>NC_138551.1:141015816-141615816 GCF_964273705.1 Natrix helvetica
CACCTAATCAACAACAAGAAAGCTTTTATAAGATGCTTCATTTAAAAATCTTAGATTGGAATTTTAAGAGTATTTTAATTATGGGAGATTGGAATGGAGTGATTTCTCCAAGGCTAGATAAGAGAACAATCACTAAATTCACTACCAAATTACCAAAGGTTTTTTTTTTTGACTTACAAGACGACTTGAAACTAAAAGATGTTTGGAGGATACAACATCCAAATGAGATGGACTTTTCTTTCTATTCAGATAGACATAAATCCTTTTCAAGGATTGATATTTTTTTTTTGCTAACACCGGATTTACTTCCTAAAGCTAAGAAAACGAAGATATTCTCCAGGACACTAACTGACCATAGCCCGGTGTGGTTAGAAATTGAGTTAGGGAATAGGCCAAAAAGGTCTTGGAGAGTAAATGAAAATTTATTTAGATATGAAAAAAATGTTGATAAACTTAAAAAACATATGAAGGAATTTTTCAGTTTTAACATGAATAAGGGTACTCCCATTGAAACAGTTTGGAATGCAAGTAAAGCTTACATGCGCAGGGTCCTGATACATATGAATTCTAAACATAAACAAAACAGACAGAAAAGGAGAAGGGAACTGGAAGATGAAATAAAAAACAAGGAACAGTTACTTATAGCAACCCCAAAAGATGAGGCACAGATGGCGATAAAGTTGTTGAAAGATCAATTTCAAATGCTTATAGCAGAACAAACAGCAACCAACCTACAATTTGCTAAACATAATACCTTTGCTAACGCTAACAAACCTGGTAGGTGGTTGGCCTATACCTTGAGAAAGAACACGAATGACAGAATTATTGATAGAATCGAGTATGGAGGGAAAATGGTATATCAACAAGACTTGATTAAAAAATCATTTGTGGACTATTATACTAAGTTATATGTACATGATAATATACAGAACAAGTCAGTAGATGACTTTTTGGAAGGAAAAAGGGTTACTAAAATACCCGTGCTTCAAAAGGCAAATTTGGAACGTCTGATAACTGCTGATGAAATTATTTTAGCTATAAATCAACTTAAACTAGCCAAGGCTCCAGGGACTGATGGCTTGACTGCAATGTACTATAAAACTTTACAATTGGAAATGATTGAATATCTTACACAACTATTTTGTAATATACAGCAGGGAGGTAAAATACCCTCCTTTTGGAAAGCTGCTTTATATCATTGATACCCAAAGACAAAGATGGCCCTAAGAAACCAGAGGATTACAGACCGATATCTCTTCTGAATACAGATTATAAAATATTTGCTAAAGTACTAGCCAACAGATTGATGCCGGTTATCCAAGAGGTTATTCATCATGATCAAGCAGGATTTATTGAAGGCAGACACATGAAGGAGAATGTAAGGCAACTCATAGATTTAATTGACTATCTTGATAAGAATAAGCAGATCTCTGCAGTGCTGGTCTTCTTGGATGCAGAGAAGGCCTTTGATCAAGTGAATTGGAATTTTCTAACCAAGACTTTGGAAAAGATGGATATGGGACCACGATTCCGGCAGGCGATTGGAGCAATTTATCAGCAACAAAATGCACAACTTATTGTTAATGGAAATTTGTCAACAACTTTCGAGATACAAAAAGGCACAAGACAAGGTTGCCCATTATCCCCATTATTATTTATTTTAACCTTGGAAGTCTTGTTGAATGCAATTCGAGATTTAAAATCCTTAGATGGCATAGCTATCAGGCAAAAAAAATACAGAACTAGAGCATTTGCCGACGATCTGGTTGTTACCCTTTCACATCCTTTGAACTCAATAATCCAGATGAAAAATATCATAGCAGAATTTGGTATGGTGTCTGGGTTTAGACTAAATCAAAACAAAATGAAAATGATGGTTAAAAACATGACAGAGATTCAAAGAAAGAGACTTGTAAGCTTGGCAGGTTTCAAAATAGTTTCCAAGGTCAAATATTTAGGAATACAAATCGCAGAATTAAATACAAAACTTTTCCTAAATAATTATGAAGTGTTGTGGCAAAAGATACAGAAAGATCTTCAAGTGTGGAAAAAGCTACAATTATCTTTGCTTGGAAGGATTTCAGCAATTAAAATGAACATTCTACCTAGATTTATCTTTCTATTCCAGATGATACCGGTGCTTAAATCAGATAAAATTTTGTTAAAATGGCAAACAACATTAAATAAATTTGTTTGGAAGGAGAAAAAACCGAGAGTAAAGATGAAGATTATGCAAGATACTCGTGAAAGAGGTGGCCTTAGACTCCCAAACCTCCGATTGTACTATGAAGCTGCGGTATTGACGCATGTAGCAGATTGGTTTGGGAAAACAAAAATGGATTTGCTGAATATAGAAGGCCATGATCTTGTCCTGGGATGGCATGCATATCTTTTTTATGAAGATAGAGTGGATAAAGTGTTTAACAATCATGTTCTCCGAAGTGCTTTGATGAGAATATGGAAGAAGCACCGGCCCAATTGGGATTATAAAATACCGCTTTGGTTGGATCTTGCAGACACCATGTGGATTACGAATACAAAGTCACTTGGGAAGTGTTTATATAAAGATGTGCTTATTGCTGATGGGGACGAATGGCAGTTGAAAACTTTGGAACAACTGTTGGAAGAAGGAATTACCTTAAATTGGTTACATTATATACAGCTACAGAAGAGATGGAAAGAAGATCGTAGGGTCGGTTTTATGGATAATGAAGTGGAACTGATCAAGCAGATAAAAGAGACTGGCCCAAAACAGGTTAAAAGAATATATAATGTACTGTTAGAAAGAGACTCAGAAAGTGAATTGGTTAAGGATTGTATGATTAAATGGGCTCAGAATTTTGATGAATCGGTTATGTTGGACACGTGGGAAAAAATATGGGTTCAGAACGTTAAATTTACACAGTCACAGAATTTAAGGGAGAACTTTTATAAAATGTTTTACAGATGGTATTTAGATCCTAAAAAATTATCATGCATGTACCCAAATGTTCAACCAAAATGTTGGAGATGCGGGTGCCTAGATGCTACTTTTTTTCATGTATGGTGGACTTGCAACAAGGTTAAAGCTTTCTGGATAAAAATATGGTGGGTTATGCAAAATGTATTTAAAAAAAGAATACAATTTATTCCGCAAATGTTTTTATTGGGTATAACTAAGGACTTTACTAAAGGGGAAACAAAATTGGTTTTGTATATGGTCACAGCAGCTAGGTTGTTGATTGCGCAACATTGGAAAAAAGATTTTTTACCGACAATTGATCAATGGATTCAGAAGGTGGTGGGGTTCGCCGAAATGGCAAAAAATTTAGCTTTTCTAAAAGGTCAGAAGCAGGAGAATTATACACAGGAATGGGTAAAATGGATTGATTATATACAGAATAAATACCAGACCAGTAGGTATTATGTAGCCTTTAGGTAAGAATGTTTAGATTGGGTTCTTGACAGATGATCAGAGTGAACAATATATGGGATGCTTGGAATTGTTAGAGTGGTGTATAGCGGAAGTCAGGGGGGTGGGTTTGATTGGGAGGTGGGGGAGGGTTAGGGTGGAGGGTGGGGAAATATATATGCATAATAAATTTAGAAGATGGGATTAATGAGATATTGCTACTTTAAGAGAAACCTATATTATGACCTATATATGTTTAATTAATTAGATGATGGAGTTATTGGGCTATTGTTACTTTAAAAGAAACTTCTACTATGATTGTTGGGAGGCGAGGGGGCACAATATTTGAATGAGAAATCTATTTTAAGACGGGGGGAGGGGAGGGGGTACAGTATTTGTATGTGATTTACATTATATGGCGGGGGGGGGGTAAAAAGTGGGAAAATTTGTTTGTATAAAACTTTTTCAATTAAAAAAAAAGAGTTAACAGTTGCACCGATTGTACTTTATGTTTCTGTACACAAAACAAAGAAGAGGGAGTTCAGCACATGACAGCCTGTCAATCTGAAAATACTCTGAAACAAATAGGTATTATTTTTGGTGCACATAATTCCCAGCCCAAGATTTTAAGAGGGTGGCCAATCCAAGTAGTTTCCCCTCTACATTCACAGTATATTGTATATTATACTCTACAAAGTGGTTTAAACAACAAAGGCAAGTGTGAGAGAGCACACTGTTCTGCAAATAATCTTACTAGCCTTTTGTATGGTGCTTATGTGTAGTGGTGTTAGTAGTAGCACAAAAGAAATTATACTTACACACTGCATTTTCCTGTAGATTGTGGTATGGATTTATTTTTTAAGCAACAGGCCAGAACCTGTTCATATTAATAAGTAGGAAAACTGTTGGACATCAAGCTTATTTTAAAAGGCTAATTATGTAGAACTCTTTTTAGTAGTCTGGATTATGGAAGAATTGCAGGAAAATATTAGATAAGACAGAAACAACCTAAAATAGGGGTGGTGGTGGTGAATCAACTTCTTGTTTATTGCCCATGTTTTGTTACAAACTATTCTAACTGCTGCCTGTTGTTATTTTTAGCAATAATGATTACATTGAATATAATATTAATACATCAAACATGTGATATGGTTCCACGATCAGAGCTAGTCTATATTTGAATGGCCTGAAGGTGTGTTAACATTCAAGGAAGCTAAAGCTGCAATCTAGGAAAGGCAGTTCTTGGCCCTCTAAGTACTTGGAAAATAGACCACCTGTGAACCATCTGTAAAACCATCCTGATTGCCATATAGAATAAAGTATGAAATAGGCCTGTATAAATCATTTGGTGGGATTTCAAAGCATTGGAAAGTTGTGGGAGGACTTTGGAACATCTGCTTCATTGACCAGATCTGGAGGAGTGCTCAGAGCCCTGTAAAATAACTTGCCTAGCTTTAGTACAAATGCTAGGACTGCATGGTACTTTGGATTCTGTTCCAAACAAAGTACTGAAAACAAGACTGTAAATATAGTAGCCACCCACAACTCTTTAAAGTGGATATTTCATGAATCCAGGAAAAAGGTGCCGCTGCTTTAAAAAGTACCAAGTAGATGCTGTGGGCTTTACATTCCTATATATTAAAAACAGTGCATAACCCTAACAAACATTATTATTTAATGAATTTAAGTTCTTGCCACTGCTTTGAAGATAAATTCACATGTATGGATGCCTCTTTCTTTTCTGTGTAATTTATACCTCTATCTTGACTGGGAATGCTGAAATTGTCTTGGCCACTCCCTCCCGGTCATATGACTGCCAAGCCACTCCCACCCAGTCACATGACTGTCAAGCCACTCCCACCCGATCACATGGCTGGCAAGCCGCTCCCACAAAGCAGGCCACACCTACAGAAGAGGTTCTAAAATTTTTTGAAAGCCACCACTGTTAGCAACCCACAAGGAGGGGATTCTTTCCTAAGAGCTCACAATTCGGGAATAACGGGGGAAAAAACCCTGCACTTTCCACGCCCCATTTTCGCCCTGGAAAGCCTCCTGCACCAACCTGGAATCAACACCCCCCCAAACCCTGCAACTGTTTGAAGGCTGAAGGAAGCCTCCAACTGAGCCAGGAAGCACTGTGTGTGTGTGTGTGGCAGAGGCCATTCACACTCACCTCCAACCCGTTGGAGTTTCTAGCGCAATGTGAGTGCCACCCCCCCATTGCATACTCACGCGTCCCCCACCCTGGCCCTCCACAAAGGCCCGAAAACCAGCTGGGCTGGCAGGAGGTGCGCCTGCATGTCGATGCTAATGGAGCTGGGCTGGGGCGTCTGGCGTGCCGGGAGAGGACGCTCTGCATGCCACAGGTTCCCCATAACGGCTCTAATCCTTTCAATTCATTTTCCAGGTCAATCTTGCAACAGCTTCAGAGGTTCTGAGTGATAAAAGTCAGTTCCCCTTTTTCCACCAGATGCTCCACAAAGAAGGAATCCAGTACCCAGCAATTGTCCAGCTGCTCCTCCACTTCAGATGGACCCTGATTGGCCTCTTTGCTTCAGACACAGAAAATGGAGAGAATTTCATGAGGACTTTTACTCCTGTGCTTGTCAGGAATGGAATTTGTGTGGTTATATCACAACTGTTCTCAAAGACTGGATATACTGCATACCTCAGGGATTCCCTCTCTAAGTGGAGACAAGTCAACGTCTTTGTTCACTTCATAGAACATGATTCCATTTGGGAGAGAATTCTTCCTTTCCATTTAACACTTATGCGTCTCCCAGGACCCATTGAGGGGAAAGTCTGGATCCTCACAAATTTCGCCATGTATGCAATAAACAAGCGTAGACTTCTCAAATACATCCATAGTATTTGGAACTTTGGTTATCTGGGAAAAGGAAGGCCAAAAGATTCTGCCTTTAAACCCTATTTCTTTGTGGAACTAAAGTATCAAGATCATTATTTTCATTGTTCTCTTTCAAAGAAAGTCTTTTCTGTCAAAGGCCGCAGAAGATGCACCCAGAAAGCCCCACTGGAGACCCAGAAGAAAAGGGACAGAAGAAGGGCCCAAAATCTCTACCACCTTTACAGTCTCACGAAGACTCTGGCCCAGGCCCTGAATGCTGCATATTCCTCCAGATCGAGGAGGAGAAGGAAGGAGGGAGAAAAGATCTTGGGGTCTCCAAGGCTGCAGCCATGGCAGGTATGGGGGTCCCGATATGGATCCATTAATCTTAGATCCTTTGGAGGAGGAATCCAGAGGAGAAGGAGGGGAACCATCTCAAGAGATCTGGCCATTTCAATTACTCAGGGAATTAATGGTTCCAAAGAGTAGATACCATGGCATTTTTATATTTAGCACTGCTAATTGGAAAATGCTGTATTCTTTTCAAAATGAATTCCCCTATTTGTGGGTTTGTGATTAGCCTGGTGAAATTCCACCTTTCTTCCGTCCCTATTGCAGGTGGGTCTGTGTGCAGCTGGAGAGGCAGCTAAGCCCCCCTATTCTCCTCCAATGAAAGGGAGCCTGGCGTGGATCTGGATGCTTTATTGGGAGAAGAGGGCAGGTGAAACTGAGGAGGTGCAAAGAGTGGAAATTAAATAGAAATATGAGATAGGCAGCATTAACTAACAGCCAGCAAAGAAGCAGCTGGAACCTCTCCAGCGATGCTCCATGTGAGGGAGGGAGGCCGTCTCCGGATGACCAGGGGTCTCGGTCACAACGGCTGCTTCCGTCTTCTCCAAAGGCTGACAGAAAATGGAGTCTGGCTTCAGACCTTATAGTTAGGCTTATCTGCCCCCGGCCACTAGGTGGGGCTAGAGCAACAACAGCACAACAGTTACCGTATTTTTCAGAATATAAGATGCACCTTTTTCCCTCAAAAAAGAGGCTGAAAATCTGGGTGCGTCTTATACATCGAATACAGCATTTTTTGCCTCCCGAAGCCCCTCCCACTTCACCAAAATGGCCGTGCATACCCTTATGGAGGCTTTCAGAGAGCTCCTGGGGCCTGGGGAGGGCAGTAATGAGCAAATAATGGACCATTTATGCCCCCCCCAACCTCCAGCAGCACTCTATAAGTCTCTATAAGGCTATGCATGCAAATTTTTTGACAAAAAAAGAGCTTGTTTTTTTGAAAAACGGGCATTTGCTCATTTTTGCCCCCCCCCCAGCACTCTGCAAGCCCCCCCCCCCAAGGCTATTCATGACTTTTTAAACAGGGGGGGGCATTTTTACAAAAATGGGCTGTTTTGGGAAGGTTTGCAGAGTGTAAAAACTTTTTTCCCCCCTCTTGGAAAGCTCTTTAACTGGTTGATGAGAATTACATTGATCAATTGCTTTGCCAGCAGAAACAAAGTCTTAGGTGCTGCAGATTATCAGCAATTTCCTTCTCCAGCACATGGATAAATACACCTGGAAACATCTGCCTATCTACCTACTTTCTCTCTCTCCCTCCCTCCCTACTGTATTTCTCTCTCTATCTCTTTTTATTTATTTCTCTCTATCCCTACCTACCTACTGTATTTCTCTATCTCTATAGCTCTCTCTATTTCTCTCTCTCGATATCCCTTTATCTACCTCCCTACCTCCCTACCTAACTACTCTCTCTCCCTCCCTCCCTACTGTATTTATCTCTCTCTCTCTCTCTCTCTCTCTCTCTCTCTCTCTCTCTCTCCCTCTACCTACCTACCCCCTCTCTATCCCTACCTACGTACTGTATTTCTCTATCTCTTTTTATTTCTCTCTCTCTCTATCCCTCTACCTACCTAATGTATTTCTCTATATCTATATCTCTCTCCATTTCTCTCTCTCTTTATTCCTTTATCTACCTCCCTCCCTAACTAACTACTCTCTCTCTCTCCCTACCTACCTACTGTATTTCTCTCTCTTTCTCTCCCTCTACCTACCTACCTACCTACCTACTTTTTTTAAAAAATTGCCTCTTCAAAACCTTGGTGCGTCTTATACTCCGGTTCATCTTGTACTCCGAAAAATACGGTATATGTTGTGGCATGACAACCTTTATAAATTAGGAGGAGACCCTGAGACCATCTAGCCCAACCCCCTCCTCTCTTCAGGAATCCCAGTTCAAGCTTCTCTGACTGATGGCTGCTCAGTCTTTGCTCTCAGACGATCCATGAAGAGGAGACTGAACTTCTCTGCTTTACTGGCTCAGCTCTAAAACAGCTCATCTTTTTATCATATTTTTTCTCTCATTCAGTTAAAATCTCCTCTCTTGTAACTAAATTCATTTTTCCACGTCTGAAAGTCTGGAATAAGAGTGAGCAGATCTTACACTCGTGTGTAACAGTCAGTTATTGGAAGAGTTTTGTATCCAATTGTGGGATTCAAATCCTTTTACTCCTGGTTCTGTGGGCATGGCTTGGTGGTCTTGTGACTGGGTGGGTGTGGCTTGGTGGTCATGTGATTGGGTGGTCATAGCTTGGTGGTCGTGTAACTGGGTGGGCGTGGCTTGGTGATCATGTGATTGGGCGGGTGTAGCCAACTTGACATCATTCACGTCAAGGGGTACCTTGCCTGGCCTCTCCTTGCCTCAACAAGATACAATTTCCCTGTCTATTTATTTACTACTAATGAACATCCAAAATACACAATTTAATCCTATGTATAAATGCCATATGTGTACATACATATTACATAGTTTAGTGTGTGTATAGGCACACAAAAAGATAAGATTATCCACTTTATACACTGTATGTACACACACACACACACACAGAGAGAGAGAGAGAGAGAGAGAGCTCTTCTAAAACTATACATATTCAACCTCACTTATTGCGTTTGGAAAAACACACCCAGACTCCACTTTCTGGCACACATTTAACTGTCACTTCTGCACATTAGAACATTACACAGGCCTTCAGATGCTCTTCCCTAGCCTGTACATGACTGTTAGAGCCAGGAGACGTCATGGATTGAGTAAAATGTGGCAAAGCTCTTGCTTAGCAACCAAAATGTTGGGCTCAATTGTCATAAGTCAAGGACTATCTCTGCCGTCCTCTGCATGGCAGCCTTGTCCTAGTAAACTCCCTCCCTTTTCTGGCAATTTTCCTCTCTCTTAGAGGCACCAAAATAATCCAGAGGATATCAGGTCTCCTGCTGGAGCAAGGGGTTGGACTAGATGACCTCCGAGATCCCTTCCAATCCTAGATTGCTGTGCTGTTTCAAAGAGTCTTCTGAAGCCTTCCTTCCTCTCTTCTTTTTTCTCTTCCTCCCTCCCTCCCTCCCTCCATGTATGTATGTATGTATGTATATATATGTATATATATCCATCCACCCATCTATATCTTATTCACTTTCTTTTCCCTCCCTCCCCCCCTCTTTTTTTCTTTCTTTCTTTCTTTCTTTCTTTCTTTCTTTCTTTCTTTCTTTCTTTACCTTTTATTTCTTTCTTTACCTTTTCTTTCTTTTTTCTTTTCTTTCTTGTTTCTCCCTTCTCTTTCTTTCTCTCCCTTTCACCCTCCTTCTTTCTTTCTTTGTCTTTGTATCCCTTCCTTTCCTCCTTCCAAAGCTAGGAGATCCACCTTAAACAAAAACTCATTTGGATAAAACCGGCCATTACACACTCTCTCTCTCTCTCTCCCTCTCTCTCTCTCTCTCTCTCTCTCTCTCCCTCCCTCCCTCCCTCCCTCTCTCCCTCTTCCAACCAGCTATGCGCCTTGCCTCATTGTTTGTTTTTAGCGGCAGGCTGATTGCCAAAGTCCTTTCCCAGGGTGCTCTGGGGATCCCCTCCCCAAAAAAAACCCAGGTTGCTTCTGGAGGGGGCAGGCAGATGGGGAGCATTCCCCCCTCCCTGGGCGCCTGCAGCCTTGGAGCCTGCAGCAACTTCCGGCCCTTGCACAGCGAAGGCAATGAACAACTTCTCACTCCCAGAAGATTTTCTTTAGTGTGGAAGGGCCCAGAGTTGCTCCACGGCTGCAGGCACCCAGGGAGGGGGGAGGGGGAATGCTGTCCGTCTTCCCTCTCCCAAAGCAACCTTGGAGGTTTTCAGCTCCTCTGCAGAGGCATTTTTTTAAAGAAACCCCCCCAAAACCCACAAGATCCGGAGCTGCCAGTCTCCAGTAAGATGTGCATCTTATGGCCTGGCCCAGCCCATCTCCTGCCCCATCCGCCACCCCCAAATTGCACCTCATTGTGAGCGTCTCTCAGCCGTTGTGTGCAGATAAAAACCTTGCACAGTAAAGAAAAACTTCCCAAGAGTTCGAGAAATTGTTAATTACCTCACACTCACGAGAAGGTTTTCTTTACTGTGCAAGGTTTTTCCCTGCACACAATGGCTGAGAGACGCCTGCAGTGGGGTGCAATTTGGGCCCACCCCTCACCCCAAGGCAAGGCCCATCAACTCAATAAGACTCAATAAGCCAGGGGTTTCTCCCTCGACCGGCTCCACCGAAGATCCCCTTCATCCTTTGTGAGTCGGTCCGCTTAGCCGTCCAGTGAATAACTGAGCCAAACCGCTCCTGCCCAGCGGCTTCCCCCAACTCCCCATGTCCGACCGTTAAGCCAACCGATGGTTATGCAACCGAAGCCAACTGGGTGCAAAGCTGGGTTGACAATGAGCCTCCGAGGTCTCCCTCCTGCCTGCTTGCCCAGCACTTGCTCAGAGACCTCCTACCCTCCGGCTCCCCCCCCCAGCCTCCCCCCAACATCCCCCATGCCTGGGCACAGACACTCACCGGTTCTTTCTTCTTCTGTTTCCAAATTAAGCCCCGGTTGGTTGGTTGGTTGGTTGGTTGGTTGGTTGGTTGGTTGGTTAAAGTGCGCTTGGATCCGAAAGCTCCATCACTGGAGGCTTTGAAAAGGGAGAACTTTTCAGCTGCCAGCTGGCAAAGAAAGCTCTCAGCCATGACCGGCACTGCTGTGGCTCCCGCTGGCTGGGTGGACAAAGGAGCAGGTGGCGGCTGCGGCCTCAGTCTGACATGAGCTGAGGGCCTGGTCTGGGGAGGTGGGGAGTGGCTTGCCGAGGCAGCTACTGCAACAGCAGGGCTGCGAAGGTCCTACCCCGTGTGTTGCACCCCCCTCCCAGCTTTCACCCATGCCTCCATGCCGTTTTCGGGCGTGCAACACGCGGGAGATCCTAGCTGCAGTTTACTCGTGAGCAACATTGGCCAGGAGAGGCAGGGAGAAAGGCCAATGGGGCTCACGAGTAAACTGAGGCTCCTAAGTGGGATTGAGCCAGTGGTGGGTTCTGGCTAGCGCTACTGCCGGTTGCTCTGCGCATGCGCAGAAGCCAAAAACAATATGGCCGAGAGAACCGGTTCAGGGGCGTGGCCAGCCTGGGTTACTGCTGGTTCCAGCGACCCAGGCCACCAGGTTACTACCTTTTCAGCCAAACTGGTCCAAACAGGTAGGAACCCACCTCTGATCTGGAGGTGTTTTCCATCAGGATTACAAGGGAGAAGATTAGCCTGACAGATTTCTTCTTGATCATCCCATGATTTCTGGGAATCAATCTGTTGTTTTCAAAGAGTTTATGAATAATCTTTTTTTCTCTGTTCATTTTATTTGTTATCTGCTCTAAAATGTTCCCTATAATTGACCAACTGTGTCTATTAGATTTTCTCTATAGTTTGATAAATGTTTCTCAAACTTTTTCATTCACTTATGAAGATTATGGCAGTATTTGTATCCTATTTAACCATATTTGGAGATGAGACAATTGTAGAAGAAAGATTCAATGTGGGATAAGAAACAAAGTTTTCTACTTTTCATATTCCTGGATGTTCCCATTCTAGTTTCATCCCTTTCTGGAGAAGAATGAATTTTGGAATATTTCTCACTTTAAACTGTACTTGGACCAAAATGGAGAGATAACAGCAGATCTGGGCATTTCGGGCTCCTTTGTTCTCCCCAAAGAGGATGTCAAGAGAGAAACTCTGGTGCTTTTTCAAAAACAGAGACTTTCTATCAGACAAAATGCTCTTTCAGGGCTAAAGTTGCTCAATAAGGTGGGATAAATGTTGGTGTCTTTTCTCTGTTTTCCAAAGCCTGAGGTCCCATTTCAAGTGGGCAAAGCTTATAGTCTCCAGGGTGGTTGGCCTTCCATGCCAGTTGGTATCATCTAATGGAAGTTCTACAACAGACAGGACCTAAGTGAAGGGGCTTTGCCATGTTTTATGGAAACCTTTCAAGATCTTACTGGTCAGAGGTTTCTTTCTTCATCACAGTTTTATTCTATCTTTAAAAAAATCTAATGGAATAAAAGTTTCCTAAAATTTTTATAGTAAACTTTATTCTCAGTTTTAATATGAATATATCATCATACTTAAATCTTTTTTTCAATTCCATCCCTCTAGACTATTATATAGAAAAGTACCTTATTGCAATGTTAAATTCCAAAAGGAAAAGGGAGGAACTAAATGAAGAATCTGCCAGTTGTTGTACCTCCTGCATCTGTTTAGAAGTAGTCAGAGATTTCATATTTACCTCAGTGAAGATCAGAGGCTACTTGTCTCCATCCATTTCCCCCTCCATTTTCCATGGACGGAGAGTCCTAACATCTTTTCTTTGGCATTCCTTGTTTCTCTGCTCAGTCCCTGCCTCAGTCCAAATGTGTGGAAAGTTGTCATCCTGGATTTGCCAAGAGGGCTCGAGAAGGAGAGCCAGTTTGCTGCTATGACTGCGTTCCTTGTCCGGAGGGGACCTTCTCCACTCAGGAAGGTGGGTGAGACTGGAGGAAAGGAAGTGGAACTGATTCATTACATACATCAAATAATAAAGTTTGGTTCTGAACATCACACAGGAAATTTTTCGGGTCCCAATTCTTCTCTCACTTTCATAGACGATTAAACAAAAAATGATTTTTTAAAAAAGTCTTATACTTCTTACCGTCTCTCACTAGAGGTACTAATAAATGTGTCCTAGACAATATCTCCTGGTATCACTTGTTGTCCAAGTAAGGTATTTCCTGAAAGGTAAAAGGAGAGAATAGTAAGGGAATATGGTTTTTTCTTTTCTCAGATGCAGGAAAATGCACCAAGTGTCCGGATGACAAATATCCAAATGAGGACAGAATCCAATGTATCCCCAAAGTTATAACCTTCCTGTCTTATGAAGAACATCTGGGCATCATCCTGGTCTCTTTTGCCCTGCTCTTGTTCCTAACTACAGGCCTTGTTTTAATCATCTTCACTAAATACCGAGAAACTCCCATTGTCAAAGCCAACAACCGGGATCTCTCCTACATCCTCCTGGTCTCCCTCCTGCTTTGCTTCTTGTCTTCTACTCTCTTCATTGGTCAACCCAGGAAAGCCACCTGCCTTCTCCGACAAATGCTTTTCAGCATCATCTTCTCAGTTGCCATTTCTTCTCTCTTGGCCAAAACCATCATGGTGGTGCTGGCTTTCCTGGCCACAAAACCAGGAAACCGAGTGAAGAGATGGTTGGGGAAGAGCTTGGCCAACTCCATCATCCTGTCTTCTTCTGCAGTCCAAATTATCATCTGCTCCATCTGGCTGGGAGTTTCTCCTCCCTTCCCTGACTCTGACCTCCACTCCCAGCCTGGAGAGATCATCCTGCAATGCAACGAAGGGGCTGTTGTCATGTTCTACGTCACCCTCAGCTACATGGGCTTCCTGGCTGCCATCTGCTTCACGGTGGCTTTCCTGGCCAGGAATCTGCCTGGGGCCTTCAACGAAGCCAAGCTGATCACCTTCAGCATGCTGGTCTTCTGCAGTGTCTGGGTGACTTTTCTGCCCACCTACCTGAGCACCAAAGGGAAATACATGGTGGCTGTTCAGGTCTTCTCCATCCTGGCCTCCAGCGCTGGTCTGCTGGGCTGCATCTTCATCCCCAAATGCTACATTATCCTTCTGAGGCCAGACCTGAACACAAAGGAGCATCTCACAGCCAGAACAAATGTAAAAACATGAGAAAAACACCATGATATTTAAGAATGGTATAATGTCCATTTATTTGAACGAATACCTGATTTCCACTTAGATAGTATGCAGGAATCAAAGAACATATCTACATGTTTCCAAATGGGAAACGGTTGAAGGATTTTAATTCTTATAACTGCCTTCCTTTTCTCCTCAATAAATCTTGCTAAAGAGAACTCTGTGAAAGTCATTCAGAGGAATTTGTTGTTCACCAACTGCCAATGAGTTTGACACCTTTTAAAAAACATTTTTTTAAAAAAAATGATTCCTATGAACAGCACTAAAAGTGTATGTGTGAGAGAATGAATAGGAAAAGTGGTAAGATAGATTCTATGGGAGCCAAACTCCAACTACCATGTTACTTGATAATCTCCATGAGAACCATTGGCCATCCCACCAAGCCAGAGAAGGTGGGGGCCTCCAGGTCCTCTTGCTTAGATGTTCTCATCCACGGAGACCTATTTAGCTCACCTTTTCCATAGCTGCTCCTGCCCTGTGAAAGAGGCTTTTCCATGAAATCCACCATCCTGTCTCCATCCTGTTTTTTGGGTGATAAGGACAGCAGAAACATCTGGTTCTTTTCCAGTGCATGGGCCAGGTTGAGACTGGAGTCCAGAAGATGTGGGTGGAGAAATCCCACAGGAGAGTCAGACTGCATCCTGAGGAGATTGGGCTCCTTGTAGCTGCACCAGGTGAATAGTTGCAAGCAGGAGATCGGCTGTGTCTCAAACGCCATCAGAGGAAAGAAAGAGGGTCTCTCTCTCTCTCTCCAATGTGGAAAGCCCAGAAGTGCAACCCTTGGAGGCCTGATCTGGTGGGTTCCCCTCAGTCATCTCAGGCTGCTTCCAGCCCCAGAAGCCTCAGAAATAAGCCCTTCAGAAGGACTTTGCTCCCGGCTCCCAGGAAGCGAGCAGAAGGGAGAAAAAAGGGGAAGTTCTAATTATGGGATCCTGAAGATAAATTACAATGGACTATGAGGCAATAAAGGTAGTCCTCCACTTATGACCACAATTTCTGTTGCTAAGTAAGTTCTGTCTCATTTTACAACCTTTTTGCCACAGTTGCTAAGCAAATGAGTGCCATCGTTAAGTAAATCAAGCGGTCATTAAGCAAAACTTATAATGATCCCATGACCCTAAGGTACGGCAACTGTCATAAATACATACCAGTTCCCAAGTGCCTGAGTTATGATCACATGACCAGGGGGTGTTGCAGCAGTTGTAGGTGTGAAAATTTTTCTCAGTGTTGTTGTAACTTCCGTCACTAAATAAATCACTGTAAGTCGAGGACGACCTGTTGTCCTCAGGGCAGTTTTTGACAATGAGGCTCCTGCCCAGAGCTGGAAGGGACCTTGGAGGTCATCTAGCCCAACCTGCTGCTCAAGCAGGAGACCCCAGACCATTCCATCCAAAGGACTGTCCTTCAGTGAGTCAGAGCCAATTTTTCGACCTCTTGTGCCCCAGATGGTAAAGAATCCACTGCAGTTGCGGAAGGAACCCCGAGATCCTTAAGGGAAACCGGCTTCTCCCATCGACTTCGTTTGTTGGGAGCCGGCTGGGAAAGTGGCCAATGGAGGCCACACGACCGAAAGACGGCAACCCTGGCAAATACACGCTGGCTGGCAAAGGCCCAAAGGTTGATCATGGGACTGTGAGAATGTTGTGACGGCCGTAACTATGAGGACATTTTTCAGGTTGTGATGATGGTTGTGGGGGATCCGATTCCAGCATCATCTGTTTTATTAATGGAAGACCTTCCATCTGGTCCTATTTTGGCATCAGTGATCTCTGCACACTCCGCCAAGGACCATGTCATCGCCCAAGTGCTCAACTGGGTGTGGAGGGGGTGGCCGAAGGGGCCAGTCAGCACAGAGTCCCTTCCCTTCCACACCCAGCTAGGTGAGTTCTCCGCTCAAGGGGGCTGCCTACTCTGGGGGAGTCATGTGGTGGCCAGTTTGGGCAGCTCTTCCTCTAGGCCAGCCAGGCATCATGCAGATGAAGGCACTTGCCCGCAGTTATGCCTGTTGGCCCAACTTAGACAAGGGCATCACCGATTGGGTCGCATCTTGTCAGCCTTGCCAAGAGTCAAGCAACCAAGAAAGAAAACACTTAGCTCCATTTTTCAGAATTAAAAGTACTTTTACTTTTACTGGTTATGGAAAGATAGCAGCAAAGTAAGGCAAGATCTGAGGCAGAAGCACGTGGAGTCATACACATCAATATTTGTCCAACCCCCTCCCCCCGACAACCCCCATCCCATTGCCCAATCTGCAAATCCCTCAGGTGTCATGTGGGTTGCATCTCCAAGAAGCATCATCAGATTGGTATGCAGGACGGTGGGCCTTGACCAACTCTAAACCCCAGGCATCAGCATGCGCAGTAGATGGTGAGAACAAAACTCCATCTTTAACAATCTCTCCTGTACCAAATATTCCTCTCCCAAATACCATGTCCCCCCCCTCCTCCCCGTTTCAATGGCAACCGAAAGCGAATAGCGAAACAGAGGCTAACACGTGCTTTTTTAAAAAAAGACTCTTTTCTGGGCCTGGCTGGTCTAAAGAAAGGAGGGATTTGGGTGACATGATAGGCGTATTCCAGTATTTGGGGGCTGCCACAAAAGAAGAGGGGGGTCAAATTATTTTCCAAAGCACCGGAGAGCAGGACAAGAAACAATGGATGGAAATTAAACAAAGAGGAAAAACAACCTAGAATTAAAGGGAAACCTCCTGACAGTGAGGACAATTAACCAGTGGAACAGCTGGCCACCAGAAGTTGGGGCTGCTCCATCATTGGAGGTTTCTGAGAAGAGACTGGACAGTCACTTGTCTTGAGATGGTACATAGGTTCTCCTGCTTGAGCAGGGGGTTGGACTAGAAGACCTCCAAGGTCCCCTTCAGCTCTATTCTATTCTATTCTATTTTGGAAACCTTTGAATCCCAGCTTGAAGCCATCTGACAGCTAGGAAAGCTTCCATCCAGGAAATTACACCGGTGGAAATTGTGGCTAAAGGATTCTGTGCTCCCACTGTGTCAACTTTGATCACATCTGCAGGAGGAGAGATTATTTTGAGTTCTTGTTCAGAGAACTCCTGTTCAGTCGTGTCCAACACCTGTAGGCCATTGCTTTCCATGGTGCCCTGAGAAGCCCCGACTGTTGGGTCAGATTGATGCTATCAAGCCAACCTGTTCTTTGCTCCCCCTTCAGCTTCTTCCACTAACCATTCCTAGCATCACTGACTTTTCCAATGAATTTGCATGACGTGGCCAAATGGCTAAATGACATATGCCTAAAACATGTGAAGAACGGTTGCAGGGATTGGGTGTGGCTTGTCTAGAGAAGGCCCTGGCGTGACATCATAGAGGTCTTCCAGTATTTGAGGGGCTGTCACAAAGAAAGGGGGGGGGTCTAAAGTAGGCTGGACTAGAAGCAATGGGTGGAAACTAATCAAGGACAGAGGGAAACTAGAATTAAGGAGAAATTTCCTGACAGTGAGGACAATTAACCAGTGGAACAGCTTGCCACCAGAAATTGCAGGTGCTCCATCACTGGAGGTTTTCAAGGAGAGATTGGAAAGCCACCTGTCTGAAATGGTGCAGGGTCTCCTGTTTGAGCAAGGGGGTTGGACTAGAAGACCTCTGAGGTCCCTTCCAACTCTCTTACTGTTCTTCCACCTCTGCATTGGGGGGGGGGGGGGAGATTACCTTTCAGGCCACAGGTGTGCCTCATGGACAGAGCTCCCACCCTGCTGGGAAGGAAAGGTTTGCTAACACAGACAAGGAAAGGACAAGGAGAGGGAAGGGAAGGCTATGGGATTCTCCCTTAAGGAAGAAGACTGGAAGGGTAAATAGAAACACCTGGGATGCTCTGCCTTACCCCTCTGACAGGTGGCTCTGGCAGGGCCCCTTTCCCTCCTTTGGGGCTGTTCTGGATGGAGCAGGTGAAGACAAGGGGAGGAGACAAAAGGGAGACACCGCAGGGATCCCGGCAGGCATCTTAGGAAGTCTGGCAAAACAGGTGCTCCGGCCGTCCTGCCTCCTCGCTTCTTCCCACCTGATTCCTGCCTATTTGCGTTGTTTGGGTCAATGGTGCAGAGCCCTGTGACCCTCCCCTCCGTCCTTGCTAGAGGTGTGGCAGGGGGGCTGCCCTCCTCCCCACACAGACCTCCCACCCTTAGGATGCCCTAACTGGGCGGTTGCTGGATGGCTGCAGGGGAGCTGAGCCTCTAGCAAGGGGTGGGAGATTCCCCTCGGCTGGCCTCCTGCCCCCTCCCTCAGCTCTCTTGGACTCGGGGGACTTTGTAGTGCCCACCACATGGGGGTCCTGATACTGTTGCTCTTGCTAAGTAGCCCAGGGTTTCTTTGGGTCCTGATTGGCCTTATTTTTCTCTCTTGCCAAGGCAATGTTGAAAGGATGGCAATAACTTTGAGGCTGGGACCGAGAATGCTTTTCCTCTCAGAAATGGGATTATTAGATTATTGTTTGGCCAATCACATTTTGATTGGAAAATCCACAAGGGATAAAAAAAGAAATAAGGGAAAACCTGTAGTCCTCCACTAACGATCGCAATTGAGCCCAAAATTTCTGTTGCTAGGTGACACTGCAATGATGCAATCATGGTATTTGGGGAGGGTGAACCAGGAGTGGGAATGGGGAGACGGAGAGCAAAGAAAGATCGGATGAGATATGAAAATTTTAATTGCACACATTTCAGGCTAAATACCCTTAGGATCAACGGTGTGTTCAGGTAAATAATTGTGGACTTACGACCACAATTGAGCCCAAAATTTATGTAACTAACCAAGACGTTTGTTAAGCGGGTTCTGCCCCATTTACGACCTTTCTTGCCGCAGTTGTTAAGTGAATCATTGCAGTTGTTAAGTCAATACTATGGTTGTTAAGAGAATCTGGCTTCCACATTGACTTTGCTTGCCAGAAGGTCACAAAAGGGGATCGATCATCTTAGCCCAGGACGCTGTGATCGTCATAAATATGAATCAGTTGTCAAGTGTCCGAATTTCGATCATGTCATTAGTCACTTTTTCTCAGTGCCATTGTAACTTTGATTGGTCACTAAATGAAGTGTCGTAAGTCGGGGACCACCTGTACTATTGATACATTATAACATTCTCTACCTGTAGGATAAGCTATTTTTCCTTGCCAAGGAGGACTATGCTTAGATAATGGGATGCCCATAGTTTCTTCTCTTCTATGCAAAGAATTCCTTCCGTCTTGATTACAATGTGGTCTCTCTCTTTGTGGGCTCTTAAGTAACTTTATGACTTCTTTTTTTTTTTCATTCACGTCCTAAATCCTGAATCAACAAATGAAACTTGGGCCAACCGTGTGCTGCAACTGCCAAAAAAGCCCACACAGTCATAGGCTGCATTAACAGAGCTCAAGGTCACAAGAGGTGTTAATACCGCTCTATAAGGCCTTGGTAGGAACCCACTTGGAATCCTGCATCCAGTTTTGGTCGCCACAATGAAAAAAAGATGTTGAGACTCTAGAAAGAGGGCAGAGAAGAGCAACAAAGAGGATTAGGGGGACGGAGACATACTAAGAACAGTTGCAGGAATTGGATCTCTCTAGTCTAGTGAAAAGAAGGACTAAGGGGGAATCTGATAAACAGTCTTCCAATATTTGAGGGGCTGCCCCAAAGAAGATGGGGTTCACCTATTCTCCAAAGCACCAGAAAGCAGGAAAAAGAAGTAATGGGTGGAAACTAATCAAGGAGAGAAGCAACCTAGAACTAAGGAAGAATTTCCTGACAGTTTGAAGAATTAAGCAGTGAAATGACACCAGAGGTTGTTGATGCCCCAACACTGGAGGTCTTTAAGAAGAGATTGGAGAGCCACTATTCTGAAATGGTGGAGGGTTCTCTGCTTGAGCAGGGGGTTGGACTAGACGACCTCCATGGTCCCTTCCAAGGCTATTGTTCTGCTATTCGGTTGTTCTGTTTAGCTTATATAACTGACTTTCTGTGTAAAGGGGGCAGGATGTTCTATCCAGGTAAACTTTCCTTTCTACTTTCCTTTGACGAGTTAAACTACAACAAATTGTAACTTTTGACTTCCAGGTTCCCTCTTTGTAGGACAGAATCTTTTTCAACCGGAACATTCCCAGTAAATCCTCATGGAATGATCTGCTTGTCCCAGATTGCTTAATCGTGCTTGTCGGGGCACGAGCCGAGACCCAGATTGGGCCAACAATTTCTCCTCCCTAGTTAGTCCCTTGCCTTCCCTGATCCCCATTAGCTTTGCTACAATCCCCTTCTCTTCCCTGACCCCCATTAGCTCCTCTTGGCATCTCTGGCTGGTCCCTTCTATGCAGGGGTGGGATTGAAAAATTTCAGCATCCAATTGGCTGCCCAGTTGCTGGATGGGCGTGGCCTACTCGGTCTCCTGCACCACAGCCAGGGGGTGGAGTGTTTTCACCCTCCCTAAGCTCCGGAGGCCAGAAATGGGCCTATTTCTGGACTTCCGGTAGGTTCACTTTTCACCCTCCCAGAGCCTCCACGAGTACCCTATACTTACTTTGCATCCAAAACAGGCTGCGTGGAGACTCCGGGGAGGGGAGGGCGGGGTCAGCCAGTCCTTGCAACTACTGGTTCCGTGAAGCAGATTAAAATTAACATTAGGTTCCACTGAACCTGTCTGAACCGGCTGAATTCCACCCCTCCTTCTATGTCCCCCCATTAGCTCCACTCAGTTTCTCCTAGCTGGTCCCCTGCCTTCCCTGATCCCATTAGCTCCCCTGGGTTCTTCTGACACAAACGAAGGGACACCAAAGAACAGAATAACAGAGTTGGAAGGGACCTTGGAGGTCTTCTAGTCCAACCTCCTGCTCAGGCAGGAAACCATCTACCATTTCAGACATATAGTTGTCCAATCTCTTCTTAAAAACCTCCAGTATCGGAGCCCCCACAACTTCTGGTGGCAGGTAGTTCCACTGAGTAATTGTTCTTCCTGTTGGGAAATTCCTCCTTAGTTCTAGGTTGTTTTTCTCCTTGTTTACTTTCCATCTGTTGCTTCTTGTCCTGCCTTTAGGTGCTCTGGATAATAGGTAACCCCTCCTTTTGTCCGTGGCAGACCCTCAGATATTGGAAGACGGCTGTCATGTCACCCCCAGTCCTTCTTTTGACTACAAGTCACTCAAAGTCAAAATTCACTCCAAGCATCTCTATGCCACTAGGAGCTCCGTTTTAGACGCGGCCTTGTAAGCCAATATATTGTTCCCCACTTTCTACCAACTAGGAAGACACATTAACTAGAAAGTATATATGATATGACACATAATAATAATAATAATAATAATAATAATAATAATAATAATAATAATAATAATAAATATTTATTTCTTAGCCGCACCCTCTCCCGAAGGACTCGGGGCGGCGTACAACGAAACATATGAAATAAATATGTGGACAAAACAAACATATAACAGAGACATATACCGAGACATACACAAGGAGGAGGTCGGCTGACAAATAAAACAATTAAAATACAGTATTTAAAAACCCCTAGATAATTAAATATAATTAAAATACCCAATAAAAACCCGTCAGGAGCGATATGGTTAAATCAAAGTTAAGCCAGGCCAGCTGCTTGGAATAGGTGGGTCTTAAGCTTAATACGAAAGGAGCGGAGGTCAGAGGTATTCCTAATATCCGGAGGGAGGTCATTCCACAGGGCTGGGCCCGCCACAGAGAAGGCTCTACTCCTAGGCGCCGCCCCCCGACACTGTCTAGTGGACGGCACCTGGAGGAGGCCCTCTCTGTGCGAGCGGATTGGTCGCAGGGATGTATGGGGCAGAATACGATCCCGCAAGTAACTAGGTCCTGAGCCATGGAGCGCTTTAAAGATTATTATCAAAACCTTGAAACGCACCCGATAGACCACAGGAAGCCAGTGCAGCTCGCGCAGGAACGGTGTCACATGGGAGTACCTAGTACTCCCCATAATTACCCGCGCGGCTGCGTTCTGGACCAACTGTAGCCTCCGGGTGCATTTCAAGGGAAGCCCCATGTAGAGAGCGTTACAGTAGTCCAAGCGTGACGTCACCAGCGCATGAGTGACTGTGCGTAAGGCGTCCCGGTCCAGTAGGGGGCGCAATTGGCGCACCAGGCGAACCTGGTGGAACGCCCCCCTTGCCACGGCTGTCACATGGTCATCCATGGACAGCCGGGCATCCAGGAGGACGCCCAAATTGCGCGCCCGCTCCACGGGGGCAAGTTGAATGCCCCCAATGGCCAATGATGGAATTAATTGGCTGAACCGGGGAGCTGGTACCCACAGCCACTCCGTCTTGGAGGGGTTGAGCTTGAGTCGGTTGTCATCCATCCAGATCCGTACGGCTTCCACACACCGGGACATCACTTTGATGGCCTCGTTGGGGTGGTTCGGGGTGGAAAAGTACAGCTGAGTATCATCAGCGTACAGATGGTATCCCACCCCGAAACCACGGATGATCTCACCCAGCGGCTTCATATATGTGTTGAAGAGGAGTGGAGAGAGGACCGACCCCTGTGGCACCCCACAAGTAAGGGGGCGTAGGGTCGACCTCTCTTCTCCTGCCAACACACGCTGCGTCCGGTCAGAAAGGTAGGAGCCGAACCACCGCAAAACGATGCCCCGGACCCCCAACCCCTCCAGCCGGCGCAGCAGGATGCCATGGTCGATGGTATCAAAAGCCGCCGAGAGGTCTAATAGGACCAGGATAGAGGAACAACCTCTGTCTCTGGCCCTCCAGAGATCATCCACCAACGCGACCAAGGCCGTCTCCGTGCTGTGACCGGGGCGGAAGCCGGACTGGCGCGGGTCTAGATAATCATTTTCCTCCAGATGTCGTGGAAACTGGTAGGCCACCACACTCTCTACAACCTTC
This sequence comes from Natrix helvetica, assembly GCF_964273705.1. Classification (NCBI taxonomy): domain Eukaryota; kingdom Metazoa; phylum Chordata; class Lepidosauria; order Squamata; family Natricidae; genus Natrix; species Natrix helvetica. The sequence continues at coordinate 141,038,992 of NC_138551.1, forward strand.
GCCAAAAAGGGAAGGTTGGAGACGGGACGATAATTGGCCGGCTCCAAAGGGTCCAGGGAAGGCTTCTTGAGCAAGGGTCTCACCACCGCCTCTTTCAAGGCGGCCGGGAGAGACCCCTCGCTCAGCGAAGCATTCACTAGGCCCAGGAGCCAGTCTCGTGTGACCTCCCAGGATGCCAGTACAAGCCAGGAGGGGCACGGGTCCAATAAACATGTGGTGGGTCGCAGTCGTCCACGCAATCTGTCCAAATCCTCGATGGCATCTTGCAATATGTTTAATGGGAGCTGTTTCGTATCCAATTTTCCACTTAACTCTTGTGGCATTCCACAATCAATCCTCAGGGTTTTAACTGGAGGGAAGCTGTGCACCCAACCAGGCCTAATTAAGTCAAAGAACAAGCAGTTGCATTCACACAGCAACCAAACGTGGTTAGTTTCAACCTGGGCTAGGTTTTTTTGTGGGTGGTTGGTTTAGGAGGTTGTGACCTTTGTACTTTTCTTTGACGAGTTAAACTAGAAAAGATTGTAACTTTTGACTTCCAGGTTCCCTCTTTGTAGGACAGAATCTTTTTGAACCGGAACGTTCCCAATAAAATGATCTGCTTGTCCCACGTAGCTTAATCGTGCTTGCCGGAGCACAAGCCGAGACCCAGATTTGGCCAACAATTTCTCCTCGCTAGTAAGTCCCTTGCCTTCCCTGATCCCCATTAGCTTTGCTATTAGTCTCCTCTTTTCCCCGATTCCTATTAGCTCCATTCGGTTTCTCTGGCTGGTCCCTTGCCTTCATTGCCCCATTAGCTTTGCTACGAGTCTCCTCTCTTCCCTGACCCCCATTAGCTCCGCTCGGTTTCTCTGCTTGGTCCTCGTTCCTCGTGTGAAGCATCTGTAGTAGTAGCAGCCTGCAGAGAAGGTGAGAAGGCAGGAGAGAAACACCAAAAGGATCCTGGAAGGCTTCGTAGGGAGGCTGGCAAGCGGTTGTTCGTTCCTGCTGCTGCCTTCCCTTCCCGCTGTTTGCATCGGATTCCTGGCTGCATCCCCTGTGTATTTATATTCTCCGCATCAACTGTTTGGAGCCCTGTAACGCTGTGTCTCCCACATTGTTACAGGTGGGGGGCTCTGCCCCCTCCCTCTACAGACCTCCCACCCGAAAGCCAGCCTCCCACCGACACAAGTCATTGAGCCATTCGGTGCCATGAGCAGAGCTAATGGGGGGGACAGAGAACGCAAGGGACCAACCAGAGAAACCGAGCGGAGCTAATGGGAGTCGGGGAAGAGAGGAGACTAGTAGCAAAGCTAATGGGGCAGTGAAGGCAAGGGACCAACTTTGTAGGACAGAATCTTTTTGAACCGGAACGTTCCCAATAAATCCTCATGAAATGATCTGCTTGTCCCAGATTGCTTAATCGTGCTTGCCGGAGCACAAGCCGAGACTCAGATTTGGCCAACAATTTCTCCTCGCTAGTCCCTTGCCTTCCCTGATCCCCATTAGCTTTGCTACGATCCCCTTCTCTTCCCCGACTCCCATTAGCTCCATTTGTTTTCTCCAGCTGGTCCCTTGCCTTCATTGCCCCATTAGCTTTGCTACTGGTCTCCTCTCTTCCCTGACCCCCATTAGCTCCGCTCGGTTTCTCTGGTTGGTCCCTTGCGTTCTCTGTCCCCCCCATTAGCTCTGCTCATGGCACCGAATGGCTCAATGACTTGTGTCGGTGGGAGGCTGGTTTTCGGGTGGGAGGTCTGTAGAGGGAGGGGGCAGAGCCCCCCACCTGTAACAATGTTGGGGGCACAGCGTTACAGGGCTCCAAACAGTTGATGCGGAGAATATAAATACCCAGGGGATGCAGCCAGGAATCCGATGCAAACAGCGGGAAGGGAAGGCAGCAGCAGGAACGAACAACCGCTTGCCAGCCTCCCTACGATGCCTTCCAGGATCCTTTTGGTGTTTCTCTCCTGCTTTCTCACCTTCTCTGCAGGCTGCTACTACTACAAATGCTTCACACGAGGAAAGAGGTCCGGGCGCCAGGCAGAAATCCGACTGGTAAGTCAGAGAATCCCAGGTTATTTGCATTTGTCCCTCCAGTCTTCTTCGTTAAGGAAGAATTCCACAGCCTTCTCTTTCTTTTCCTTCTCTGTATGTCACCAAATATTTAACTCCCAGCAGAGTGGTAGCTCTGTCCATGAGCCACCCCTCTGGCCTGAAAGGCAATCCCCCCCCCCATGCAAAGGCGATAGAGGAATAATAGAGTCGAAAGGGACCTCAGAGGTCTTCTAGTCCAACCCATCCAGGAAGCGGCTGCTTCAGTTCTGCAACTGACTTTCTTGGAGAAAGAGCTGAGCTGAAGAAGCTTCTTGGTTGAGAATAACAGAGTTGGGAGGGACAAGCAGGAGGCAGAGAGTCTCATAGAGCTGGAAGGGTTAGGGTTAGGGTTGACTAAGATTGAACCTGGTTAAGACTGAGAGGCCACAAGGAAATCCCAGGGCCATCAAGTAGCATGGGAAAAGTTTTTTTTTTAAATCCTAGAAGGAAACGGCATGGTTTCCCCATTGTTGCCAAGACAACAAGAGATAATCCCTGGGAACTGAGTTCAATTCAAAAAAGATTGAAAGGTAGGAGACCACCGGTCCCGATGATTGGTCCAAAGTCACCCAGTGGGTTTCATAGCTGAGGCAGGATTTGAACTCACCGTCTCTTGCTTTCCAGCCTGGTGCCTTAACCCCTACTAGACCAAACCTTCAAAGGGTGCATTGTTCTCCCAATCGCCTGCAATGTTTCATTTTACTACCTTTACTTACTCTGCAGTGTGCCTCGATAGCAGACTTACTCCTGGGTGTAAGTGTGCCTAGCATTTGACGGTCACCCGGCTTTCGAAAGAGTCTTGAAAAATTGCACAGGAGATGGGTCTACTGAGGTGGCCCATTTAGGGAACCTCCAAGTCCAGCAGCAGTCTACCTTAATGTTTTGGGATCTAGCAGTTGGAAGGAGCTATGGCAGCTTAGCATGACCCTATGCCTCCAGATAGGTGAGGCCGGTCTATCAGGGCAAAGATGGGAGGGAGCATCCTGCTTCTGCTTTGGCCTTTCAGCCCCAGGAGCCTTCGCAGGCAGTCGCTTTCAGGAGAAACTATTTTTGGGTTGAATTTATATTTACCAACAAAGAATTAAAGGGAAACTAGGATTGATCCATTTCAAGCTATTTAACTCTCGTCAGCTAGCCATATTCGAACCTGCACTACTTACATATTGCATAGATGTATTAACCTCTAAGCCACAGGCTCTCCTCGCTTTGTCAGCTAAACCAGGGGAGAGAAGAAGTGCTTTTTCGGAGATACCTCCATATGTTAACTGTCTTGTTTTCATTTCTCTTTTAGTGTATGGCCTGCGGCCCTGAGAACAGAGGGACCTGCTTCGGGCCCAACATTTGTTGTGTAAAAGGAATGGGCTGTTTTACTGGGACTTGGATGAATCAGCATTGCCCGGAGGAGAACAATAACCCTTCTCCCTGCGAGGGTAGTAGAACGCCCTGCAGTGGGAATGGGCGATGCGGAAGCCCTGGCATTTGCTGCAATTGGGGTATTTATAGGAGGGGGGAATCAGAGGCGGGGAAGGGGAAATGAAGAGAAAAAGAAATATCAGACACAATGTAAAAAATCTCATTGCACTCATCCTCAGCCAAATGTAATGTTGAGCAGTGCTGAAGCCCTAAAGCATTCTGTTCTCTAACCAGATGCCCTCCAGATGTGTTGGACTTCAACTCCCAGAATTCCTGATAGCCCTGGGAGTTAAAGTTTGAGGCATCTGAAAAGATTTCAGCAACTTAAAAACCATCCTCTTCTATAAAGGTAGCCCTTGTTTATCAATGGTCTCAGATGGTGACTGTTCACAAAGATGAGGTGATTAAAAATTCATTTCCCAAGCAAGGCAGGCCTTTAGAATGACAAAAGTCTTCAGAGTGACTCTGATTAAGATCCAGTCAGTTTCAGGCAGCAGCTGCCAGCTGGTGGGAGGCTTCTAATCAACTAAGGTGACAAAACTGAGCTTGTTGACTTGCAGTAAGAACTTTTTAAAGATGCATAATCCAGGGAGGAGAGCAGCTCAGAAAAAAGAGCTTGTTTAAGCAGCTTTCTGTCTTGTGAGGGAGGAAAAAGAAACAGTTGGACATACGGGGCTGTACCAGAGAAAATTATCTAAATGAGGTGGCAACATGCAGTGATCTTTGCAGCCTCCTTCTCTTTCGGTCTCTCCCTCTCCCTCCCCCACCTCTCTCTCTGTATACATTAAATATATTTTGTTTAATCACTGGGTTGTTGCAACCAACGGCAGTCACTAAATGAGGACTACCTGTATCAGCATTTTTTCTACTGCATGATCAGATTTCTCAGCTCTCCATAATCATATAAAAGTCCATTAAAAAAAAAAACTTCCTGTGATAGAAACGGGAGGTGTTTTCCTTGGCCAGGAATTAAAAACAGCCTTACCAACTTCAGTCTTCCTCAGCCTTGACCACTTAAAGATTTGTGGCTTGGGAATTCTGGGAATTGAAGTCCACACATCTTAAAGTGGTCAAGGCTGAGGAACACTGACCGATTCCTAAACCTTTAATTTGCAGAAATCCAGAGGGGAATATTTTCCAATCAATCAGAATAGAGCTGGAAGGGACCTTGGAGGTCTTCTAGTCCAACCCCCTGCTCAAGCAGGAGACCTTATATCATTCCAGACAAATGGTTGTCCAATCTCTTCTTTAAAACCTCCAGTGATGGAGCAGCCACAATTTCTAGTGGCAAACTGTTCCACTGGTTAATTGTCCTCACTGTTAGGGCATTTCTCCTTAATTCCTGGTTGCTTCTCTCCTTAATTTGTTTCCATCCATTGTTTCTTGTCCTGCCCCCTGGTGCTTGGAAAATAGATTTGCCCCCTCCCCTTCATGGCAACTCCATGGGTTGTGGACCCTCCTAACCCCACCAGAGTGAGTTGCTGCTAAAATCCCACCAACAAGAGCTAGGAAAAGCCTTGGCCGTCTTCCCTACCTGTCTGGGACTGACTCAATGGGTTCTTCTCCTTCCCATCCCTTTACAGACGTTTGCTTCCACAATCCTTCCTGCATAGAGTAGAATGGCGAGAGAGGACGGACGTCTCTGGAAAGGAATTTGACCTGGCTGGATGATCTCCTTCTCCAACTGGTGGACCTGCCTAACAAGCAGCAACAAGGAAAACCACAAGGTCATTAAGGTGTCGGAGAGATGGCGTTTCGTGGGCATAATGGGCTTAGAACCAAAGTAGCCCTGAGTGACCCAAAGCCTATAATCATTGAAGAATAAAACGTAAATACTTTACCCCAAAACCAGTTCTGGATTAATAAAAGTCTTCTTGCCTCGTATGAGAAATTTGTTTAAGTGTCGTTCATTAAGAGAAGCCTCTGGCGATGTGAAGCGTTATCACAAAACCCTTGAAGGCCACAAAACTCCTCACCTCTCTCTAAAGTAAGGAAATGAAATTCTTTTGTAGATCTACAGGTAGCCCTCAACTTACAACCGGTAAGTGACCATTCAAATTTACGACAGATCATCCACTACTTACAACTCTGTTCCAAAGTTCTGACATGACCACATTTTGGGTGTTCGGCACTTGATCCGTAATTCTGTAGTCATGTGACCACAATTTACGAGATCAAGACCTTGGAGGTCTTCTAGTCCATCCTCCTGCTCAAGTTTCTTAAAAGCCTCCAGTAATGGAAGACCCTGGTGGCAAGCTGTTCCACTGATTAATTGTTCTCACTGTCAGGAATTTTTTTCCCTTAGTTCTAAGTTGCTTCTCTCCTTGATTAGTTTCCATCCGTTGCTTCTGGTCCTGCCCTCAGGTGCTTTGGAGAAGAGGATGAGCCCCTCCTCTCTATGGCAGCCCCTCGAATATTGGAACACTGCTATCATGTCTCCCCTGGTCCTTCTTTTCTCTAGAGCGGCTGTACCCAATTTCTGCAACTGTTCTTCATATGTTTTAGTCTCCAGGCCTTTAATTCTCTTAGCTGCTCTTCTCTGCACTTTTTCCAAAGTCCCAACATCCTTTTTATAGTGTGGTGATCAAAACTGGATGCAGGATTCCAGGTGTGGCCTTACTAAGGTTTTACAAAGATAGGGGGGGGGGATATTAGTCTTGTTCCAGCACTAAACAATCCTTTTTGCTGCCCTGGAGTCAGAATGAGTGTCAACACCAATGAGAATTCTCCCTGCTTGAGCGTCATCGGTCTCCGGGCAGAGTCCTTTGGGGTTTGGAACGCTCTCCTGCACTGGGTTAGGTCATGAGAGACTCTGCCTGGAGACCGATGATGCTACAGAAGGGAGAATTCCCATTGGTCGACCTCTTTTCCTTTTTCCTAAATTCGGGGAAGTCCCATTCTGGGTTCTGCAGAGTTTCTGCGATTCTTTTGCTTGGCGGAGAGAGGGAACCAGTGGGGAATTCCACTGCCTGAGCCAAAGTGGTCCACAGGATCTTCAGACAGGCCGTTTTCTCAGGGGGAGGGGGGAACCCTCAGGGGGGAGGGGCCTGGCCGAGGCAATTCAGGCGGTTCTCAGAACTCCGCATAAAATTAACAAATGGTTCTAGCGAACCAGGGAGAACCGCCTGAATCCCACCAGAGGAAGCAATCCCAGTCTAGTCCCCCCCCCTCCAATTAACCCCTTTCCCTGGCAGTTATGAGTCAGTCCAAAGTCAAGAGGAAAACTCAAAGAACTCTTAAACTCAGACTTCTCAATACCACCAAACCTCAACGGAAACCATTTTTCTTAAATAAAAAAAATCAGACAGACAAAGGGGCTTTTACAACAATTCACCCACTCAATAATCTTTTTTGTAACAACCCTCCTAAAGCAGACAGACCTCACTGATTCTTTGGAAAAACTAACTGTGTTAAACCTGAGAAAAACTCTCTCAAGCAGAGCTTCTCCGACTCTGGATCCTCCTTGCTAGAGAGAAATGAAGACATTTAAAAGGGGTGCGAATTGAGTAAACTTTGCCTTTAAAAACCCTCAGCAGAGGTGAGAATAAACTAAGCAGGGATCCCATGAATTCATGACTCATCTGGACATTTCTTCCCCATCTGGATTTTCAGTTTTGCATGTTGGAGAATTCACCTAGGTCAGCGATGGCGAACATTTTTTTGGCTCGCGTGCCACAAGTGGGGGGAGTGCAGGGGGGTCATGTGCAGGTGTGCCGCACCCATAATGCAATGTGCGACACACACCCCAGTGCGCATGCGCGCACAACAGGCGTGACCCCCCCCCCCATTTTTACATGCTGTTTTTGCCCTCCCCAGGCTCCAGAGGCTTTATAGGAGCCTGGGGAGGGCAAAAAGAGCCTCCCACGCCCCCCCAGAGTAAGACCAACTGCACTGCCCCTCCTCCCTGGGGAGCAGATAGGCCCTCAACCAGGATGGGGAAGTCAATCCATCCAGCAGCAAGGGAGTTGGGGGATTTCTCCCCCTAGCCAGGCACCGATGTTTGGGCTGCAGCCTGCAAATCAAGCACCATTGGGATGGGCTTTCTTCCTGGGCCATGAATGGGGGCAATACCAATGGAAGCCTGCCCCTCCTCAGCAGATGGCACCATTTCAGATAACTGGCCTGGGGCAACCCCAGGGACTGAACCCTCAATCAGTTGCAATGCCCCAACAGGGAGCAACAGAAGACATAAGAACAGCAGCTGAAGATCTGGGAACAGCAGCTGAGCTGCCCTTTTCCTCGCCCCCACCCACGCCGGCACAAAACCAGTGCCAGGCATGGGGGCTCTGCCCCCCTTCACAAAGCAGCAGGGGGGAAAAGCTTGGGAAACTCGAAGGGGAAAGGGCTCCCCCTTCCAAAGATGATTCCCTGCCAATAGCAAGACAGGGGAAAGTGCTGAAGGGACAGCTCCTCCAGGAACCTCAGCCGGCAGAGAGGCAAATGAAGCTGCCTGGGAAAAGACAAGCCGCTAAATTTGCCAGACAAGCCTCAAACACGCAACCTTTTCCCCAGGGATCAATGGAGGCCCAGCCGAAAGGCCCTTGTCAAGCCCAGATGAAGGAAGCGGTGAGGATGACGACCCAATGGTAAGCGCACCCATCTGCCCCTTTGCCATCAAAGCCAAGCTCATTGTGCCCGAGACGGGGCCAGAAGGGGAAGTTGAGGCAATCGTGGACAGCGGCTGCACCCAATTCTTTAAAAAAAAAAGTTTTATTGGTTTTTACAAGTATTTTTTGGGAAAAGGGTACATAAGTGTGGAGAAAATTTTTGACAGCTACATCATATGGAAGGTGGTGTTTCCCCGGGATCTTACATCTCTCTCTTATTTTATATATATCAAAATATCATCATTACATACATATTAGCAGTTTAAGTTTACTTCAAATTCTTTAACATCTTCAATCATACTTTATATCACTTCTAACCATTTCATTGTATTAACAATTGCAATGTACTTTTAATTCATTTCTGTGACCTGAGCCTCATTGCTGCCTTCTCTCCCCTGTCTGTTGGCTGAGCCATGGCCCCTCCTTCTTTCATATCTTGCGCACTGTCTCTTGTTCCGTCTAGAAGGTTCTTGTGTTTTTCCATGAAGGCTTCTGCCTCTACCACTGTATTAATTCTCACTCTACCACCCTCCCAGAAAATCAGCAAGCCTTCTGGAACAACCCATCTGAACCAGATATTTTTTTCATACAATTTTTTAGTTAGAAAGAAGAACTTCTTCCTCTTATCTCTTATTCTTTTTGGTATCTGTTTCAAAATGGTTATTTCTTTGTCCTTATATCTTAAAGGTTCCCCCCTTTGAGCCCCTAGAATCTCATCTCTTGTAGTCTTTCTAAAAAATTTAACATGAACTTCCCTTGGAACATTGTGTGTTCTAGCATATGCTGAGTTGATTCTATATGTCAGATCAATATCCCACCCTAACTGTTGTTTATCTCTTTTAAAATAATCTGCTGGCATTGTTATCATAATCTCCCTTAAATCTTCACCCTCTATTTCAGGCATATTTTGAAATCTAAGAAAGAAAGACATCCTTTCAAATTCCATTTTTTCCATGAAGTTCTCAAACCCAAGATTTTTTTTTGTAAAGCCTTCACCTCTTCTCCCACCACCACAGCACCCTCCTCTAGGGCATTTATTTTCTGACTATTTTGTAAAGTCTGTTGTTGATTTTCTCTGAGTTGTTCCTTTAGGTCCGCCAACTGCTTTTTTATTTTGTCCTGTCCCTTTAAGAGTGTCTGGAACATTTGATGGAACATTTCTTGAGAATGCTGTTCCCCCTTGGAGGCTTTAGGTTGTAAGAAGGAAGATAGTTGTGTTTGTTGGGGAACAGGACTTGAGACAGAAGAAGATGGAGCCGAGGCTGGTTTAGGAAGGGGGGCCTTTTTCGCAGGCATTGCAGAAGTCAGAGAAAAGTTATAAGTCTAGACAGAAAAAATGGTGTCTGCAGAAGTGCGCCGTCAGCGGGGATCCACAGGCAGGCAAAGTCCAATGTGGGATATTAGTCTTTCAATACAGCTCCCCTCCAGTTGTAGTCAATTTTTCCCAATCCAAGGAAGATTGTACAAAGAGATTCCTCTAGGGTTCACTGGGGTTTTGTAATTCCAACCCATAAGATTTTTCAAAGACGACAGTTCATTTGTAACGGCAGTAAAAACGAGGGAAGAAACACCATTTTGGCTCAGCCCTCTCAAGGGATCGGAGAGCAACCATTCAAAAAGTTTTCGTTCATAGTTTATTAGGTCAGCTCACTTTCTTTCTTTCGCAATTGTTCAAAGAAGTCATTATCCCATTGCTTGAAAGAAGTGAATATCAAAAGGGTTTTTCCCCAGTTCTCTCTCTCTCCTCCGAGAGTGAGATCGTATAAAGCCGCTTTTCCGAGAGGGGGGGAGAAAAACCCCCCTCTCCAATCTTAACACTTTACCAAGATCAAAGAGTCTTAGAAAGACTGCTAATCCTTATTTACTTAGTTGTTCAAGAAGCAAGAAAAAGACCCCAGGGGAACTCCCCCCTCACCGCATTTCTGCTGTTGCCTTCACGTAGAGCATTTTCTTCCGATCTCCTCAGGACGAAGGCGCGTGTGGCATGCACCCCCCCCAAATGCCTCCCGGTGCCTAGGGCAAAGCTGGCAGCTCCCCTGCGGCGGCCGCCACTCCAGGTGGCTCCAGCAAGCCGCCCCCTTGGCAGGACACCCCTACATGGCACCCTGTGCCCCCCCCCGAGTCAGGGGGAGCCCATCAGGACGGCGAGCAGCAGACAACATGTCCGTCATCCACAGAAACCGGAAGTGGAATTGGCTGCATCCAATTCTTAATCACCATGTCTATTGAGGAGCAGCTAGGCATACGCACAAGACCCCTAGACCATCCCATTCGGTTTGAGCAGGTGGATGGGACACTAATTGGAGGGGCCCCAGCCAAACTAATTACTGACTTGAAAGTTGCAGATAGGCTGCCACTATGAACTCCTCAGATTCATCGTAGCTCCAAAGATGTATGAATCAATTATCTTGGGGCTTGCATGGCTGGACAAATGGACACCTACCATAAAGTGGGAGGACGGCATTTGGAAATTGATCATAAGCTTTGGGCCACTACCACCCATGAAGCCAGAGGGCCACCCAGGGACTATCAAGCCCAATAAAGCAGACCGCCCAGTGCCTGCAGCCCCTGCAGCAGACACAAAATCCACAGGAATCCAGCAAGTGCCGAAAGAGTACTGGGACTTGGCAGGGGTTTTCAGTGAGGAAGATTGCAACTATCTCCCCTCTCATCGGCCCACCTATTGCGCAATAGAGTTCATACCTGGGGCTACCCTACCAAAGCCGAAAATGTACTCCGTGACTCCCAAAGAGATGGTAGAATTAAGGAAGTACATTGACATCAATTTGAAGCGGGGCTTTATTGAACCAGCTGAGTCAGAAATAGCGGCCCCAGTGCTCTTCAAAGAGAAGAAAGATGGCGGGGTTCATCTCTGCATTGATCTGCGGGGGATAAAAGCCATATGTGTAAAAAACACCTACCCCATCCCCCTCATGAAGGATATGTTGAACCACTTGGCTAAAGGCAAGGTGTTCACCAAACTAGACTTGGGAGAGGTGTATTACCACATACGTATCAGGGAGGGAGATGAATGGAAGATCACATTTAACTGCCCCCTTGGCAGTTTCCAATTCAAACTTATGCCTTTTGGGCTACAAGGGGCCCCTGCAGTCTTCATGTAGTACATAAATGAGGTGCCTGGGCCACAGAGGGTTTATCTATTTCTTTGGGAAAGATTCCTTCCCCAGTCAGAACACCATCATCCACTTCCCTCCCTGCCTAGGATCAGCTTTGGGAATCCCTCCATTAAGACAATAGGAACAAAGGAGTTTGAACAGAGTTTCCAGGTCAGCCTCCCTTCTTTGACACAGAAAGGTCACACTGAGCCCTCCAAAGGCAAATTCCCCCTGGGATTCCTGGACACCAACAGCCCTTGCTCAGCTGGGCTCAGAGCAGGGCCAGGACAGCTGAGAGTTGGGAAGGAAGGGACCACACACATTCAACAAACCATGCCAGCCACAATAGACTCTTAGACACAGACCGTGGTCTCACAGATATTCCTAAATGGTGCCTTTAAGTGGCAATGGGAAGGGATGTGGGATCGAAGATTGTGAATCCCACTCCTGACACCACTTTCTGTGGAAACAACAACATGACCCCAAAAAAACAATAATCAAGGTTTACTGCAATTATTATTTATTCATTGTCCACTGAAGGAATTTCCCTCTGTAAAATAGTGGGAGGAAATCCCACAGACAAAAGGATGCACTCATATTTAAACATTTCTGGAAAGGAGGACAAAATTATAACCCTCAAGATGCATATCTAATAAAGGATATAAGCATGAATATACATAATTAGCATGCATCAAGGTACTTTCATGCCCACCCTCTGTTACCATCTCAAGAAAGAGACATTGTCTAAATAAAAAAAATGTATTTCCACAGCAGTTTGGGTAAAATGTATTGAGAAATGAAGGCATAAAGGTTGCCCATGCATTAACTTTTTATTTCTACCTTGTTAACACATTCTCATTCCTCCAAGAAATCTTCAGAGAGAGCCTCACAATCTTCCAGATAATCTTTATTGATTTGAATAAAAATTGTTGCCCCGATCATGTACAGAAAATAGATTGGAATTGAAATTCCTCTTTTTCACATTTCCACATTTCTTCTGGCTGTGAGATGCTCCTTTGTGTTCAGGTCTGGCCTCAGAAGGATAATGTAGCACTTGGGGATGAAGATGCAGCCCAGCAGACCAGCACTGGAGGCCAGGATGGAGAAGACCTGAACAGCCACCATGTATTTCCCTTTGGTGCTCAGGTAGGTGGGCACAAAAGTCACCCAGACGCTGCAGAAGACCAGCATGCTGAAGGTGATCAGCTTGGCTTCGTTGAAGGCCCCAGGCAGATTCCTGGCCAGGAAAGCCACCGTGAAGCAGATGGCAGCCAGGAAGCCCATGTAGCTGTGGGTGACGTAGAACATGACAACAGCCCCTTCGTTGCATTGCAGGATGATCTCTCCAGGCTGGGAGTGGAGGTCAGAGTCAGGGAAGGGGGGAGAAACTCCCAGCCAGATGGAGCAGATGATAATTTGGACAGCAGAAGAAGAAAGGATGATGGAGTTGGCCAAGCTCTTCCCCAACCATCTCTTCACTCGGTTTCCTGGTTTTGTGGCCAGGAAAGCCAGCACCACCGTGATGGTTTTGGCCAAGAGAGAAGAAATGGCAACTGAGAAGATGATGCTGAAGACCGTTTGTCGGAGAAGGCAGGTGGTTTTCCTTGGTTGACCAATGAAGAGAGAAGGAGACAAGAAGCAAAGCAGGAGGGAGGCCAGGAGGATGTAGGAGAGATCCCGGTTGTTGGCTTTGACAATGGGAGTTTCTCCATATTTAATGAAGATAATTAAAACAAGGACTGTAGTTAGGAAGAAGAATAAGGCAAAAGACACCAGGATGATGCCCAGAAGGTCTTCATAAGACAGGAAGGTTTTAACTTTGGGGATACATTGGACTCTGTCCACATTTGGATATTTATCATCTGGACAATTGGTGCATTTTTCTGTATCTGTCCTGGGATGTGAATTATTTCCTGTGTAATGGGTAGAATCTTCATAGGAACCTCCATTATTAGAGGCTAATAATGAATCATATAATCCTTTTAGGAAAACCCCTGGAGTCATTCCTCAGGGCAGTTAATATACTGGACCTCCCATGTGTTGCACCCCCCTCCCGCCGGCTGCAGCCCGGACCCCACCTGCTCAGCGAGGCAGCCAGCCGGGAAATCGGCAAGCAAGCGGGTGAGCCTGGCCTCCAATGGCTCCATTTGGCAGGGGCATCATGCTTGCTATGTAAACATAAGAAGTTTTAGAAAAATTCTCATGGAAAGTTTAAAAGGAAGATGGTTAATTTCTATTTATAAAGGTCACGTGGGGGTGGCATGCAGGCTGCTCACCGACCCAGAGCGGCAGGGCTGACCCAGAGGGTCTCCCAGCTGGGAAGAGGCACCTGGAGGAAGTGGGGCCATCCAAGGGCCAACTGCAGCCCGCAATGGGATGTGAAAGATGGCCACCCAGCATAGCTGGGAGCGTCCCCAGGTCAGTGGGATGGCAGGGAAGTTGCATGGAGCTGGGGGTGGTAGGGAGGCGGAGGTCGAGGCCACCCTGGGTGCCTGCAACAGGATGCTTCTTCCGGCCGTCAAACCTGCACAAAGCCCCCCAGGGGGAAAGAACCGCAGATCACCGAATGGAGTGGTTTTTTAGCTTTCCCCACTCAAGACACCACTAATATGTGTTTCTTGTTCAAAACTGAGTTCTGGGTCAAAAGTAACGTTTTCTGGCTGAATTGAGTCCTTTTGCCAATTCTGAGCTTTCCATGAGGAGTTAGACCAAAGCCTGGTCTAAAGGAATCAGAAGAGAGCTGGGTAAGATGAGGCTGACCCACGATGCTTCTGAAAAGGCTGCCCAGCTGGCAAGATCCTTGCCAAAGCCTCTCATGGGAGTGGCGGGTCGGCTTTTCCAGCAGGGAAGCCTCTACACAGCTCTGGGACAGCTCAGCAAAGCCTCCCGACGCCCTTCCCCAGGAAAACAGCCAGGGAGCAGGCAGACGGCAGCGAGTGGTAAGGGAAGGGAGGCTGCTTCGTTCCTCCAGCTCTCACATGGAAGGCAAGGGTGCAGCGGCCGGGGAGACTGGCCATCCCCCAAGATGGCTCTCAGAGGAAGGAGGCAGAGATGCTGGCATGGGGCTCACTTCCCTTACAGTCCCCTCCATGCTGGCTGCAGCCCAGGCCCTGCCTGCTTAGCTGGGTGGCTGGCCAGGAAAGTGGTGAGGAGGCGAACGGTGGCGAGCGGTAAGGGATGCGCAGCCTGCTCTCTGCCCAGAGACACTGGCCTGGCCCAGCTGGGACCGACGCCGACCTTCACACACAAGGGCTGGCAAGGTGGGTGTTAGATCAGGTAATGAAAGGCACAAAAGGCTAGCGATAACAGCTATTCATTGAAGTACGTGAAAACTTCCACTGAGTAGATGGTCGGACAGCTCCCCTTTTAAATGGGAGCTGTCCGGCCCTTGAGCCAATCAGGTTCCCCTCTGTTCCCGCTGGCAACAGAGGACCTGAGTGGAGACTTCCATTGTCTAGTAGCAATAGAGGGGGAAGTATCTAACAGTGGGAATGGAATCCAGGAGGAGGGGAGGTCATAAACGAGGGCAGGCTAGCAGCACCCAGCTGCGGCTTTAAAGATTCAGGGCAGTAGGAAAAGGGTGCTGGCTCTGCTGAAACACGCATGCCCACCCCGGGTGTCAGTCTCAGAGAAAGCCCTCACTCGTCAGCTGATCTCCCCCCGTTTCTCCCCCCCTTCTCTCTCTCTCTCTCAGAAGTGTGTGTGTGTGTGTGTGTGTGTGTGTGTGTGTGTGGCAATCTCTCCCTCTGTTTCTGAGTCTCTTTCGAAAAGTTGTCCGCTGGGCCAAGCCAGCAAGCTCACCTTGGGGTGCTTGCCAGCCATGGTGGAGGATTCCTTTTGGGCAGCCCTCCTCCTTCTCCTCTCGCGACCCCTGGCTGGCTGTGGCAGGGCCGGGAGGGTGCGCACACATAGGGAGACCTCCCCCCCCCCGCTCAAGCGAGTGCCAAACTGCAGCAAAGGTGCGCATGGAGTGGCCAGCTGCTCACATAAGGAGGGTCTTAGCAGGACGCATAAGGGTGCGGCTTCTCTCCTGCACTATGGCCCTAGTCATCACCTTGCCATGTCCCCCCTGTAGCTCCTCAGCCAAGCGCAGATGGAGCAAGCTCCAGCCTGAAGCAGCAGGAAGCTAAGGCTGCCTTACGCACAAATGTGGCATGAAGGGAGCTACACAGCTGCTTCACTCCTGCACTAAGGTGACCCTCCTCCTCCGCCCTCCTCCTCCTCTCATGGTGTGGGGGTGGGAAATAACACAGCAAGGCGATGGCTGGAGCCTTAGTGCAAGGAGAGAAGCCGCGTCCTTTTGCATCCTGTTAAGACCCTCCTTAAACAATCAGCCATCCGCTCCATGTGCCTTTGATGTGTTTTGGCGCTCGCTTGAGGGGTGTCTCCCCACGCACGCGCACCCTCCTGGCCACACAAAGCAGCTAGATGGGGAGTGTGTGTGTGTGTGTGTGTTTGTATATCTTCTGCGGTGGCAGGGAAAGCGAGGCTTCTTTGCTAGCCTCCCAGCGGGCAAAACAGAAATTTTCACTGGTTCTTTGGGCGTGGCTAGGTGTGTGTGTGTTTGTGGGGGACATACTGTATGACTGAATGGGCATGTGCATGAGTGACATCAAGTTGACCATGACCAGCCAGTCACATGCCCCCCCCCCCCGGGACACCCAAAGAACTGGTAGTAAAAAATTTGAAACCCACCCCTGACCTGCAGTATCTTATATCTTGAAGCAATGTGGAATTAAAGGGAAACTTACTAACAGTGAAAACCATTAACCAATGCGTCCAGAGTTTTGGGTTCTTCAACATTGGAGGTTTTTAAGGAGAGACTGGACAGTCACTTGTCTGAAATGGTACAGGTTCTCCTGCTTGAGCAGGGGATAGGACTAGAAGACCTCCAAAGTCCCTTCAAGCACTATTCTGATTGATTGATTGATTTACATGACTGGCAGAATATTTGTGTAATGAGATGCCCCCATAACTATCCACAGCACCACATTATGGACCAGTGACATCTTCTCAGTGATCCTCAAGGGGAGGATTCAAAATACAGTGAATTGCAAGGTCTTTCAGAAAGTGGACCTAAAACAATTCATCAAGGTTCAAAGAACTCAGATCTTCCTAGAAAGGTGAACTTAGCAGCACAAGTCCAAACTAAAAAGCAGGAGAGATATTTCCTCGGGGCTTTTAGTAAAGCTTGCCCAGTCTGCCATCCCCTCCTCCCATCTTCTCCCAGCCCCTCCTTCAAAGACTTTTTGATTTACTTCCTTTTAGATAAGAAATTGTGCATGTTAAAAATTAAAAAAACAGATGAACTTCTGTCTTCTAACTTGCACTTTCATGAAAATGTTCTGGATGGATCCAATTCCACAAAGCCTCCCATTTTCCTCAGTGTCACCCACCTTCCTGAGTGGAGAAGGTCCCCTCCGGACAAGGAACACAGTCGTAGCAGCAAACTGGCTCTCCTTCTCGAGTGTTAGGCACTGGTGCGATTAAGCACTAGCAATGAACCCCAGGTCGAGGTTATAACAGAGCAACCCTGTAAAGTATACGCAACGTGCGATAGATAAAGCAACCACACTGAATAATGGATAGTAAAGTAACAAAATAAACTTTACTTTTTGAAGAATATAGCAAAATCCATAAACACAGCCAAAAAGTCATACACAGAAAAAACAGTCCAATACTACCAAGATAACTTGGATACAAGTAGCAAATAACTTACACACAGTAAGTAGTAGCAACAGTAGTAACAGTTAGACAGCAGTTATCATACATCACTCAAGAGAGAGAGAGAGAGAGAGAGCAACAACATCAGCTGCAATTTAAATGCTGTAATCTACTAATTAGCAGAGCTCCTCTCTTAAAGATACATAACATGCCTTGTGCAATATATTGTCTACCCAACTTGTTGGTTACACCCTAACACTCTTGACAAATCCAGGATGACAATTTTCCGCACAGTTGGACTGAGGCAGGGACTGAGCAGAGAAACAAGGAATGCCAAATGGAGGTAGAAATGGATGGAGACAAGTAGCCTCTGGTCTTCACTGAGGTAAATATAAAATCTCTGACTACTTCTAAAAAGATGCAGGAGGTAGAACAACTGGCAGATTCTTCATTTAGTTCCTTCCTTTTCCTTTTGGAATTTAACATTGCAATAAGGTACTTTTCTACTTAATAGTCTAGAGGGATGGAATTGAAAAGTTTTAAGTATGATGATATATTTTTATTAAAACTGATAACAGTTTACTGTAAATTTTTTAGGAAACTTTTATTCCATTACAATTTTTAATGTAGAATAAAACTGTGATGAAGAAAGAAACCTCTGATCAGTAAGATCTTGAAAGGTTTCCATAAAACATGGCAAAGCCCCTCCACTTACTGTAGGTTCCGTCTATTGAAGAACTACAATCAGATAACACCAACTGGCATGGGAGGCCAACCACCCTGGAGACTCTAGGCTTTGCCCACTTGAAATGGGACCTCAGGCTTTGGAAAACAGAGAAAAGACACCAAAATTTATCTCACCTTATTGAGCAACTTTATCCGTGAAAGAGCAGCTTGATTGATAGAAAATCTCTGTCTTTCAAAATAGGCCAGTTTCTCTGTCTTGGCATCCTCCTTGGGGGGAAGCAAGTAGCCGTGAATGCCCAGATCTGCTGTTATCTCTCCATTTTGGTCCAAGTACAGTTTAAAGTGGGAAATATTCCAAAATTCATTCTTCTTCAGAAAGGGATGAAACTAGAAAGGGAACATCCAGAAATATGAAAAGTAAACAATTTAGTTTCTTATCCCACTTTGAATCTTTCTTCTACAATTGTTTAATTTCCAAATATGATTAAATAGGTACAAATACTGCCATTATCTTTATAAGCGAATGAAAAAGTTTGAAAAAAAATGTCAATCATATACTGACAAAATATAGAGAAAATATAATTGACACAGTTGGTCAATTATAGGGAACATTCTAGAGCAGATTCCCAGAAAGCATGGGTTGATCAAGAAGAAATCTTTCAGGCTAATCTTCTCCCTTGTAATCCTGATGGAAAACACCTCCAGATGTGCTAATTCTGCTTTATTGTAATGTGACTTTAACAAAAAATTTAAAATCTGAAAAAACAAATCTCCCTCCAACACTTTTCTCAGCCTGAAAAGTTAGGGATGATCCTTTCTGAGTTTCTTTCTCTCCCATTATGCAGCTGCAGGATTCTCCCCTCTTATCTGATCCTTCCCTAGGCAGCCTCTCTTCTCCTCATCCCAAAAGTCATTCTCACATATCATCACACTTTCTAAATGGATTATGGGAACTCTAGTGATAGAACTGGATTTCAGTAAAGGACTCACAAACATTTTTGGTATGTGATTGGAAACCTGAGGGGTGGTATGATAACTAAGTGGATAAAAACTGTCTTCAAAATGATACTCACATAATTTTAACCCTTTTTAATGTTTCCTAGGAAACCTGAAGGTGATGGATAACAATTTACCATTGGTCATCAATTTTTCTATGTTGTCATTAACATGGTCATTAATACAATATTAGACTAAGCTAATTTGATGTGATTTAAAGAATATAAAGTCTTTCAATTTAGGAGCCTTATTTGAAACTTCATTTTAAAAGTTTGATAAAATAAAAATGGTTTTAAATCAACTTAAAGGTGATAATCAAAAGCAAGCAACAATTGTTTGGTTTTTTTTTACCAAAATTTTTTATTGGTTTTACAAAATTTTTAGGAAAAAAGGTAATGGGTAAAGGTTACAAATTTTGACAGCTACATTATGCAGGAAATGGCACTCCCCCCGGTTCTCATAACTTTCACTTGTTAATACATTAGATAATTACTACTTATCAATATTTTGACAGCATATTTTTACCTTATCTCTTCCAGTAATTTCAATCTATTTTGTATCAAACAGAAAAAATTCCCTGTATTAGCAATTGCATTATTTTTCTAACTCACTTTTGTGATCTAAGTTTTCTCAATGTTGCCTCTCCCCCCCCCCCCCACCAGCAAGGCTCTGGCACCTCCCGTGTCTTGTGTGTCTCGTGTAGTATCATCAGCTTTATCTAGGAGAGCTTTGTTTTTTCCATGAAGGCCTCCGCCTCCGTAGTTGTATTAATTCTAACTCTACTGCCCTCCCAGAATACCAGCATGCCTTCTGGCAGCAGCCACCGGAACCAAACCCCTTTTTCAAATAGTTTCTTCGCTAAAAGCGAATATTTTTTTCTTTTATCTCTAACTTTCTTTGGGATTTGTTTCAGGATGACTATCTCTCTATCCTTGTATTTTAACATTTGCCCCCTTTGTGCACTCAGAATCTCATCTCTTGTAGTCTTTCTAAGAAATTTAATGTGAACCTCTCTTGGAACATTGTGTGTTCTAGCATAAGCTGAATTGACTCTATAGACCAGGTCAATATCCCATCCCAGCTGCTGTCTGTCTTTTTTAATATATTCAGCCAGTAAGTTTGTCATAATCTCCCTCAAATCTTCATCATAAGCCTCAATTACATTTTGAAATCTAAGAAAAAAAGACATCCTTTCAAATTCCATTTTTATCTGGTGGTTCTCAAGTTCTTGGTTTCCTCTCTGGACCCCCCTCACCTCCCCCCTCATCTCAGCCGTCCCCTCCTCCAAAAGCTCCAGTCTCTGTGAATTTTGAGCCGTTCGGTTTTGGTTCTCTCTGAGCTGTTCATTCATTTCTTTCTGTCGCTGCAAGGGTCGCGACCTACTTGAGCCCGGGTTCGCCTGTCTGGGCCTTCAGGGTTCTCCCTTGGGTGGGAGAACGAGCCCTGGTCCTCACCGGGAATTTGGAGGGTCCACACGTGGACGAAGGCCGCAAATTAAGACACCACACAAAGAGTTAGCTCGAGGTAGGCAAGCACAGAGCTTGGAGGATGTATGGCTACATTCCTCCTGACATGTTCTGTACAGACCCTTTTTATTAAGCAGTTTCTTTAGGGCGGGGGAGTGAACACATACAAGGAAGTACCTTCAGTAATTTTCCACAAGAAAATAATTAATAGGTATGTAGCAGTTAAGGGGTTTTCAAAAACATCCCTAATAATGCATCGTATACACAGTTAGATATTTGCAGTTAACCAACAACCTATACAAACGCTATGCTAAGCTAGATAAACGGTTAGTTAAATATTGTGGTCAGCAAACATCCTATACACAGTTAGATATTTGCAGTTAACTATCAACCTATGCAAGCATTATGTATGTTAAAGGTCACATTCTCATGGCCTACTTTCGTTTCAGCTTCAACAAGGCCTGAACCAAACTACTGTCATGCATTCACATCTCCTCTGTTTTTGTTTTAAAAGGAGGTCAATATCCCTCCAAGGCTATGCGTTCCTCTAACAGCCCACCCTCCGGTAGGCAGTGAGAAGAACCATTCACCTTATCCGGGAATTGAAGCTCACTTTCTGTATCGGAGTCTGAATCCGAAAATGTTAACAACGGTTGTTTGAAGGTGTCATGCGAGGAGGGTAACAAGTGTTGCAGTAGGTTTAAATCTTTGCGAGTAGCATCAACTTCTTTATCTATATCACCCAGGCGAGTACGCAAAAACCTGAGCAGTTTTCCCATAACACAAGGACCAATGATACAAGCAATCAAAATCAAAATCAAAGGACCTATAAGGGCTGAAAGCAAAGTTGTAAGCCATGGAGAAAAGTTAAACATTCATTGATACCATGTGTGAAACTTGGAGCGTTCTGACTCTCTATCTTTCAATCGGGTATTTAATTCTGCCATAGAATCAAGCACAATGCCTGAACTATCAGTATAAAAACAGCATTCTTCTTTTAAAGCTACACATAAGCCGCCCTGTTTTAAAAACAACAAATCCAATCCTCTTCTATTCTGTAAAACAACTTCAGATAGTGAGGTAAGAGAATTCTGGAGAGCAACCATAGATTGAAAAGGTACGGCAGAACCTATGGCCTCATAAAATGGTGGTTGGAAAAAAAAAAAGAAAGGCACATCCAACACTCCGGATCAGCATTAGGAAAGGCATGACTGTTATTAAGAGCAAAATAGGAGGAAGAAATAAGAGACAATAAGGCTTATTACTTAAAAATATACAGTTAACTACTTTAACACATATTACATTTTTAGGAACTGCTACTATCAATATATACAAAGCAATTGCATCAGATTGAGGATCATAAGCAATTAATCCTCAATGAAAGATAGTCTTATAATTCGAACCAATGAAGTGTTGAATTACTGCAGGCAAAATTCAAACAGGATCCAAGCATATAAAAAGCAAATGTTTCATGTACAGTTCAAGTCACTGTGTGCAATGTTAGTTGCACCCATAGATGTTTATTGCAGTCACTGTTCAAATGAGTTTTTTGGTGAGATGACAAAACAAGTAAACATAAACAAATGATGACTAATGATGACTAAAAACTTGGCAAAAATGGCAGCACATAAGTTGTCGTGTCGTTGTTTCAGCACTGCTTTGGTAGTTTTTGGTTTTTCATATCACTGGACAGCTGTTTTAGCAAGATCGTATTGGCCACTGCTGTCTGTAAAGTCATCTTGGTCATCTCTGGAACTGGATTTGGGAACTGGTACGACAATATTCTTGTCTAGACAAACATCACGTACTAGAATCCATAAAAATCTGTAAAAACAAGCACAGCATATCCTCGTCCCCCTTGCGGGGGAGGCAAACAAACTTTTTAAATCTATTGTGTTACCTATGCCAAATTAGCCAAATTGGGGTACACCAAATTACTAGGTATCCAAAATCCCTCCTTTTTTATATGTTTGAAAAAACAGTCCCTGAAGGACCAATTAACACGTTCCACAATGGCTTAACCTGTGGAATTATAAGGAAAAACCCCAAAAATTAAAACTGGTGCAATTAGTACAAAATTACAAAAAGGCCAATGAAAAATAGGCCAGGCCATTGTCAGTTTTTTTTAAAAAAGTTTGCCCAAGGCAATAAAGGCTGGAAAAAAAAATGTGGCCAAAAATTAAAAATAGATAATACAATAATAATACAATAGTAGAGTTGGAAAAAACCTTGGAGGTCTTCTAGTCCAACCCCCTAACTAAATAAATGAATTTATTTCTAAGGAGCCAAAAAAAAAGAAAACATAGGTGACATCCATTTGCCATAGTGATTAGAGGCCAAATCATAAAAATTAACTTCTTTGTCCCCAGAGGGGGATGCCCCAAAACACTGGGAACAAAATAAAACAATGTGCTTGGCCTGGTTGAGTGGCATATGGCAAAATTGTGCCAGTCCCCAGGCATTGTGATGAGAAAAAAAATAATCAAAAATAAATCTAAAGAAAAAAAAACATAGTTTCTAAAAAATTAAAAATAAATTGACACACATAATAAAAGTCAGAAATATAGTTAAAAAGCTTATTAAAAAAAGATGTGAAAAAATAAAATAGCAAAAAACAATTTGTAGTGTTACAAAAACAACAATATTGCAAGGTAGGAAACTTTCATAAGAGTCCTTATCCAAAAAAAAAACAGTCTTATGAAAGCAAAGAATTGAGAACAATAGGCAAGCAGAAAAGTCATACAGACCACATAGTCAATTAAAAGACACTGAAAAAAATTTATTTTGAAAATAAAATAAAAAAATCAAATTTTGGAATAGAAAAAATAATGTTAATAAAATCAGTCCAATTTCTACAAAAAAAACCAAGGTTATTAATTTAACTGCCTAAATAAATGGCAAAACATTTTAAAACACAGTCTGTTGTCTTTTAAAAAAAAATCAAAAGAATTAGCTGACAAGTTACGCAAACCACAAATGGAATGCTCAAAATCTCATTAATCTTTTGAACTGTGGCAAGGGCACACAAAAAAGAAAAAATAAATCAAATAAAAAACTTTAGATAGCAGCAGACAAAAACGGACAAATCCAAACAAAGATTCCCCAATAGCTGCCATAAATTAATTAGCAAAATAACTCCTTTCAAACAAAAAAGGTTGGAACAAAAAAGACTATAACATTTTATGCAGTCATGCTTTATTAAAACTATCTACAATTCATACAATACAATACAATAACAGAGTTGGAAGGGACCCTAGAGGTCCTTCAATCCAACCCCCTGCCTAGGCAGGAAACCTATACCATCTCAAACAAATAACCATTCAACATCCTCTCAAAGACCTCCAGTGTTGGGCCATTCACAACCCCTGGAGGCAAGCCGTTCCATTGACCAACTGCTCTTAGAGGCATTCACAGATATCACTGGGGCGGTTCATACACACACTCATGGTAAAAATGAGCAAACACTCATTCTCCCCCTCCTCCTGCTTCCCTCCAAAGAATGACCCAGAAGGAAGAGTGGGTGGGAGGAGGGGGAAATTCACACAGGCAATCACGTGGACCTCTGGAGCCATTCACTTATCACTCCCTGGGACATGGGAGACACATATTCACATTCATACTGCAATCAAACCTTCATGCTTGCTCATGCCAAACAATTTGGAAATGATAACACACATGCATACACACACATACCATCCTTTATATAAAAGGGAATCAAACTACATTCATACCAACTTTTACCTCAACCTACTCACATTTGCACTACAATCATTAATTTCACATATAAAAATCCCATTTCATTCTTTCTTCATGCAAGGCAGTTATTACAATTACTTCAAGGAGCTGTACATAAGCCAATGAGCTCCATTTTCTATTATTAAAGGATCTCAACTTCCCTCCAGGTCTGGAGATGATCACATACTAGATTGTTAATGCCTGTCTCTGCCCTGGGGTGTTCGTTTCTTAATTTGGATCTGCCAGCGGACGCTGGCTAAGTTTTAAAGATCCAAATTCTATCTTGATATCCCAGCACGCGCTGGCATTTTTAAATATCAAGATGTATAAAAACAATGTACAGAGATGTTTGTCCACACATTGTTTGCATTCAGCCAGGGTTCTAGGTTGGCTCATGCTGGCATATTTTTAAAGATCCAAGATGTATGGAGACTTTCATTAACACATCATTTGCATCTGGGTGGGGCCCTTGATTCATCTGATGGTGGCCAAAAAATCAGCAAATTTGTTGACAAAATCTAAATCAAAACTGCCTTCTGGAGGCCAGGTTTTTACTTTAGGACTAATAGAGTAGGTTGGTCAGAAAAATGTGCAGAGGGTTTTTACTCAGGTTGAAGGCAAACCTTTAGTAGGAACTTCCTTCATTTCATACATACATACAAGGCAACAAAGGCAGAAAAGGAGCCAGCCCGTGGATCTACGTCAGAAAAGTCAGTAGGAGTTTCAGTAGGAAAAGAAGCAGAAGTCTCCGCCAGGGGAGCGGAGGAAGCGACTGAGACTTTGGGGGCCTCATAAGGAGGTGGTGAAACCTTCGGGGTTTCGTCCGAAGGAGAAGGATTAGGAACAAAAGAAACGGAAGAATCGTCTGAAGGACAATTAGGATAGAGAGTAAGCGATAGATTTTCGAGAAAGCGGATAGACAGTGATGCTATTAATCTTTTGGAGAGAATTAATACGCTTCACGAGAGCGAAAAGTTCCTCTCGGTGATGAGCAGAAACCTTTTAGCTCGAGGAGCCCATGACTTACGTGTAGTGGCGCGTCCGGCCGGGTAAGTTCACAGGAGTGAAGGAGAGCACACCGCTAGACAACGATCGTGCCCACGAAGACACCAATACAGGACTGGACGAGCCCCCAGATGTCGCTAATACAGGACTGGACGAGCCCCCAGATGTCGCTGCAAGGGTCGCGACCTACTTGAGCCCGGGTTCGCCTGTCTGGGCCTTCAGGGTTCTCCCTTGGGTGGGAGAACGAGCCCTGGTCCTCACCGGGAATTTGGAGGGTCCACACGTGGACGAAGGCCGCAAATTAAGACACCACACAAAGAGTTAGCTCGAGGTAGGCAAGCACAGAGCTTGGAGGATGTATGGCTACATTCCTCCTGACATGTTCTGTACAGACCCTTTTTATTAAGCAGTTTCTTTAGGGCGGGGGAGTGAACACATACAAGGAAGTACCTTCAGTAATTTTCCACAAGAAAATAATTAATAGGTATGTAGCAGTTAAGGGGTTTTCAAAAACATCCCTAATAATGCATCGTATACACAGTTAGATATTTGCAGTTAACCAACAACCTATACAAACGCTATGCTAAGCTAGATAAACGGTTAGTTAAATATTGTGGTCAGCAAACATCCTATACACAGTTAGATATTTGCAGTTAACTATCAACCTATGCAAGCATTATGTATGTTAAAGGTCACATTCTCATGGCCTACTTTCGTTTCAGCTTCAACAAGGCCTGAACCAAACTACTGTCATGCATTCACATCTTTCAGTTGATTTTTCAAGTCCTCCTGCCCCTTTAAAAGCTTTTGAAGCAACTGGTGAGTTAGGTCCTCCTCAGGGACTTTGGGTTGTAGTAAAGATGTTAATGTCTGTAAAGATGTTAATGTCTAAGATGTTAGTGTCTGTTTGGGTTGTAGTAAAGATGTTAATGTCTGTAGTAAAGATGTCAATGACTGGGGCTGGACATTGAGGATGTTGGAGCAGAACCAGCAAAACCTGGTTTCCCAGGTGGCGGTCTCTTCGGTGCCATTTTGATAAAAGAAACTCAGAGGTGTCTGTGTCCATAGGATGAAATGGCAACTATGAAAGGGGATAGCCAAAAGAGATCATGAGGCAGGCAGTCCAGACAATAATAAGGACCTTTTCTATAGTTCAAATCCAGACAATAAAGTCCATTATTCCAAGTCCAGGATGCAGTATATCAAGAGGTATTTCTGGGTGTCACGGAGACAAAGACAAAATGCCAGCAATTTCTATGGGTGGAGTCAAATTTCAAAGTGCATAAAGACAACGGAAGTGTGCCATCTTGCCTTGCCAGCACGGGATCAGAAGGCAACAAACCAAAAGTTTTCAAAGTTTTCAAGAGAATCAGATCATCACTTCTCTTTCACAATTGCAGCAGGGTATTCATCTGCTTGCTTGCTACGAGTGTGATTTCATTCTAAAGCTCTCCCCCTCCTCCTCCGAGGGCAGAGAGCAGTCCAAAGCCGCTTTTCCAAGGGGGGGGGAAATCCCCCTCCCTCCAATCGCACTTCCCAGAAACAGATTGAAGATCTTTAAAAAGCTGTCAATCCTTCATTAAACAATCAAAGAGGGAGTCGGGGAGAGTTTCTATCTCACCAAATTGCAGCTGTAGCCTTCAGATCATCAAATTCGTCCAGCAGCCTCGAAGCGAAAGCGCGCGGAAGCATGGAGGCTCCTCGCGCACCCCCTTTCCGCCTCCTGGCACCTAGGACAATGCCAGGAGCCCCCCCATGGCCGCCGCCGATACAGGGGACCCCCAGCTAGCCACCCCCTCAGCAGGGCGCCCCTACAAGGCTCCCTGTGCCCCCCCCGCCCGATCGAAGGGAGCCCACCAAGAGCGCGCAGGGCGAGCTAAACACGCCCGTCGCTCTCAACAGCCGGAACCGGAAGCCAGAAGCAAGCAACAATTGTTGAATAGGATTGATTGAATGGATGGACTGGAACTTAATTTGCTGCTGGCATCCCTGAAGGAGGAGTCTGGTTTGAAGGCAGGCTGTTTGGAGATGGCTGGAGAGGCCATGGACCCTGAAGACTCAAAGTGGACAGAACGGAGGACTGATGAAAAGGATTCTTTCAAGAAGATTGAGGGAGATTGGGGAATGAACTTGTCATATTTAACTGGAAAACAAGTCTTAAGAGTCATTGTGTTTCAATTTACAGGAGGTCCTATGACTTTGGGGAATGGAAAGCAGTTGTTGGGAAAGATCCTAATTAAAATTTTAAGGCAATGTATTATTATTAAGAATCAAACAAAGATGTTTAACTTTGGACAGATTCTGGATGGATCAGAGGTAATGATTGTGGTGGTCTGTAGTAGATAAGAAGCTCCTATAAATATTCTGTGAGTTAAATACAACAGCAGATAACACAGAAGTTTGAAGTTTTGAAATTTAACTTTATTGTTGGATTGCCTGTTAACTATGTTTTTTATATACAACAGACAGATGACAAGTCAGGTATTTTCAAATACATGTGTAGTTTATAATTATGGGCCTGTTTTGGAAGTGGGAGGAACTATTATAGCTGTATTGTATTCAACTGGAGGGACAATATGCATGTCTTTGCCTGTTTTTAATGCACAATTTTTAAAAAAAATGTTTTCTCTAGTTTTGTTTTGTCTTTGTAATAGTTTTTTCTTCCAAACGTTGTAGTTTACCTTTTTGAATAAAATAAAATGTTATAAGATGAATACCAAGTTTCCAGAAACAATATTTATGATTAGCTCACAGAGAAGGGTTCATAAGTGAAAAGCAGTAGAAAAGTATCTGATTCTTATCTACTAGGACTTGACTACCAATAGAGTCTCATATAGCTTAAGAACATTAATGATGGACTGGAAGAAACATGAAGGATACCAAATTTGATATGTATGCTTGTGAAAATGATCTCAAAATCGTCGTTAACTGGAAACAGAATCTGAGTCAGCAGGGAGATGTTCATGGAAAGAAGGCAAATGCAGCCATAGGAATCTGAGGAAATGAACATTCTGGTTTTGGGAGACCCCAACTCAAGGACCAGGTCCCCTTGCAGGCATCACACGAGGAGGAGAATTTGCACACAATCTACGTGAACTTCAGGGAAGGACAATGAAGCCAAGGAAGAGATCAAAGGAGTTCCTCTTAGCCTTGAGGAAACACAACAAGGAGAAGAGCTGAAGATCAGGAGGAGTCTGGGCGCCCCCTTTCCAATTGAAACAATCTCTCGGTTGGAGAAGGGAAGATACAGCCAGTGGTGGGATTCAGACGGTCCGGCCTGGTTTGGGTGAACCGGCAGTAAAAATTCTGCCTGGCCATGCCCCGCCCTGCCCCTACTTGCCTCGGCCGCCTTGACTGGTGCCTTAGAGTCATAGCTGCAGCTGCTCTTTGGCTCCCTTGCCTCGACCACGTGGCCACGCAGCCCAGCCTATTTGCCTGCCTTTGCCGTGGCATCCTGCTTGTCTTGGTCTGCTCCCGAATGCCCACCTCAGGGTGCTCCCGACCACTCCAGCAGCGGCCATTCTTCACCTTTTCCCTCTTTCCTTTCTCATTTACTTTCCTTCCTCTTTTCCTTTCCTTTTTCCTTTTCTTTTTTCTTTCTTTTTTCCTTTCCTTTCTCTTATCCGTCCCTTCCCTTTCCTTTCTCTTATCCGTCCCTTCCCTTTTCCTCCCTTTTTTATCCTTTCCTTCTTTCCCATTTCCTTTCCCTCCTCCTCCCTTCCCTTCCCTCCCTTCCCTTCCTTCATGGGGGTCTGAGGGAGAGGGAGAGACAGGGGACCCCTTTCCTCCTTGACCCCCTCCCCAACATCTGCTCTGATGGCAATTATGGCTAAACGGCCTTTGGAAGCTGCGGCTGTCCCCTCTCCTCCCCCTTTGCAGAAACCCCTCTTGCTGCAGAATTGGGATCGCTCCGTCTTTCCTGGCTTTCAGTTCTTCTTCTCTTGTTGGATTAGGGTCTCTATAGCCTCCTCCCAGACGGCCCACAATGTTGAAAAGGTTCAGAGTCCTCCCTCCCTCTCTCTCTCTCTCTCTCTCTCATTTTTTCTTTCTTTTTCTCTCTCATTCTTCCTTTCTCTCTCTCTTTCCTCTCATTCCAATGCTTAGTATAAACAAGCTGCCTACCCTTCCAAATCCCCACAAGTCCCCCTACTGTGGCTGCTTGCGCGGAATATGCATGTGTGTGTGTAATGGTCAGTTTCAGCCAAATAAGTTTTTGTTTTAGATGGGTCTCCTAGATTTTGAAGGAGGAAGGGAAGGGATAGGAAGAGAAAGAAAGAGAGAAAGGGAGAGAAAGGAAGAGACAAGAAAGAAAAGGAAAAGAAAGAAAAAGGGAGAGAAAGAAAGAGGGAGGGAGGGATGGAAGGAAGGAAGGGAAAGAAAGAAAGAGGGAGGGAGGAGAAAGTGAATGAGATATAGTTGGATGGATGGATGGATAGATAGATACGTACATGGAGGGAGGGTGGGAGAGAGAGAAAAAAAATGAAAGGAAGGAAGGATGCAAACCATGGCTTCAGAAGACTCTTTGAAGCAGCAGAGCAATCTAGAGCTGGAAGGGATGTCAGAGGTCATCTTCTAGTCCAACCCCTGCTCCAGCAGGGTTAGAAGGGATCTTGGAGGCCATCTAGTCCAACCCCCTGGTCCAGCAGGAGACCTTATATCCTCTGGATTATTTTGGTGCCTCTAAGAGAGAGGAAAATTGCCAGAAAAGGGAAGGAGTTTATTTGGACAAGGCTGCCATGCAGAGGAAGGCAGAGACAGTCCCTGACATATGACAATTGAGCACAACATTTTGGTTGCTAAGCAAGAGTGTTGTTAAGTGAGTTTTGCCACATGTTACTCAATCCATGACATCTCCTGGCTCTAACAGTCATGTGTAAGCTAGGGAAGAACATCTGAAGGCCTGTGTAAGAAGTTAAAGTGAACTCTGAGTGTGTTTTTCCAAACAAAGTGAGGTTGAATGTGTAGAGTTTTAGAAGACCTCTGTGTGTGTGTGTGTGTGTGTGTGTGTGTACACACATAGCAGTGGTGGGTTTCAAAAGTTTTTAGAACCTATTCTGTAGGTGTGGCCTGTTTTGTGGGAGTTGCTTGGCGGTCATGTGACCGGGTGGGTGTGACCAAGTTGGAAAATGTGGTGAAATTCACTTAACAATGCTTTTGCTTAGCAACCAAAACTTTGGGCTCAATTGTGGTCATAAGTTCTCTTTCTTTTTCTTATTTCCTTCCTTCCTTCCTTCCTTCTTCCTTCCTTCCTTCCTTTCTTCCTTCCTTGTGTCTCTCTCTCCCATTATTTTCTCTCTTTCTCTTCCTTCCTTCTTTCTTGTCTCTCACTCTCCAACTTTCTTTTTTTCTCTTTCCTTCTTTCTCAGTTTTTCTTTCTCTCTCTCTTTCTCACACACACCATTTTCCTCATGTCTGCCACTGACAGCTCTCAAAGAGAAGGAAGTGTAAGGACTCCTGCCTTGGGAAGGGGTTGGACTAGGTTACCTCCACGTTCCCTTGCATCCCTCTATGTTCTCTGTCTCATTTAGTCACAAACAGCCCTATTCACTTTAAAGTTGGTCACAAACTCCACTACCCTGCACGCGGCCTGGTCCCACCCAAGAAGGCGAGTTGTGGGTCGGTGGAAAGTGGGGAGTCTGGGACTCCAAGTCTCTCGATCTTCTTCCCCGCCTCGGTTCTGCAGGCCGGGAGGTGCTGCTGCTGGGTAGTGCGGTGTGGGAGTCAGGGCGCTGCCTGCTGAGCAGCGCGACCCACAGCCAGTGCAGGAGCAGTAGCTGCCATTGGCGCCAGCTGTCCCGCGCTGCCATCGCTCGCTCCCGCTCAGGCCGGCAGCCAGGCACGCAGAGGGCAGAGAGGGCAGCTGAGCGGGGACAGTGCTTTGGTGGGCACTGAGGGAAGGAAGAAATAAAGAAGAGCTGAGCTGAGGGGGAAAAAACTCTGTAGGGCAGGGGAGCTGCTTCTTTGCTGGCTGTTAGTTAATGCTGCCTATCTCTTCTTTACATTTGATTTCCACTATTTGCATCTCCTCAGTTTCACCTGCCCTCTTCTCCCAATAAAGCATCCAATAAAACACTCCAGGGTCCCTTTCATTGGAGGAGAATTGGGGGGCTTAGCTGCCTGTCCAGCTGCACACAGACCCACCTGCAATGGGGACGGAAGAAAGGTGGAATTCCACCAGGCTAATCACAAACCCACAAATATGGGAATTAATTTAAAAATGAACTCAGCATATTCAAATTATCAGTGCAAAATATAAAAATGCCATGGTATCTACTCTTTGGAACTATTAATTCCCTGAGTAATTAAATTGGCCAGATCTGTTGAGATGGTTCCCCTCCTTCTCCTATGGATTCCTCCTCCAAAGGATCTAAGATTAATGGATCCATATCGGGACCCCCCTACCTGCCATGGCTGCAGTCTTGGAGACCCCAACGTCTTTTCATCCTCCTTTCTTCTCCTTCTTGGTCTGGAGGAATAAGTGGCATTCAAGGCCTGGGCCAGAGTCTTAATAAAACTGTAAGGTTGGTAGTAATTTGGCACCCTTCTTGTGTTCCTTTTCCATTGGGTCTCCAGTGGGGCTTTCTGGGTGCATCTTCTGCGGCCTTTGACAGAAAAGACATTCTTTGGAAGAGAACAATGAAAATAATCATCTTGAAAGTTTTCTTCCACAAAGAAAAAGGGTTCAAAGGCATCATCCCTTGGCCTTTCCTTCACCAGATAACGAAAGTTCCAAATACTATGGATGTATTTGAAAGTTTTGTATTTATGTATTGTATACCCCAAAAAATTTGTGAGGATCCAGACTTTTCCTTCAATGGGTCCTGGGAGATGCATAAGTATTACATGGAAAGGAATGGTTCTCTCCCAAATGAAATCAAATTCTATGAAGTGAACAAAGACGTTGACTTGTCTCCACTTAGTGAGGGCATCCCTGAGGCGGGCTGCATGTTTGATTGTTGAGAATTGCTGTGATATAACCACACAAATTCCATTCCTGACAAGCATAGGAGGAAAAATCCTCATGAAATTCTCTCCCTTTTCTGTGTCTGAAGCAAAGAGGCCAATCAGGGTCCATCTGAAGTGGAGGAGCAGCTGGACAAT
Organism: Natrix helvetica; assembly: GCF_964273705.1. NCBI lineage: Eukaryota > Metazoa > Chordata > Lepidosauria > Squamata > Natricidae > Natrix > Natrix helvetica. Next base: position 141,070,855 of record NC_138551.1, read on the forward strand.
TGCTGGGTACTGGAATCCTTCTTTTGGCTCCATCCTGTGGAAAAAGGGGAATTTGCTTTTATCACTCAGAGCCTCTGAAGCTGTTACATGATTGATCTGAAAAAGCAATTGAAAGGATTAGAACCGTGATGGGGAACCTGTGGCATGCAGAGCGTCCTCTCCTGGCACTCCAGCCGCCCCAGCCCAGCTCCACTAGCATCCATATGCAGGAGCCCCTCCTGCCGGCCAGCTGGTTTTTGGGCCTATGCTGAGGTCCAAGGCGGGGGATGTGTGAGTATGCGGTGTGTGTGTGTGTGTGGGTGGGTGCTCACATTGCACAGAAAACTCCAGTGGGCTGGAAGTGAGTATGAATGGCCTGGACACCCCCCCCCCACCCCCCAGTGCTTGCTTGCTCAGTTGGAGGCTTCCTTCAGCCTTCAAACAGTTGCAGGTTTTTTTTCTTTGCTTCGAGGTTGGTGCAGGAGGCTTTCCAGAAAGGAATAAAAACACCCTGTGTTTTTTTAAAGCACAGGGTTTTTTCCCCCCATTTTGGCCCTTAAAAGCCTCCTGCACCAACCTGGAAGGAAAAAAAACCCCTGCAACTGTTTGAAGGCTGAAGGAAGCCTCCAACTGACCCAGGAAGCACTGGAGAGCCAGGCCATTCACACTCACTTCCAGCCCACCAGAGTTTTCTGCCCCAGGGCAGAAATGAAAACCTGTCCTGTGGAGCCCACTGCCACTTGGGCGGAGGAGGACGACACAAAGAAGAAGAGGAGGAGGAGAATGACAAGGCTTTGCAGGAGCCAGCAGGGAGCAGGTCAGGTGGGGCTGGCTGGCTGGCTGGGGAGGGGGCAATCATGGTGCTTAGGTGGCAGCAGCCTTAATGCCCCAACTGTGCTGGGGGGGAAATAAGAGGCCCTGCTTGAATGGGGATGAAAGTACACACACACCCTGCCTCCCTGCTCAGGTGTCGGCCACACCAGTTTGGGTGCCCTGGCTGAAGCACACTTTCTCTGACACACACACACACACACACAAACACACACACACACACTTAGATTACTCTCTTACCCTCCCTGTCTGGCCCCATTTGCATGCTCAGCTGTCGCCCACACCATTGGCAGCAGTTTGGCTGCCTTGGCTGAAGTATGCTTTCTCTGCCAAACACACTTGGATTGCCTGTCTCTGTCTGGCCCCATTTGCTGCTCCTTGAGACAAAGAAGCCTCATTAAGTAGCTAAGTGGAAAGTAGATGGGGGGAGGGGAGGAGCAGGAGACCTGCAGGTAACCACTTTCCCCACCCCCCACCCCCCCCGAGAATGAAAGTTTCTGGATCCCTGACTCTGCAAAAGAAGATGGGTGCCTGAATCTGCACAATATTATAGCACTCAGGAGCGTCCATTCTTGGCACAAAAAGCATTTCCCATCCGACTCTCCTCTCCCTTCTTCAAAGGCAAAGAAGCCGAGAAACAAGAGAGGAGACAGAGGTTTGCAAAGTAAATGAGTCCTTGTTGCAGGAAGGGAGGGAGAAGCAGGAGGTATCTTAGTGGGTTGGGGAGGCCTTGAGGGTCTCTTCTATCACTAGGACCCCCATGGCCTTCCCCACCCTGAGATACAATACAATAGCAGAGTTGAAAGGGACCTTGGAAGTCTTCTAGTCCAACCCCCTTCCCAGGCACCGTTTCAGACAAATGGCTATCCAACATCTTCTTAAAGACTTCCAGTGTTGAGGCATTCACAACTTCTGGAGGCAAGCTGTTCCGCTGATTAATTGTTCTAACTGTCAGGTAGTTTCTTCTCAGTTCTAAGTTGCTTCTCTCCTTGATTAGTTTCCACCCATTGCTTCTTGTTCTACCCCCAGGTGCCTTGGAGAATAGTTTGACTCCCTCTTCTTTGTCGCAACCCCTGAGATATTGGAACACTGCTATCCTGTCTCCCCTAGTCCTTCTTTTTATTAAACTAGACATACCCAGTTCCTGCAACTGTTCTTCATATGTTTTAGTCTCCAGTCCCCTAATCATCTTTGTTGCTCTTCTCTGCACTCTTTCTAGAGTCTCCACATCTTTTTTACATCGTGGCGACCAAAATTGAATACAGTATTCCAAGTGTGGCCTTACCAAGGCATTATAAAGTGGTATTAACACTTCACGTGATCTTGATTCTATCCCTCTGTTGATGCAGTCTAGAACAGTCCATCTGGTCATGCAGGGAGATAACGATACTGGAGTAGGTCGGTCCCCAGCCAGTAAACCCAACAATGGCTTGTGGTCTGTGATTAGTTCAAAGTCCCGCCCATAAAGGTACTTGTGAAATCTTTTTACTCCGGCCACAGCAGCCAAAGCCTCACGGTCCAACTTGCTGTAGTTCCACTCTGCGGCGGATAGGGTCCTGGAGTAAAATGCTATGGGGGCTTCGGTTCCGTTGGACATGCGGTGGCTGAGGACGGTGCCGACGCTGAACGGTGAAGCGTCGCAGGTCAGCACCAACGGCAGGGTCTGGCTGTACTGGACGAGGAAGGAATCTGATGACAGGAGTCGTTTTACCGCAACAAATGTGGTGGGTTCGGCTTTTCCCCAGGTCCACTTTGCGTTTTTAGCCAGAAGACTGTGTAGGGGCTCAGCAATGGTGCCCTTCTGTTTTAGAAAGACGCTGTAAAAGTTAAGGAGCCCGAGGAACGCCTGCAGCTCGGTTTGATTGCGAGGTGTGAGGGCGTCCTGAATAGCTTTAATTTTTTGTGAGGTCGGGTGAATCCCAGAGCCATCAATAAGGTACCCTAGGAATTCAACCCTTGGCACATTTATTTGGCTTTTTTTTTTTTTTAAAGACGGAGGCCTTTTTCTTTAATTCTAGCCAAAACTGTTCGTACTCGTTTTAAAAGTTGCGCCTCGTTTGCAGCCGATACCAAGATGTCGTTGAAATAGGGGATGACTCCTGGAATCCCCTGCAAAAGCCGTTCCATGATGCTTTGGAACAGTCCAGGTGCAATACTAACGCCGAATTGCAGGCAGTGACATTTGAATGCACCCCTGTGCATCACAATGGTTTGGGCCTCTGCCCTAGCGCCATCTACAGGCAATTGTTGTTATGCTTGCGCCATGTCCAATTTCGCGAACATTTTTCCGGGGCCTAATGAATGGAGGAGATGCTGTACAATGGGTACAGGGCAGGCGCTTTGTTGTAGCGCTTTATTAATTGTGCATTTGTAGTCTGCGCAAATGTGGATTGACCCATCAGATTTGGCAGGTGTCACTATAGGGGTTTCCCAGAGTGCATGATCGACCGGCTCTAGGATTCCCAGGCCTATGAGCTTGTCAATTTCCCTGTCAATTTTGGGGCGGAGAGCAAAAGGCACTCTCCTGGGTTTTAGCCTTATTGGGGCTATGTTGGGGTCCAAATTAAATGAAATTTAATTAACCCTTCAACCAATAGGATTAAATCTCTGTTCCTGCTGGAACAGAGGACCTTGGTGGAAACCATTGTAGCTAGTATGGATATCGAACAGTACCTATAACAGAACTTATAACAAAATAAAAGGATTAGAAAGGACCTTTTAGGTCTTTTAGTCCAACCCGTGCTCAAGAAGGAGACCCTATACCAGGGGTCCTCAAACTACGGCCTGCAGGCCAGATACAGCCCACCAAAGCTATTAATCCCGGCCCAAGCAGGACCACGAGGCTGCCCTGCACATACGTCAGCCCCCACCCACCAGCTGAGTGCAGACCTTAACTTCACAAGCCCCATGGACTGAAACTGCAAAGTAAGACCAAAGTTTTTGGCTGGCAGAGTGCTTCTGAGGAAAGGGGAGGCCAAAAATGGGATGCACGGAGACCCCAGGAGGGGAAAATGGCACCCTCTGCATCAGCTTCTTAGCTCGGGCTAAGTGGCATGCAGAGCCTTGCCTGTTGCTCTTCCAGGTTTTTGGTGTGCATGTGCGTGCAATGATCAGCTGGCCTTTGCACGCACAGCAGTGGCAGAAACTGGTAGAGCTAGTCTGCATGTGTGCCAGCCAGCTGATCATCCCATGCGAGTGTGCCAGAAACTGGAAGAGGAGCTGTCTGGTGCACATGTGTGCACCAGCATGCACACTGGGCAACTCCTATTCCAGATCGCATCCCTGACAAGAGCGTGTGCACGCTCCCTTTTTGGCACTCGGTGCTGAAAAGGTTCGCCCTCAATGCACTATTCCAAGGGAGGTTTAACCAAGGCTTTATAAAGCGGTACCAAAACTTCATGTGATTTGGATTCTATCCTTCTGTTGATGCAGCCTAGGATTGCAATGCCTTTTTTTGGCAGCTGCCACACATTGCTGGCTCACATTTGAGAGATTGTCCCCTAATGCATTAACATCTAGAAAGCCAGCTAACTGTGTTTTACTTCGCTGATATAGATGAGATATTTCAAGACAAATTTGTTACCAATATTAGATTATTAACATGCAATATTTATTATAAAATCTATATAGCTGTTCACTACCTAAAAACTTCTGTTTCTTCTGCAAGGAATTCATTTTTCTCAAGTTTAACTAAGAGGATCATGGCATAAATTTTACCCACAATATCTGCTAGTCTATTTGGCCTATAATTGCTAGAGTCCTTTTTATTCCACTTTTTAGATAGATAAAATGCTACTATTGCCAACTTTAATCTGACTGGATAGAAAAGGCATTATTTATGTGTTAAAATGAAGATGCCAATAGAGACCCCAGGGTTATTTTTGATCAGTTAAATAGTTGGTAGAATGTCTTCTCCAGGGAATGTATTGCTTGCATTTCAAACCTTTTATGATTAATCTCAACATGAACATAATGGGGTAAAATATTGACATTTTTGCTAATATGGAGAAAAGCAGCTCTTGAATTCCATGGAGAAGACATGATTGCATCTATTGCTCACCCACCACCACCCACCCCTCACTTTACCAGATGGAGAAAAAAACACAAACCTGTGGGACTTTGTAGGTGCCTCCTAATGTTGACATCTGGATGGAGATGTCCCTGTGAGCTACATCAAGAAGAGCCAGAAGGTTTTCCTTCCTTCCACAGCCGTAGTTGGGGACATTGGCTTCTCCAGTGGAGAGAATGTCCAGCAAAACATCTGAAGTGTGGAAAGTGTTCCAATGGTTGTCATGGAGGCTGTAGCCAAGTGTGAGATTGTGCAGAAGCTGGGAATTCTTGCTGACCATTTGAAGGGTGAAAATAAACCGTAAGCCTTTTAGAAAACCAGAAACATCCCTATTGTAAAAAAAAGTGTTATTAGAACAATAGAATGAGATAGGTGATACTATAAAGACATATTTTTATTAAATAGACAAATAAGGATGCAATGGAATATTGTTATATATATATATATATATATATATATATATATATATATATATATATATATATATATATATATATATATATATATATGAATCTAATTTCTAGAATGTTTGTTTAAAATGAAGGAATAGCAATTGTAGCTGAACATATGATGTACAATGATAATAATGTACCTATGTATGTTTGATGGACAATCTGTGATCTTATATACAATTGAAAGTGGTGAGGCACAAATGGATGTAACCAAACGACATGCTATATGTAATTGATGAGGGTTTTATGTTTCAAGTTTTATTTGTCTTTGTCTAAAAATAAAAAACTTTTTCAAAAAAAGTGCTATTATAATCAACAGCAACAACAAATACTTTAAAATATATATATAATCCTCCACAAGGCTACTGAGCCTTAAGCCACCATTGATCCAGAAGCAATGATCAGTTACACAAATATGGAAATGGGCTGAGGTATGGCAACTACAAATGATTTCACCACTACTTTAAATAAAATTCATTATTCAAATGTCAAATTAAGGATTGAACTAAGAAAGGAAAATAATCTGCAGCCCTTTCAGCTTTTTTCAGACCCCTTTTTGAGTCTCACAAAATCAGACAAAAGAAACCATGAAAATCAAAATCATTCAGGAAATTAGATATATCCTCCAATAAAGGAATAAATGAAAAATAAAAAACAGAAAAGAAGGAGAGTGTTAGAATGGAGGGAGTGCAACTCCATCACCCTGAATGACTTACCAATCTTGGAAAACTAATTGAAGTGAAGGAGCCATGTTGAAAAGCAACTTTGTATGCAATCTTTTATTTCCAGTGGTGACTATACCAATGAGATGGTCTCCTGGGCTGTAAAAGCTCTGTGGTTGTTTTCCATCCTGAGGCTCCAAACTCTGCAGGCATTTCATTCTCAGCTTCCCAGAGACTGGATGGGACAAAAGCGGCAAAAAAACTAGAAGCAGGAGGTCCATAATTCATGGGGTGAATCAATCAATCTCTTTTCTGTTTCCAAAGAAGAATTAGAAGAATTCAAAGGACTCTCACAAGGTGGAATATGATCCAGTGTCTTTCCTGATTGAAACACAGAGAAACACTCAGCTTCACCTGGAAAGAGAGAGACAAACATTCAAGAGCACAGACCCTGCCTGTCCCAAAACTCCATATTTCTCTGCCCAAAGTCTCCCCTGGAGGATTCGGCCAAACAGCAGAGCTGAAACTTTTATCATAATTCTCCCTCTCAGGAGGGATCCCTGGATAATTCAACTAATTCTTGGACTCAAAGGTTGTTGGAAAATTCTGTAGAGGGAAATGAAAGGGAAATAATCCCCATGTGATTCATAATAACAGGCGCAGAGATGGAATTAAATCAGTCATTTAAAATTGAGTGATTTGGGATCTCCATGCTTGAAAATGACCCCAGAGGGAATACATGGCACCTGTGGCTGAAGAAAAAAATAAATGTGACATTTATTGGCATTGTAGTTAAAGAGAAAATCCCAGCAGTTAATGCCTGAGCATGCCACAGATCTGAAATAGCTCCCTGCTGAGTTGGAACCAAAATGTACTTTATTTTGAAAGTTAATGCTCAAAGGCATCACACAAAAGGGCTGATGAAATAGTGCAGCCAATCTCTAAGAAGAAAATCAACTTTAGTGAAAAACTAGTTACCAGAACATTGCAGAGTTAAAAACAATCTCTCAAACACACACTAGAAAAAAACCAAGTGAAAAGAAATGGAGAAATCAAGGCTGCCTCTCACCCCATGTGGAGAGGGGCGACAGGGAGGAAAGGAAGGGAGCTGAGGACTCTCGTGTTGCAGATGAAAAGCTGATGTGCAAAATCCCACTTCCATCTTCAGAGACTGGGAATGTAGAAGCCCATATCCCATGTTCCCCTGCCACCCTTTCCCATGCAGAGGCCAGGCAAGGGGGCTCTTGCAGGGATGCCAGACCAGAATCTACCCGGCTGAGTGTGGAGCCCCTCTTGGGAGGAGGAAGCTGGGGAGACTCCTGTTGGGGAAGGGAAGCAGCAGTGGTGAGATCTAAACATTTTCCCTACCAGTTCTGTGGGTGTGGCTTGGTGGGCGTGGCTTGCTGTCATGTGACCGGGCGGGTGTGGCTTGGTGGTCATGGTCAAGTCGATGTCGTTTCTTTGCCCTTATGACCTACAAAAAGAAAATATACCAATTATTCATTTATCATTTTATATCGTTGATATCGTTTACTTGGCATAAATGAAGTACACAAAACAATAAGAGGTACATAAATACTTACAAAAGAGCAATAAAAGTGTTGCCTTCGATGCACCAATGATAAAAATGACTACAAAAAGAAGCTAAACCATGATATGCAAATTTAACCATTTAATACTTAAATAAGAATAAAAGAAGTACACAAAACAATAAAAGAGGTACACAAATGCTTACATAAAAGTGTTAGTCATCTTTCCATTTACGATGTTTCCACCTCCATTTCTCATTGGTGCTCTCCTCACTTCCACTTTTCTTGATCCTGAGTCTGGGATCATCGGCTGAGCAATGGTGATCTCGTAGCCACTTTCTCACTGCAGGAATAGGGTCCCATTTGGGAAGAGGTAGGCCAGTAATATTGATGGTCATGAGGTTGGTTAAATTAGAAATGGTCAGGCGACTTCTGCTCTCTGAACATATGAAGTTCATTTTAGAGAAACCCCTTTCTGCTTCTGCAGAACTGACAGCAATTGCTCTAACAATATCTTTAGCTTTTTAAATACTGTCAGGAATTGCGTAGTTCTTTGAATCACATTCTTCAAAAAATCTCTATAGTCGTTGATATTAATGTTGTAATTGAAAATGTCACCAAGTGTGCGCAGTTGTTCTTCAGCTGCTGTCCATGGAAATACTACTTCTGCAATATCCCAGTAAAAATGTAAAAATTGTAATTTATTTGTGGTGTCTTGCAATTGGCTCCCTGTTTTTAAATGTTCACAGTCTATTAATCTTTTCTGCAAATTTGTTATGATGCTTCCTAAAAGTCTTTCCCAATGAAGTCCAACAAATCGATGATTTTCCACAAAGTTTATGTTTTTGAAGGTTTCTGAAATAAATAGTCCATCAACTTTTCTTTCGTATGGACCCTTTCCCATTTTTGGCCTCTTTGGATCTTTATATGGTAACAAACAGATCCCATCTCTGAAGCTCTTTCCACCCTTCCTGCATCTTCTGTTCAGGGTTTCTCCCTCTGGGAAGCCAGGTGAAGCTCTCCCTGCAGCTCCCTCCAAGTCCTCACATTCAGATGGTTTCTCCCTTCTGCATCCTTTCCTGGGAGAGAAGAGAAGGATTCAATGTGAAGATCTTTCCGCATTCCATGCATTGATCTGCTTTCTTCCTGAGGGGATCCTTTGATGGGAAGGGAGGGATCTCCTCTTCCTGAGACTCTTTCCAGCCTTCAATCATTGAAATGGCTTCTCCTCTTGGTTCTTTGGCTGCTTTTCCTCCTTTGGGGTCCTCATTGAGTTGGAGGGGACTCTCCTCCCAGGTCAAGTCCAATTCCTTGTGATGACATCAGATGATAATTCTCACCAACTCCTAGACCAAAATAAAGAAACAGGGGAATGGCAGAGGCAGATAATCAATACTCTAGGATCAATCCCTCCAGGTATTTTAAAGCAAACAAGCTTGCTGGATTTAGTCCCCCAGGTTGTGTCAAAAGGGCCTGGCATTCACAACATCCAGAAGAAAAGGAATGTTTTCCCTAAATACATGCTAGAAGCTGTTTCTCAATAGAGGACCCCTCTGATTTTGGGGGTGGGCAACAGAGCCGAAGCCCATTGGGAGCAGGGAGGGAGCCCCAGAAGCCCCCAGAGGATCTCCTCAGAAGACCCAGCTGCCTCTTGCTGGATCCAGTATCAGGTCTGGGTGCTGGGTGACCCTGTAGGAGGAGGACCCCATGTGTCCTCAGGTGACCCCCGGCTTCCCTTCAGCAGGAGCCCCCGAAGAAGCTCGGGGGAAGCTGGCCCATGTCAGCCCCTTCTCTGCCCCCTTTGAGTCCCACATCCCACCCTGGAAGAAGCTCCGTCTGGAGGGTCCTGTATTCTCCCCTCCCTCAGTCACGGGGGACCCAGCTCAGCCCCACAGAAATAGAGAGAGTGGCCCTCTTGCTCCCCCCCTTCTCTCTCTCTGGGCCGGCAGCTCCCTTGGTGGGAGAGGAGAGGATTTCAGGGGGGCTTTGGGGGGATTTCAGGGGGGCAGAGTTGGGGGGGGGTCTTCTGACAGTAGAGCAGGGCCTGTCATTCATTTAGTTGGTTGTGACCAAAGCCCAGCCTTGTTATTATTATGACACCACAGGCAGCTGGTTAGAATAATGAACAAATGCAGTTAGAAGGGACCTTAGAGGTCATCTGTCCGACTGCCCAGTGAAGGGCCTCCTAGGGCTGGTTGCTTAACCTCAGCAACCTGAAGATGGGTGGACTTCAACTCCCAGAATTCCCTATCCAGCACTCAGGGTCCTCAATCCTCTTTCCATGCTTTAGCTGTCCCTCACACTGCCTGTAGGGAGCAGTCTACAGTCTGCATTTCAGTCCCAGCTGCGAGCAGGACAACTAAAGCAGGGAAAGACCCCACAGCGCCCTCCATTTTGTGGCATCTTTTTTCTGAGGCGATTCTTTTTCCCTCCATTTTGAGGGGAGAAAAAAGCTGTGGGGAGATTTTCTCCCCTCTCCAGCCGGGACTCAGGGAGGGTCCCCCAAAGGGAGGGAGGGAACTTGGGGGGCAGAGGGGGGGAGGACTAGGGCAGGTGGCTAATGAAAAAATATGACATGACTTTAGCATGAATGCTGTTCGCCTTTTCTGCACTTTCCACTTAAAATGAAAAGCTGGGATAGCTGCTCTGCTTGGGTGCACCCCGAGATCATCCAACCCTGATTAAATGAGCATAAATGAAGAAGGGGAAGAAAAACGACTCTGTGCAATGCTTCAGGATATAAACACCCCAAGTAGAAGGTCAACATAGTTAAAGGCCTCATCCTTTTTGTCCTGCTTTTAGGGGGGATAATAGAAGGACTTTCTATCCATCCCATCCCTACTTATCCCAGTCTGAACCCTCTTTAACCCGTTCTTTATCTCAGGGAATAAAAATGCTGGAATGAGGCCTGATTACCACACTGAAAATCAGTGTCTTAATCGGGCCTTAGATGTTCCCATTAAGCATTTTTAAAAACATCTTCCATTCCTTTTTCTCTTTCAGAAATGGATCCTAATGAGCTGTTGTGGCCATCCAGGGACAGACCCCAGAACGTCCTTGGAGACCCCTGGAAGGTGACTTTGTTTGTCCTTTGGGGTTTGTGTCTTCGTTGGCCTCTGCATTTTTTTCCATCAGTGCAAGTTGCTCCTGATCAGGGAAGTGGAGTCACCACAACCTGGGGAGCCCTGGGGCACTGAAAGCCCCCCAAAATGTTGGTGGAACTAACAGGAGAAAGGACAGAATCTCTCAGGGCTGGAAGGGACCTTGGAGGTCTTCTAGTCCAACCCCCAATCTTTTCTTGAAAATCTGGAGCCCCCATTTAGAATAAGCTTCATTATCATTGTTAATGTACCAGTCAGTTATATTTGATTCTTTTCTTCTTCTTCAAAGGTGTCACCAGAGCAACAAAGTGAAGATGTGGAGGCCGCCATAATCACTGTAGAACCCTACACACCTGAACCCATCTACCCCAAAATCCCCATCACTGATGACAGAAGAAGGATGTCGGGTGTTCTTCCTTGGTCTATCATGGGAGGGTTAGTAAGTGTTTGAATTAATTCAGTTGTCAGTTTTTATTTTTCCATTTTAAAGATATGTTGTTGTTGTTGTTGTTGTTGTTGTTGTTGTTGTAATTAAATTGTTAGGCAGCCTACAAAGTTAGCAATAGCCCATGGGAGTCTGACAGCAGCCAATAAAATACATTTCTTGCACAGGAACAGGAAGCTCAAGGGCAAGGCCCAAGAGAGGATATAAATGCCCCCCGCCTCTCTCCTCCATGTGGTCAGCTGCCCAGGACTTCAAACCCATGTAGCCCTGTTCATCAGTAAACCATCTTTCCAAACAGCCTCCATGTTTCCAGTGTCTTTCTCCCCACTTGGAACTGAACCCAGTTGGACATTTCTTCCAACAGTATGCTGCACTTTCTTCTTGGAAAGATGTACTTTCTATAGCCCCAAGGTCTCTCTTTTTCTGCCACATTTCTTACCTCCATCAAAGTTTTCCTTGTGGGAGTCGCTTATGGCCTGATAACTAGATTAAATCCAAGCTAAACTGAATTAGTTAATATTCCAAAAGGGAACTTTTAAATTAATTAATTCAAATGTAAGGCCAGCAAACAAAATACCAGGTATTTTTAATTAGTTTTAATTTTAAACAAGACCGAAGATTCAAGTAAAAAGGGGCTAATTTTACTCTGGCCTTGATATTTCAAATGAGCAGATGGACCAGTTCAGAAAGGAGAATCAAGATCTGAGTTGCAGGTTTCAAAAACAAGATGGGGTGAAGGCGGAATTCCTGAGAGGAAAGAATGATATTAAAGAAGAACAGAACAGAAATATTTAGATAGCAATTCTGAATTTTTCTTTCAGAGTCAAATATTTTATTAGAGCCCTGAGGCCAGATATAAACAAGTTTCTCAATACAAGAAGTATTCCATAGCGTCACATATCTATATGTTTAGAAGAGAAAAGCCATAAGTATAATGGAGTGTAAAAATAATTAAAAATGTAGTTATGCTTGTTGATTCAAGTAAAAAACTAGGGGAGCTAATTTCTCTCTATTCATAATTTATGGGAAGACAATGGAAATTTCAAGGCTGGAAAAAGGTGAAAAATCAGGTAAATAACAGCTTCTGGGGCCGTCTGAGGTTTCCCTTAATTCCCAGTCCACACCTGGTTCCAACAAGGAAATGGAACATGCTCTGCACTTTGTCCATGCTCCGGAGTTATCGGCACACAACAATGAGTCAACGTGTTGAATTACTATTTACAAACAAAATCTCTCTTGGATTTAAGGGAAAAAAATTGTAAATCAAGAGTTATAAGGCAACTGTTCATGTTCTTAAAAACTGAATTTTGGGTTCAATTCAACTTAAGTGGAACTTCATTTTTGGTGTGTTGTGTTCAGAGTGGAGGTTTTTCACTCTCCTTTACATAGCAATGTTTTTCTCAAAACAGGATCCATGGATAAAAGCTTTTGGATCCAGAGTCTTCCTCTCCCGTTTTAAGCAGGGCTCCAAGGGGGAAGGGGTTCCCCTCCCACCTGGCCTCCCCCTTTTCTGAGCCCCTCGTCTCCGTTGCTGTCAATGGGATCATTCGCCTTCTCCCTTAAAGACGCTTTGAGCTCCTTTCTCCTTTTTGTCCCATCAGCCCTTTAGGGAGCCTCTCGTCTGACGCTATAAACCTGTAACCTCACCTTTTCCCTCCTAGGAATAAAGGCCGTCCTTGACTTACAACCATTCATTTAGTGACAGTTCAAAGTTGCAACCGCACTGAAAAAAGTAACTTAGAACCGGTCCTCGCGCCTACAACCAAAGGAGCATCCCCACCACCACGGGTTACAAACTTGGGCTCAGGGCAATCTCTGTGTATCTACAAGAGCTGGGGAGTCCCGGGGTCCCCCGAGCACCACTTGCGACCTTCCCAGCTGGCTTCCAGCAAGCAAAGTCAATGGGGAAGGTCTGATTCACATAATGACTGCATGCAGTGATTCGCTAAACAACCATGGTCGAAAAGGTTGTAAAATTGGGCACCACTCACTTAACAACAGAGGTTCTGGTCTCAACTGTGGTCATAAGTCGAGGTCTATTTATATGCTGTTTCCATCAAGCAGTTCCATAGAAGACAAATTAATATTTTAGAAAGTAGCCTTAAAATATGGTACCTTTGCAAAGTGGCCCTCTGAAACTTGCACGCTTGGCCATTTGCACACGCACAGACACTCCGTGAACTCTTGGTGCAAATGCAGAGGACGGAATTTGAGGTGTGGATGGAAAGATCACAAAAAGTAAACTGAAGAAAAGAGGAGGGTCAGCAGCCCCTGGGGGTCTTCTGGGGAAGCCTTCCCTTGCCTCTCCTCTTTTCCACCTCTTTCTCTTTGTGGACTCCAACGAAGGCATCAAACAGACAATAGACAGAAACAGTAAAGATAGTCCTTGACTTACAACAGTTAGTGACTGTTCAAGGGAGTCTAGGAGCCTTTGACCTCAATTTGGTTGCTCAGTTTTATTAATTGTTTTAACAGATGTTTTAACATATTAACAGAGTTGGAAGGGGCCTCATAGGTCATCTAGTCCAACCCTCCGCTCAAGCAGGAGATCCTACACCATTTCTGACAAATGGCAATCCAATCTCTTCTTCAAAGTCTCGAGTGATGAAGCTTTTGTTTCTTGCTTACTATTTCATTATTATTAAAATATTCAATCTGTGCTTCTTTTTCCCTAGGACAAATCACGGCCATGGGTGAAATTCCAGCCATCACGTTGTTGATCCGGGCTGAACGACTGACATCGTCTCCCATCAATTATGGTGATGTTGGGCTCGATGGATTCCGGTATGGAGGTTCCACCGTGATGGAGGCCTCCTCCTCATCTTCAGCTGGTGATTCTGGTGACACTTGCAACACCTTCAATGCAGAGGCCAAACAACACATAGACCCAAAAGACGAACAATGTCACTTTCCAGGGTCTCCAAGGAACTTTGGTTGTCTCTCACTGGATGGCCGCATCAGTTCAGTCTCTTCCATTTTGGAAAGAAAAAAGGGACTATTCTTGCCATTGTTATTCTTACTGTTCTTACTGTTTTTATTGTGATTATTCTTGTTCTTGTTATCTTTAATGCTTTTGGTATGTCACCATAATAAACATTGAATTGAATTGAATTGCTCTTTGGACTGATTCCTTCAGGATCCTTCATTAATCCTGGAAAGTATAATAATAATAATAATAATAATAATAATAATAATAATAATAATAATAATAATAATAATAATAATAATAATAATAATAATAATAATAATTTAATTTGTTAGCCGCTCCCTCTCCACAAGGGACTCGGGGTGGCGTACAATAAAAACATACATAAATACATATAAACATAAACATACACACATACACATACATATACATACACGGAGGAGGTAACAATTGCATATATCACAATAATAATAATAAAATTAACTATTAAAAATACCCCAAATAAAATTACAAATTTAAAAGGACTGTCAGGAGGAAAGGATAAACTACGGTTGAGCCAGGCCAAATAATTGAAAAAGGTGGGTCTTGAGCTTTACACGGAAGGAGCGGAGATCGGAAGTAATCCTGATGTCAAGGGGGAGGTCATTCCACAGGGCTGGGCCCATCACAGAGAAGGCCCTGCTCCTGGGTGTCGCCCCCCGACACTGTTTAGCGGACGGCACCCGGAGAAGTCCCCCTCTGTGTGAGCGGATTGGTCGTAGGGATGTATGGGGCAGGATGCGATCCCGCAAGTAACTAAGTCCTGTGCCATGGAGCGCTTTGAAGATCGTAATCAAAACCTTGAAACGCACCCGGTAGACCACAGGAAGCCAGTGCAGCTCAGGCAGGAGAGGTGTTACATGGGAGTACCTAGTCCTCCCCATAATCACCCGCGCGGCCGCATTCTGGACCAACTGCAGTCTCCGAGTGCATCTCAAGGGAAGCCCTATGTAGAGAGCATTGCAGTAGTCCAGGCGAGACGTCACCAGCGCATGAGTGACTGTGCATAAGGCATCCCAGTCCAATAGGGGGCGCAATTGGCGCACCAGGCAAACCTGGTGGAACGCCCCCCCTTGCCACGGTTGTCACATGGTCATCCATGGACAGCCGGGCATCCAGGAGGATGCCCAAATTGCGCGCCCGCTCCACGGGGGCCAGCTGTACGCCCCCAATGGCCAGAGATGGAAACAACTGGTTGAACCGGGGGGCCGGAACCCACAGCCACTCCGTCTTGGAGGGGTTGAGTTTGAGTCGGTTGCCATCCATCCAGACCCGTACGGCTTCCAAGCACCGGGACATCATTTCGACGGCCTCGTTGGGGTGGTTGAATGTCCAACTGTGGTTCCTGTGTGCATTCTTGTCTCACCACTTCACAAGTGTGTAGCAGAAGACCCCAAAGCAATGGGATTGTTGTCGTGGTAGGATAGGTCTGTTTTGACCCTTCCCCCTCCCCACTCTGGATCCCCCTCCCCAGCCAGGATATCTACAACAGTGAATAGCAGCTCTTGAATTCCATGGGGAAGACATGGTTGGATCCACCATTCATCCATGCACACCCCACTCAGTCTGCCAAATAAAAAACCACACAGGATCCTGAGGGACTTTGTAGGCGCCTCCTAATGTGGACATCTGGATGGAGAAGTCCCTGTCAGGTGCATGAAGAAGAGCCAAAGGAAGTTGTCCTTCCTCCCACAACCGTCACTGGGAACACGGGCTTCTCCAGTAGAGAGCATGTCCAGCAAGGCCTCTGAAGGGCCAAGGGTTTTCTCTTAGCTGTCAGGGAGTATGAGCTGGAGCATCACGGAGGCTTGCGGAAGCGCTAAGACGCATGCCCACGCTATGCGTGTGTGCACGAGCACTGCACGTGTCTATGTGCATGCCGCTGGGCCCATTCCAATCGTACTGGTTGGAAAGGGATCTGGAACCCACCACTGATACACATATACATATGCACACATGTAAAGCAGATGACCAGAATGAGCCTGGTTTGACCTGTCTTCAGTCTCAACCTGGTCATCTCCTACATTGGACTAGAACACAGAGCATAGAACATCATCAGAGTTGGAAGGGACCTTCGAGGTCTTTTAGTTCAACTCTCTGTTGAAGCAAAAGATCCAGTACCATTTTAGACAGATGACTGTCCAATCTCTTCTTAAAAACTTCCAATGTTGGAGCACTTACTGTCTCTGAAGACAAGCCACTCTCAAGTGTGTGTAATTCTCTTTATCTGCCACTTTCACATACAGTGGAATCTATCTTGTTACAAAACTGTCCCAATGGTGATGGCAAGTGACTAAAGTTTAAAAGCTTAGTTTGAAAGTGTCATCAGTTATCATATTTGTTTCCATCTCATAACATGAGTGTTTTGGTTCTGTCCAGGGGCACCATTGTTGGGCTGTGTTTAAGACAGCAATTGGCCTTGATTCAGGCCTGTCTAGAATATTAGGGTAGTATAAAAACTAATAGGGATGCAGTGGTTCAGTGGCTAGGACACTGAGCTTGTCGATCAGAAATGTCGGCAGTTGACCTGAATCCCTAGTGCTGCGTAACTGAGTGAGCTTCCGTTACTTGTCCCAGCTTCTGCCAACCTAGTAGAAAAATAGGGACCACCTTTGGTGGGAAGGTAACAACATTCCGTGTGCCTTTGGCTATTTAGTCATGCTGGTCACATAACCATGGAGACGTCTTCGGACAGCACTGGCTCTTCAGCTTTGAAACGAAGATGAACACCACCCCCTAGAGTCGGTAACGACTAGCACATATGTACGAGGGGGACCTTTACCTTTATAGACACCAATTATCCCTTTGGGAGAAGCATGTTCTATAAAGTAGAGTCCACTATTCTTTTGCAATGGAATGTGGGAATGATCTTGGGAAATAAGGATAAGAAGTGCTGTCTATATGAGAGGCCCCCAACTTGTTAGCCATGGCTCACTACCAGACCATGGCCTATTGGCCGGTGTGCACATGTGTCTGGACGCGCACAGTCCCACTTGTGCGAGAGTTGCCATGAGCATCATGGATGCTTACAACCCCACTCGTGTGGGTACTCATGGACCCACTCATGGGAACATCGCTGTGAGCATTGCTGGCACTCGCGCAAGCAATGGGTGTTCATGCATGCACATGTGCATGCATGCATGTGGTCCTCCCGCTAAACCACCCTTTCTTTCCTCCTCCCCCCACTGCAGGCTGCCCACCCAGAAAGATTGGGGAACTCTGGTCTAGATCAGTTCCAAAGACCCTTCCAATTTAGGGGGGGGGTTTGTTCTGTTCTAGGGAATGATCAGGTAAGAGGGGACCTAGCTCCAAGTTGCATAATGGGTAGAGGAAAAACTCAGAAAAGAATTTATATAATATATCCCTAATTTAATTGGTGGTTAAGAAGAGTTTCTGTTAACATTCCATATAATGAAGCAGAATCAGCTTGGCTGGTTGTGTTCTTGTCCCGTATGCTTGAAGTTGATATCATTCAGTCATGAAATGGGTTAACCTTCTATGAGTGGGGAGAGGAACAGATTCTGTTTCAATGGAAGAAATGTCAAATAACACTGGGTGAGGGATACATCCTTGTGCCAATGTTTATAGAGTTTTACGGATGACAACCAGCACTTTGAATAGAACCAAGAAACCCATTGGAAATTTGGTGTAGTGATGACATAGTACTGTTGTTGTATTGTGTTGGATCTAACCAAGAAGTAGCCTGCTATCAAATTCTATACCAGCTGCAACTTCCAAGGGCACCTTCAAGATAGACCATGTTGCAGTAGTCAAGACACAAATTCATGGGACATGAATCACAATCACCAGGGCATCCTACGTCAAAATATGAGAACAAGTAGAAACTTCTCAAGTAGCCCAGGCAAGCTAGAGGCGAGACTAGAAATATTGCATTGAAAATTCTGAAGAGCACCTGGTCCAGATGAGGTTCACTGCCAAAACCTCTGAGTCAAGATCAGTGAGGATTGCAGATTTGGAGAATGGATGAATTGCATTGCACACATGAATTGCACATTGCATTCATGCAATCGCAGTCTGGGATTAAACTCACAGACCTTTGCACTGGTGGTGGGATTCAAATTTTGTTACTACCAGTTCTGTGGGTGTGGCTTGGTGGGCATGGCATGGCTTGGTGGGTGTGGCAGGGGAAGGATACTGTAAAATCTCCATTTCCTTCCAATTAGCTAGGACTCGGGAGGCAGAGAATAGATGGGGGCGGAGCCAGTCAGAGGTGCTATTTACCGGTTCTCCAAACTACTCAAAACCTCCGCTACCGGTTCTCCAGAATTGGTCAGAACCTGCTGAATACCAGCTCTGCTTTGCACCAGTGATGATCACATACAATACTTTAACTTTAGGCCAACCCAATGCTTGACAGTCAGTGGAGTTTCAGGAAAGGGTATATAGAATTAATTAGAATGTAAAATCCTCCATACAGGGCCATAATATACTGCAACTTCTCCATCTGAGAACTTAAAGGAAGGTGGACTGTAGATACTATTCTGATATCAATACTGCTGAATGCCAGTTTTAGGATAGCTCCTAAAATTAACACATTGGATTCTTGCAATCTTATTCAAACACCATATCTCTAAAGTGTGAAAGTTCAAAGTTCAATTCCCTGTAAAGGATTTGAGTTCCATAAGAGACCATGTGACCACATAGCCCTGTTTTTCTTAACCATGATGCAATTTGTCATGCACTGCCTTCTGATGGTCAATGTAACTGCAAATACCACACAGGACATATACAGGATGTAGATGTTAAAGGGGTAAAGGTCTCGTGCATGGGGAAATCATGTAATGTGAAGTGCATTTCTTTCTGCTCTGACAGTTTAAGGGAAGATGAACAGTATAAATAATTTAGGCAGATCTTGACTGTGTGATTAGTAACTGTGTAACCATAAGGAAGCTGTAGTGGTGAGCTTACAAGGTCAGCCAAAGCTGCATAGGGCTACTAGCTACTGCAATCTCCCCAAAATATGGCTCAGGGAATGTGAATCAAATTCAGTCCATAGACTCTGAAGTTACACTTGTAAGCAAAGTTTGAGAAGTTAGCAGAGTGAGGATGTAAGGTGATGATGTAAGGGCTTTGGGATTCCTACTATGGCTCTGCCTGAAGGAAGTAGATCTTTGTTAATGTAGAATAGACTGGCTCAGGCCTTAATGGTCCATTGACAATGGTGGGGGGGGGAATGAGTTTCTGCCTCCCTTTTTGGGGAAATATTCTATCCTTTTAATATTTTCTAAAATATTTCATTTTCTAGGAGAGGGGTGGGTATTAACTTCCTACAGTTGTAAGGGTGAAAAATGGTTAGAAGTCTTTTTTTTCAAGACTGTTGTAACTTTGAATGGTCACTAAATGAACTGTTGTAAATCAAGGACTACCTGTACATAAACCATTCAGGTAGATCTTGACATTCTGTGATGAACCTTCAAGAGGGCTGTAGGGGGTTGGCTTTCAAGGTCAGTCAAAACTGCACAGGGCCTATCAGTGCCGCAATCTCCCAAAAATATGACTCTGGGAATGTGTGACATGAATCAATGTCAAGCCATAGACTCTGTGTTCCACATGAAGTGACACTTGTAGGTAAAGTTTGAGAAGTTAGCAGAGTTTCACTCTCATCTCAGCTCCCCAGTTGCTCTAAGTCCCAGCTCAGGACCTCAGGGGTCCAGAAGACACTTTGGTAATAACTTTGCAGCAACTTCTTCAAGTTTCATTCAAAACATTTTCTGCAGCTGTCACTTCCTACTGTTTATGGGCCTCAATTATAGGCCTCGTGGGTCAGGAGTAGAAACCAGCTTGACCTTTGGAAACAAGCAAAGCAAATTGGCTTTCATTGGATAATTATAATTATTCCCTAAAGGGGTTTAATAACTTAGCAACAGGTCAGCAAAGAGCCAGTTGAGTTTTGCCTGCCTGTTTTGCAAGAAGTCAGAGTCACAAGAAGAGTCAAAAGTTTTGCCATGTCATAAAGAGCAATCAAATGATTCTTTTAATGTCTCAGACGTCCCATTGGTTTTGTTGCTATGGAGGAACCTGGGAATTAACTTCTAAACACATTGCTTCTCTACTCTTTCTTGGAAGCTTGCCAGATTCAGAGTTTTGTAGGACTTTGTATGCTGTGACTGTCATCCTCTGTACTCCTAATAAAAAAAATCCCCTGAAAATATTGGGAAACTATTATAGAAATGTTGCAGTATTTCTTGAATGAACCCCAAATGCCTTGAACCATAAAGTAAGCATATTAAGCTGAGTTCCCTTAATCCAAACAAAACCAGAATACTAGTTACTATGTCCTATGTCCTGATTTTCACAATAAAACAAACATGGACAAGATGGCAAGAGAGTAGTATGATACAAGCCCATCCCTTTTGAAAGTGTACGTTGATGCACATTCAAAGGGGGTGCAGCTTGCATCATATCACTGTCTGCCATCTTGTACAACCCCCTCCTCCACACATGGATGCCACTGTTCTGTGACCCCCATCTGTAGCGATCATGTTAAAAGTTGCTAGCTGCATTATATTTCTGCTAAGCCGGCACAAAGCTTGCTCAAGGTTTTGCTTTGCAACAATTCTATGCAACATTCTTTGCTTTGCAACATTTCTATGCAACAGTCTTCTGTAACATCTTTTTGTAACATGTGAACAAGCTTGCCCGGTAACACGTATACGTGACAAGTGAACAAAGCCTGCCCAGTAACAAATGTTTTAACCAATCATGCAATAACACGCTGTAAGATAGAAACCCTTTGTATGATTTTAATAAATACCGTCTCAATCGGCCAGCCGGGGTCTTTTTACCTCGCTGAGTTGGTTGGTGCGTTTCATCACACCATGGTGTCCGTTCTTCCTTGGCAGTACCAGACCCGCCTAACTTAGGCGCACCTCCGTGGAGGCCAATAGACGAGCTCAGACACACCCTTGCGAGGGTCCCATAGCCTAACTCAGGCTCACCCCTGTGGGGGTTCTAATGCCTAGCTCCAGCTCACCCTTGCGAGGGTTCCAAAAGCAGACGAGGTCGTTGCCGCGTGGCAGCCAGCCACGCACTCACACCCATCCACAGCTAAACATATCACAAAGTCATGGCATACGTGTAACCAATGGTCCCATCAAATGATGATTATATGAGCCACAATTGGCTGACTTCATGCAGGAGATGATGCTCTTAGCCATGGTTTCCAAAGCACCATAGCCAATGGTGGGATGCAACTGGTTTTACAACCGGTTCGGTGAGTGCATGCTCCACGCTCCACCCCATTCCCCCCCCCCACTGTGCTCCACCACTGTGCCACACACATCCTGCACCCCGTTCTGGGCCTAGTAGGCCTCCTGCAGCCTCCTGGGCACGAAATGGGCCACGGAGGGGAGCACCACACTGCCCCTCCCACTTCAGCCCGTTTTGGGCCTAGGAGGCCTCCCTGCACTTACTCGGGAGCCAGAACAGGCAGGGTGCATGGGGACTTCTTGGAGGGGCAGGGCGGGGCCGGCTGGTTGTCAGAACTACCAGTTTTCTGAACCGGATGTAAAATTAACATCCAGTTCGTCTAGACTGGCCCCAACCAGCTGAATCTCACCCCTTACCATAGCTGAATGCAGTATAGTAGAAACAACTACTATACTGCCTTCTATGGGAGGCTGGTTTGGAAGACTACCCAGAAGCTGTAATTGGTCCAAATTCACAGTTATGTGAAGGGGACCTCAGTGATCAACTAGTCTAAACTTTAGTTTAATATAGGATCTAAAAAAAAGTTTCAGAAGCCAATTATCCATGCCCAATAAATGGGAACATACTGGAAAGAAATACATTCAGGGTAATGATGTATCAAGAACCTATTCCAAACTCTGAAATACAGGAACTACAGAGTGTGTGCTATTTAATCCAACAGACTCGAAGCTGTTTAGAACAGAAGAAGACATTACAACATTGAAATGAAACCCAACAGAGGCTCCTTGAAGACTTTCCACAGCATTGGAATCTGAAGGAAAGGATTCCTCTCCCCATCTATTTGCTCCAAAGTTCTCAGAAGAACCAGGCGTCATTTTTGGCTCTCCAAATAACCGGCATAGCTGCAACCAACTAAAATAAATGCGACCGTTGTAATAATAGGAATGCTTATTCTGATTTATAAAAGGTTTATTATAGTTACAGACCAGGATCATAACATGAATAGACATGGATTCTGTATATACACACAGAAAATAAAAATATGAAAATAAAATAAATATCCATGGATAAAGTTAAGCAGCTTCAGTTCTTCCAAACCATGGGAGAACGAGAGCTGAACAACCAAAAGTGTTACTCTATACCCACTATATTAGAGGTGTCACTGCATGTTTGGCCCAGGGTGAAATTCAACTGGTTCTGACAGGTTCTGGAGAACCGGTAGCAGAAATTTTGAGTAGTTCAGAGAACCAGCAAATATCACCCCTGGTTGGCCCCAGAGTGGGGTGGGAATGGAGATTTTGCACCATCCTTCTCCTGCCATCCCCACCAAGCCACACCCACAGAACCAGTAGTAAAACCTTTGGAATTTCATCACTGGTTTGGCCTTTAAAAACGATAGCACTTCTTTATAACTTAACATAAATATGTGTATTATTAGTAGAACTATATAAGCTTGTGAAATGTAATAAATATGATTACCAATATTCTGTTTTTAGTAAAAGGAATGATATGCAGAATTTGATTGGCATAAAAATAACATATTGAAATATTGAACAAGATTATAATGAACAATTATAATTTAACAAAAACATGTGCATTATTATCATTAGAGTTATATAACGTCAAACGTAAATGTGATGAATATTATTTTATTTGTATTAAAATGGGATTAGAAAGGGGATAAACAATGGAAGATTAAAATTTAATACAAATCTGTGTATTACTATTAGAACTATATAAGTTTGTTAAACACAATAAACATGATTATTAATATTTTATTTGTAGTAAAAAGAGTTCTATTTAGAATACGGAGATTGGCATAAAATAATATACTGAAATATTGAATAATCAAAGAATGAAAGATTGTAATTCAACAAAATATGTGTATTATTCCTAAAAAAATATAAGATTGTAAACTATATTAAATATGAATAATATTATTTTATTTGTACTAAAATGTAAGACACTCTGATGCCACACTGTTCACACAACGATATGTTTGTAAAAAAAAATGAAATAAAAAACTTTGGGGAAAAAGACAATAGCACTTCTTATCTCACATCCCTTACAGAGGTGGGTTGTTCCTGGATCAGCCCGGATCGGCCAAACCTGTAGTAGCGGCGGTGGGAGGCTCCGCCCACCCACTTGCCCGCTTCTGCGCATGTGCAAAAGCGTCACATGTGCCCAAACGGTAGTAAAATAATTGGCAACCCACCACTGATCCCAGAGCAATATACTGTAGAGCCTCTGGTCATGACCATAATTCATTCCATAACTTCAAAACCTGATTTGACCCGAACTGAACCAAAATTAATGCAGCGGCCACACCAGTGGTGGGTTCCGGATCCCATTGCAACTGGTACGGTTGCAACGGGGCCCATTGTCCACCACATGAACATGTGCAGTGCGCAGACACATGTGCGCAATGCACGCATGTATCCTTGCCTCTTACGATGCCTCCACGAGCCTCTGCCACACTCCAACTGCTCAGTGGAGCATCGCGCAGGCGGCGTGCGCTCCGTGTGCGTGCGCGGAAGCACCGAAGAGCTCAAATACAAGTAAGGAGCTCGGGCAGAGGGGTGGGCCCTCTGGAGCCCCGTACCGGAACAGTACCGTACCGGGGCATACCACCTGCAACCCACCACTGGGCCACACCTGGGAATTTGGCCCTTACAAAAGAACCCCGATTTGGTCCTGGTCCGAAGCGTTTGTGACCAGAGGTTCTACTGTGTTTGTGCTTCGCTCATTCTGCTACCGTCACACATTTATTCTGGTTTTCTACAACTCTACCCATCTTTTTGCATATTTACACAGGCTGCCTTTTTTGAGTGTCAGCCTTAGTCACTGGATACAATTCACTCCACATTTTGTACTTAGACTTCCAACGAACGTTCTCCCATCTTGAGGTCCTTTTCTCTCTCCTGGAAAGGTTCTCCAGTATCCCCACCTTATTTATGGAGAATGGACACCCTTTACTCTGATGGGATTGCTTGTGTTTCAAAGCCATGGTTGTAGAAAATGTTATATCATCTGTCTGTCTGTCTGTCTCCTCTCTCCCTCCCTCTATCCAACCATGCATCCATCTATCATCTATCTATCTATCATCTATCTATCTATCTATCTATCTATCTATCTATCTATCATCTATCTATCTATCTATCTATCTATCTATCTATCTATCTATCTATCATCCATCTATCTATCTTCCACCTAGCTATCTATTCATTCAATTTCTATCTTCATCCATCTCAAATATATGACTCTAGGCAGTGAACAATTAAAAAAACCCAATTACAGTCACAACATGAACAGAAAAATAAATACATATAGCAGCCAATAATTATTATAAATATTTATCTATTCAATTCCTATGGCCAGGCCTCTCTCTCTTTCTCTAACCCTATGATTGAAGCTGAAGTAGTCGTTGATAGGTAGGATATTATAGCAGACAATTTTGTGTACTATACTTAGGTCGGATTGTAGGTGGCGCAGTTCACAATTTTGAACCTGATGGCATAAGGAATTCTATTGTGAGTAGAGGAGTGGAGTATCTTCTCAAGAAGTACCTCTGGACCCACTCAGAGAGGCCCGTCAGAGGTGGTATTTACCAGTTCTCCAGAATTGGTCAGAACCTGCTGAATACCACCTCTGGTGATGCCCCTGAAGTACAGAAAAGACTCTTGAATAACAGCACTATGCCCTGCTTGCCTCACCCTGTCCTGTTGGGTTGTACTTGGTAAGAAAGTTCCCCGTTGGGAGAGCATGTGCGTTCAGAGAAGTGTTGTGAGAAGTGTTGTGTTGGGGAACACACAAACCAGCATACGGAGACACTGCAGTTTAAATAGATTTTTACTTTCGTGGAAATAGAGGTATCAGAGGCCATCAAATAGTCCAAGTCATACACGGATAAGACAGTCAGTCATCAACGTCTTTCAGTTAAGGGATATTCAAATAACATAGTCCATAATCATACAAACAGTGTGGTACACAAAGTTTGCTAGCAGTTGCAAAACTTACAATAGCTCACCCTGATCACTTTACAGCACCTCTAACAGCCAGCTTCCAAACACTCAGATCAGATCAGCATCTAACAGTGATTCTGGCTCCATCTTATGGCCAATTGAGGAAAACAGCAGCCAATCACATTTACAGCATGATTTAAAGAAACAGGTACAGCATTGTTATATGATTTATATTTAATTCAGCCTCCCTAGTTGATAGACTTAAATGTTTTTGTCTAATAGACTGCCATCCAATTAGTGCTTTTCCCAGGAATACAACAAACCCTGATGTAGATTTCCGTGTAGACACATCTGTAGCAAAACTTGCATCGGCATATGCAGTTAAGCTCAGATCATCTTTTGGTTCCAAATACAATGCGTAATGCATCATTTGCTTAAGATATCTTAATATCCTCTTAGCAGCTTGCCAGTGCCTTTCAGTAGGTTCAGCATTAAACCTGGCTAATTGATTTACACTATATGCTATGTCGGGCCTTGACCAATTACTCAGATACGATAAGCTACCAGTTAATGATTAATAAATACTTTTATCAAATACAGGGCTTTTTACATCATCATGGCTAAATTCTAGACCCATTGGAGTTTTTGCCGGTTTACACAGTTCCATCCTAAATGTTCTGAGTAGCTGGTTAATCTTCTCGGTTTGTGAGATTTTGTATCCTCCCCTAGTTTTAGCTATTTGTAAACCAAGATATTGCCTAATCCCACTGAGATGTTTTATACTGAACTTCATCCTTAACAGTGTTATAATCCTCATAGCTTCTTGCTCAGTTTCAGTGATTAATGCTATGTCATCAGTGAACAATAGCAACAATGAAATCACACCATTACTTTCTTTCTTAAACAAACATGGATCAGCCATGCCAGCTTTAAAACCTATCTTAGTTAACTCTTTAATTATACATTGATTCCATTCATATCCTGACTACTTCAAGCCATACAGACTCTTTTTCAACCTCCAGCAATCAGTTTTACTATCAGTTTGGAATCCTGCAGGCTTCTGTAAATATATAGTATGTTGCAACGGTGCATGAAGATATGCTGTCTCTACATCTAAATGATTAACTATATATTCATTCTTAGCTGCCCAAACTAATGCTGCACGTAATGTTGTAGCCTTTAAACCAGGTGCAAAGACCTCATCATAGTCATTGGCTGACTGAGCAAACCCTTGTGCAACTAACCTGGCTTTATGGGTTACAGTCCCATCCACACTATGTTTAATTTTGAAAATCCATTTACAACCAATGGCATGTTAACCTGGTGGTAACTTTACATTTTCATATACTTCTAACTTTTGCAATGAGTTTAATTCCTTTTCCATTGCATCTTTCCAAGCTTTCTGTTCCTCAGTTGAATATAGAGTTAATTCCTGGTAATTAGCAGGAACCTTATTTGCCTGACATGCTATAGACGCCTGATACCTGTCAGGTGGTCTAGTTACATGAGTTGAACCTCTAGGTATTTCAGGACTCACCAGTGGACTCTCCTGTATAACCTGCTCTTGTTCTTCTGGTTTGTCCTGTACTTCTTCCTTAATTTCTTTAATTACTGGTTTTCCTACCTCATCATTAGGGACTACTTGGGTGTCGATAATTACATCATCATTTGTTTCTAATTTATTCCACCCCACGTGTTCCATAAACCTAGCACTAGCGCTACAGTAAACCTTAGCTGTGCCTTTCTCCCCAAAGCTAAATGACCTATGGTTAGCCTCATAGCCTACAAAAAATAACTGTTGAGCTCTTTGTTCCCCTTTCAGTCTCACTTGTGATGGTATATGCACCCATGCTGGGGCTCCGAATGTATGTAGGTAACTCAGATCTGGTTTTCTGCCATGCCACCTAGTGAATGACAATTCAACGGTTGTAGTATTCACCACATTATTTAAAACATGGTTACTACACATCATAGCTTCACCCCACAATGTTTCCGGCAAACCTGAATCAGCTATCATAGTTCGAGCCATGGCCTGTAATGTTTGCCCCCTTTGTTCTACAAACGAGTTATGTTGTGGCCTATAAGGAGCAGAACGCTTATGCTCAATACCTGCTGATATCAACATTGTTTGAAATTTACAGTTTGTAAACTCAGTTCCATTATCGGATACAACAATAATCACCTTAGATTTCATTTTTCTTTCAGCAAATCTTAACCAATTAAAGAAATGTTGAAACGTTTCTGTCTTGTCCTTCAGTAAATAGCAGAAACCGTATCTTGAATAATGATACTCAAAACATAACAGGCACCTCCCAAACTGGGTTTCATAGGTCCAATTAGATCAGCAAAAACAACTTCCAGAAGTTCCTTTGTTTTAAAACCATTCCGTCTGTTTGCTGGATTAACCTTGCTTTTCTCCTGACTACACACATTACAATTTAAGTATTTACTGCAAGATTTTAACTTTACTCCTTCTGACAATTTAACAGTTTGTTGCAGCATCTTGAAATTAATGTGCCCCATACGCCTATGAAGTAGATGTATGCATTCATCATGGTGTTTAACATTATGATAAGCTGTGTTAGCCATCTGGCCATCTGGTGTAACATACAAACCATTTTTTAAAATAGCAGTAACCCTGTTATCCTCCTTTTCAATAATACAGATATCTCCCCGAAAGGTTACCACATAGTCAATGTTAACCAGAGCCCTAACTGATAGTAAGTTGAATTTCAGGTTAGGTACATATAACATTGGTAACTGCTCATTTAGGAATGAACAACATGCATTACCTTCACCAGATGCCCTCACCTTCCATCCATTTGCCAAAAATACATGTTCCTTGCTCGTGGTCATCTTTACAAACCTTTTCCTATCTCTAGCAATGCACTGTGATGCTTTACTATCAACAACCCACAAATCATGGTTTACTGGTGCATTGCTAGACATAGCTAAAGTAGACATAGCTAAGTTGACATTAGCATTTTTTCTGGCTCTTTCGGCATTCTGTTGTTTTGCCTTTTTACAGAACCTAGCTATCTGTCCCTTAGCCCCACAAGAATAACGTTTTCGAACAGTATAGGCAGTTGAAGGTGACTCCTCATGTTGTGGTGGTTTCTCTCTTAGTTGTTCTCTTTCCTTCTTTATTCTTGACTCTTCCAACAGTTGTGCAGTTATTTCAGTCAATGTTAGTTCATTTTGAGTTAGGACTTCAAGAGAAGACACAAAAACATCATAACTCTCATCCAGTGAGGAGAGTATGATATAAACTTGATGTAGCTCAGAAAAAAATAGTTCTTTTTCATGTAGCTCCTGAAAAACACCTTTCATAAAGTTTAAATGAGCTAACATATCTCCACCTCTCAGAAGACGTGCCCTAAACAGTTTGTGTGTAAGATGTATGCGTGCACCTACAGTGTCACGTACATAAATCCTATTTAAAATCTCCCAACATCTTGCAGCAGAATTTTCTCCATGAATATGTAGTAATTGTTGGTCATTCAGTGTTAGACCAATAATACACAATGCCCGTTCGTTGCATCGCTGAAAATCTGCTATCTTCTTGGCATCATCATCATTATCTGGATTCCAGGCAGTTACATCCGGTGGATTCTGTACAGCATCCCATAAACCTTCCCTACGCAGGAGTAGACTGCACTTCATAGACCAGGAACCATAGTTTGTTCCGTCCAACCGGGTTATCATTGATAGGCTTGTTGATGGGTCGCTCGCCATCTTCTCCATGATAGTAACAGCCACTAACGAAAAACAGCTGTCTGTATGCGGTATTGCGTAACGACACCAACTCTCTTTTAGCTACTTCTGGTACAACCTGGTCCCATAACCAGTGTTAGGTAAGCTCCCCGTTGGGAGAGCGAGTGCGTTCAGAGAAGCGTTGTGAGAGTTGTGTTGGAGAACACACAAACCAGCATTCAGAGACACTGCAGTTTAAATAGGTTTTTACTTTCGTGGAAATAGAGGTATCAGAGTCCATCAAACAGTCCAAGTCATACATGATAAGACAGTCAGTCATCAACGTCTTTCAGTTAAGAGATAATCCAAATAACATAGTCCATAATCATAGAAACAGTGTGGTACACAAAGTTTGCTAGCAGTTGCAAAACTTACAATAGCTCACGCTGATCACTATACAGCACCTCTAACAGCCAGCTTCCAAAACACTCAGATCAGATCAGCATCTAACAGTGATTCTGGCTCCATCTTATGGCCAATTGGGGAAACAGCAGCCAATCACATTTACAGCATGATTTAAAGAAACAGGTACAGCATTGTTATATGATTTATATATTGCCAACCCAACCATTAGATTATATTTTGAACACTAGCCATTATCTACCCACTGCAAGATGAAGGCCTTTGCTGCCTGTTTCCACTCAAGACGCTCCTGAGTTTCCTTTTGCCAACTGGGCCCATAACTTGCTGATGTTGTTGATCCACTGTTTTAGGCCTCTTTTGTGGTATCCATTCTACGTGTGTGTGTGTGTGTGTGTGTGTGCACGCCCGTGCGTGCATGCGTGCATGTGTGTGCATGCGCATGTGTGTTTAAGCCGGCCAGAATTGCCCTATGGTAAGATGGGTGGCCAATAATTTTTATAAATAAATAAATAAAATTAAACCCCTTTCCTCTGGATATAATCCAGCTTCCATCAGACACGGCAGAGGACATCATGGAGGAGAGCAGCTTTGTGAAGCATCAACCTGGGATTCAAAAGCAGCAGCCTGAACCTGGAGTCACCAAGCACCTGGTAGCCAGGGAGTGAGAGTAGAATCTAAGCACTGGTGGGTTCCTACCAGTTCAGACCAATTTAGTGGCCTGGGTCACCGGAACTGGCAGTGACCCAGGCCTGCCACACCCCCAAACCAGTTCTCCAGGCGGGGCCTATGGCGCTGCCATCTTGTTTTTGACTTTTGTGCATGCTCAGAGCAATTTTTATTGCACACAGCTGCTGGTGGACCAGAACACTTCCTTGACATTAGAAGACAGGGAGCAACAGAGTTAAGTGACATCATCAGTGTTCCGGAAAACCCAAACTCCAATGAAAACTCTGAGACAGGCATTTTCTCAAAGCTCCCATTTATTAGAGTAGGTATACAGGCACATCTGGGAAAACCCGAATCTGAGAGTTCCGGCCTTTCCCTCAGTAAGTCAAAAGTCCAAACTCATCCCCTGCACCCATCAGTCCATCACATGGTCCAATCCTCATCCCAACTCAAGATGTCACTCCAACCACTCCTCCTCTAGGTGCAGGAATACCCTGACCTATTTTGTCTAACTACATTCCCTCTACTAAATTTCCCCTCCTAATTTCCCAACCACAGGAATGTGGCAGTGTGGAAGCCTCTGGTGTTCAACATGGCTTCCAATGTTGACAACAGTGTCACCAAACTCCATAGCTCTGGGTGAGCTTCCCCAGCAGTCTCTGGAGACAAGAAGTCATGTTGAAGGACAGCAGAAGTCAATTCCCTTCTTGATGTTCTTCCCAGTTCACTTTCTGAAGACTATAACCACTATAGAACAGTATCCCAAGGGGTGACTGTTTTTTTTTCACTAACGTGTTTTTCTGTCACTAACCCTCCTCACCTTAGCTCCTCACTGGAGCTAATTCTTCAGTGACTGTTTTTGATGTAAACACCAGACTGAAGCAATATGGAAGGGTTCCTTCATAAGAAAAGGATGATAAAAGCCTCAGGTCACACACTGCATGTCACACGTTTTCAGACAGACAGGGTCTATGCTTTTGAGTGTACTTTTCTTTCTTTTCCAGGCGAAGCTGAGTGTTTCTGTCTGAATCAGGAAAGCCATTTCCATCTTGTGAGAATGCTTTGAATTCTTCTAACCTGTCTTGTTCTTTTTGTTAAGACTTGGGAAGGGGATTGATCCAGCCCTCAAAATTATGGCCCTCCTGCTTCTGATGCTGCTGGTGTCCCAGCCACTCTCTGGGAAGCTTAGAAGGAAATGCCCACTGAGTTTGAAGCAGCAGCAACCATGGAGCTATTACAGCCCAGGAGACCATCTCATTACTATGATCAACACTGCAACAGAAATGTCACCTGCAATGTTGCCTTTCAACAGGGCTCCTTTAAGTTCATCTCATTCGTAAGTCTTTCAAGGATGATGGAACTCATCCCCTCCATTTGCAATACCAACATTCCCTTTTTCTTCTTAAAACATTGACTTCTATTTTACAAGACCTGTTTAATTTCCTGAATTATTTTGATTTCTATTGCTTGCCTCTTTTGTCTTATTGTGGAAGAAACTCAAATCTAAAGAGGGAGCTGTAAAATAACCTGAAGAAAGATGAGATTATTTTCCTCTCCCTGTAGATTCCTGGGTTTATCTCTTGACTACTGTTATCTAATTGATCCTTGGTTTTGGATCAATGTTGGCCCAAGGCTCAGTTTGCTTGTGGAGACAAAGAAAATTGCCTTTTTACTGTTGATCCTGTTGATGATAATAATATGCATTTTTTTTTGCAGTAGACTTTCTTATGGTTTTTCACAAATCCTACGTGTCATTTTCGCCATTCAAACAGTCAACAAGAATCCCAAGTTCCTGCACAATCTCACACTTGGCTACAACATCCATGACAACTCTATGAGCACTTTCTGCACTTCTGATGCCTTGCTGGACATTCTATCCACCGGAGAAGCCAATGTCCCCAACTACGGCTGTGGAAGGAAGGAGAACCTCCTGGCTATGATTGATGGAGCTGACAGGAGCATCTCCATCCAGATTTCAGCATTACTAGGCACCTACAAAGTCTCACAGGTTTGTGTGTGTTTTTCTCTATCTGATAAATTATGTGGGTTGCTGGTGAGTGGGAAACAGTTGCAATCATGTCTTCTCCATGGAATAATGAAGGATCTTGAAGTACACATGTCTAATGTGCTAAATACATATTTGTACACCATGGTTTACATTGCTAATACTTTATTATTATCATAAACTCATTACTCATAAGTTGGATTGTGTAGTTTGTTAAGAAAACGTGGCTCCCACTAATCATTCAATGGTCATTGATAAATCAAAGTCAAATGTTATGATTTTGGAAAATGACATTATGGCCATAGATGCCTATTTAATGGTCAGCCAATGGACCAAGTAACACCTTTCCTTACCTGGGGGCAATTTTCACTGGGACTGGATATTGCTTCCCACACTATCACAGAAGCCACTTAGAGAAAGGATACAAGTGAATTTTACTTAAAAATCAACCATAGCTATTCAACTTTTTCCCCTTTTATTAAAGAATATAATGCCAAAGTTACTGCCAAGCCCTTATATTGAACTGAAGTATCCCTACTAGAACAAACACAATCACAGCACCTGAATCTTGGGAGGTGGATAAAAGGGCTTCAACTATTCCCCTCGGTGCTGAATTGGGAATACCTACAATTTGTCCTTTGTCTAAAATCAGCATATAACTTTTAGTACATAATTAAAGCTATAGAATATGATGGATTCCAAAATCCCCTATGTTAGAGTGTAAAATTTCAGTTAAAGATACCTTGGATTGTGCAACTGATATTAGGAGCTGTGTTCTCTCTTCGTTTTGGGCAACTGGACAACCCAACTGTTATTGGGATGTCAATTGCCTTAGAAAAAGAGAAATCAGGATCTTGGACTGAATATTACACAAGTGAAATTTGGGGTCCATAGGTTCATAGGTTCAAATAACCTATGGCATGGCAGGTCATTATGAGGTACTGAGTGTATATTAACAAGAAAAAAATGAACTGCAAGAACTGTATCTGAATCAAGCTGCAGCATAACAAAATTGTGAAATCTGAAGGGGGTATGAATTCTTTCTGAATACACTGTATATCTAGAGATGTCAGAATTTAAAAAAAAATACACATAAGGGAGCACATTATTTTAGCAAAATAATTCAGATGATATCTGGATATGTGGGTTGGATTGTGGTGAAGGGTAGGGGTGGTACAGAAATGATGCACATTGTCTATTCTTATTTCTTATTAAATAATTTATTATTTCCTTCTATTTTTCTACACACATTTATTAGTGGTCTGTGTTTTATGTTGTGCATTTTGTTATGGCTTAATGTCTAGTCAACAATATAATACTCTAATATGTTCATTAGACCCAATAAGGAGTTATTATAATCTAACATTTTGGATTTAATCTGACCCCAAATATAACACAGTATTCTTTATTCCTTTTTCAGATCAGTCATCGAAGTGCTTCAGAGGCTCTGGGTGATAAAAGTCGATTCCCCTTTTTCCAACAGATGCTCCCCAAAGAAGGGTTCCAGAACCCAGCAATTGTCCAGCTGCTCCTCCACTTCAGATGGACCCTGATCGGCCTCTTTGCTTCAGACACAGAAAAGGGAGAGAATTTCATGAGGACTTTTACTCCTGTGCTTGTCAGGAATGGAATTTGTGTGGTTATATCACAAATGTTCTCAACAACTGGATATACTGCATACCTCAGGGAGGCTCTCTCTAAATGGAGGCAAGTCAACGTCTTTGTTCATTTCATGGAATATGAGTCCATTTGGGACAGAATTCTTCCTTTCCATTTAACACTGATGCGTCTCCCAGGACCCATTGAGGGGAAAGTCTGGATCTTGACAGTTTTGGGCCATTTTGAAATTAGAAGGCACAAGCTTCTCAAATATATCCAGAGTATTTGGATTTTTACTTTTCAAGATAAATATAGGCAGACATATAATTCATATGAACCCAGATTATTTTTGGAACCCCAGGTTGAAGACCATTATTTCCACTGTTCTCTTTCAAAGAACGTCTTCTCTGTCAAAGGCCGGAGAAGATGCACCCAGAAAGCCCCACTGGAGACCCAGAAGAAAAGAAACAGGATCCAGATCAGCAATGGCCCCTTCATGTACAGTTTCATTAAGACTCTGGCCCATTCCTTAAGTGCCGCTTATTCCTCCAGATCAAGGAGGAGAAGGAAGGAAGGTGAAAAGATGTTGGGGATTGCAAGGCTGCAGCCATGGCAGGTAAGAAGTGTCAACAAAGATCCATAAAACTTAGTTACTTTTTAGAAAGTAGCCAAAGAAAATGGAGAGGAACCACTGAACCTCTTTGTGGTCCAAAAGGACAAGAGATTTGGCCAATTTATTCATCAATGGAATAATGTTCCGAAGAGTGGGCATCGTGGCAGTTATATTTTGATATTAAACAGTGCTCACTTTTAAAAGAATGCATGCATTTTGAAATAAATCCCTGTTTTATGGGTTTGTAATTAGCATTGTTGGATTTTACATTCATAAATTTGAAGGCGTTCCTGAGAACATCTAACTAACCCAACCCCTCTCCTCTGCCAGAAGCCCAGTTTTTCTGACTTAATGGCTGTTGGGTCTTTGCATTCAGACAATCAATGAAAGGGAGACTAAACTGTCACTCTCTGGCTCAGCTCTAACTCTTCTTTTTATCACGTTTTCCCTCTCATTCAGCCAGAATTTCTTCTCGTGTAACTGAATTCATTTTTTTGATTTCAGAAGCTTGGTAAAAATAGTCAGCAGATATTAAAACTGTGTGTAACATGTGTCAGTTATTGTAAGAGGGCTGTATCCTCCCTTCTCCAACCGAGAGATTGTTTCAATTGGAAAAGGGGCTCCCAGACTCCTCCTGATCTTCAGCTCTTCCCCTTGTTGACTTTCCTCAAGGCTAAGAGCAGCTCCTTTGATCTCTTCCTTGGCTTCATTGTCTTTCCCTGAAATTCACGTAGATTTTATGCAAATTCTCCTCCAAGTGTGGTGCTTGCAAGGGGACCTGGTCAGTGGTGGGATTCAATTTTTTTTACTACCGGTTCTGTGGGCATGGCTTGGTGGGCATGGCAGGGGAAGGTTACTGCAGAATCCCCATTTCCTCCAGATCAGCTGGGACTCAAGAGGCAGAGAATATATGGGGGTGGGGCTAGTCAGAGGTGGTATTTACCGGTTCTCCAAACTACTCAAAATTTCCGCTACCGGTTCTCCAGAACTGGTCAGAACCTACTGAATCCCACCTCTGCACCTAGTCCTTGAGTTGGGGTCTCCCCAAACCAGAACTTTTACTTCCTGAGATTCTTATGGATGCATTTGACTTCTTCCCATTTTATTTTCATAAATGTTCTTTTTAAAATGCATTTTAAATTATTTTTTTCTCAATATAAAATGCAAATAGAAATAAAAACAAAGGGGGATAAGAGAAAAAGGAAGGGACCTAAGCGAGGAGAGGAAAAAGGAACAAAAAAGCAGAGACTTCAAAAAATGTTGATGCAATATTTTATATAGTAAGATTATATAATCTCAACTACTTACTTGTTTAAAAATAATCAAAACTAGACATTGCTATAAAAACTACTTACTTAATCATTAAAATCCAACGTCGGAAATCATTTTTATCTATTTCGATCAAAAAGACCAGAACTGGCTTCCAAGTGGAAGCAAAGCCAGTAATATTTTTTCCCTTATTGTTATTGTGACCTTTGTCATCTCCACCAATTCCAGCAGATTCTTCATCCATTCCACCATTCCGGGAGCTGATGCCTCTTTCCATTTTTTGATTCCATAAAATTGTCACTGCAGTCAGCATATTTGATAACAAATACCCTCCTTTCTTTATCCAATAATCTTAAAAGTAAAATTCTGATTTCAATGTATATGTATTTTAAGAATTTCTGGATTAAAACATAAATCTGCTCCCCCTACTTCTTTGCCTTATCACAAATCAGCCACATATGATTAAAAATTATCTTCTTTACAATTACATTTACAATAAAAATTTGAAACAGCTTTATATATATTTGACAATTTATCAGATGGTAAACACCAAAAGTATATCACTGTATACAAATTCACTACAAATTTCTTATCATTTCATTAGAACTCAATGTAAATTTCCAACAGATCATTTTTAAAAACTGTATTTTATTTTATTCAAAAAAAGTTAAAATACAAAACACCAACAAATTTCTAAAAAACAACAAAAAACATAAAACAAACAAAGCATTTTTAAAAAGTGCATTCAAAAGAAAAAAATCCCAACACATAGACACATATTATCCCCTCTAAGTTAATAGTGTTTAACACATTACAACAATATTAGTTTTCCACTCCTAGTGAAACAGGCCCATAATTTTTTTTAAATGCTTTCTAAATGCAAATTATTGTTCTGCCATCCATACACTATATTAATTTCAAAGAGTTAATGGGAAGAGCAACAATAATAAAAAAGACAAGGTAAAAAGTTTCAAAACCCTCTGTTAATAAAATATTATTGTAATAAACTTGTAGAAAATTTACCATGGCATCTTATCTATCCCAAATAATCCCAAGAGTTATGAGTAATTCATCCTAGATTAAATATCCATGTTTGTTTCTTAATATTATCTCTTATCTATTGTTGTCTAATTAAGTATAATAAATTCCATCTCCACAATCAGTCTCTCTTCCCAACAAAGTCCAGATGAAAGGGGTTTCCAATGAAATGTGACAAATCCATTCCCAAGTGTCTTTCAGTCCTCCTGAGAAACAGACTAGTTTGTCACTTCTCCATTTAGACAGGCTTCTGCTATTGTAAAAGAATGCAGGCTTGAACTTCAAAGAGGGGTATGTAGTCAACTCTGTTGGTTCTACATCTGTACAGTCCACAATCTCTTTCCAGACTTTCTAAGGGGTCTGCAGTGTTTCAATCACATTCCTTTCGTGAATCTAATTCATCCAAAAATTTTCGCAGCTGAATATTTTCCACAGCCGTTATCATTTCATCAAACTTTAAAAACAAATTCAAATAAAAATTGCATGTTACTAAAAGGTGTTTTTCCAAATATGAGCCATTCTTGCTTGCCTGTAATCTGATACATCGTTGCTCTATGTAACTTAGCCAGAAAACAAACAACGCTCAAGCAGAATAAAACAAAGATATTTTCTGGATATTTTGACCCAAGATTAAAAGAAAAATAAAATAAACTCCAAGTATTTTGCAAATTAAAAATGAAAAACCCTGTCATGTATTAATATAAATAAGTCCAATATTAATATAAATCAAATGAAAGCACTTTCACCAACTGTTTTTCCTTACAGGAAAATGAAAGTTATTCAAAACAACAGCATAAATCAAAGGGGAAAGGGGGAAAAAAGGCTTAAAATAAATTGGCATTCAGTCAGCCAGTCAACTTTTAAAGATAAAAAGCAAAGTAAAACAAAAAATACAAAACATGAATGTAGGAAATGACCAGGCAGAGCCTGAGGGGGTGTGGTCAAATGCATCATCAGTCTCGAGTGTCTTCACACCAACAAGAAATCCAAGTCCAGCCCAGCTTGAATTCCATTGACTTATCTATTGCCAATATGCTTTGACCATTAGTAGTTGAGATTTTTGTAGAGAATAAGCCTTTTTATTCGTTTGAACTGTTTGATGTCCTGATTTCCCCAATGCTAGACAATGAAGTTAAAACCCAGACCAGCTTAAGAAAATGAACTGCTGAAAGGAAGATGGATGCCCATGACTGTTCAACCCCTCCCAAAGGGAACTGGAATCTTAATGACTCCAAGACAAGAGATCATTTTCATAAAGATTCTTCTTATGTTTTAACCCTCATCCTTCTTTCGGTGCATCATTAATAAAATTATCAAGATAAATATATGATTATTTATCTAGTAAATTAGTTACTAAAGGCAATGGTAAGGATTTTCCCTGTCCATCCATGTCTGACTCTAGGGGGCAGTGCTCATCTCCATTTCCTAGCTGAGAGAGCCAGCATTGTCCTAAGACACTTCCACAGCCATGAGGCCAGCATGACCATAGGCCAAGATGCACAGAATGCTGTTACCTTCCCACTGAAGTGGTACCTATTTATCTACTGGCATTTGCATGCTTTTGAACTGCTGAACTGTAAATTAGTTACTCCCACCACTTTTTTATAATACTATTCGTATATAAAAATAGTATAAATGAAATCTTAAGGATAGATCTACATTGAAACTCCCATCCTTCTATTCTTATACAAGATACCATATTTTGTCAAGTCCAAATTGCTAAACATCTGATATCTTTCTACTGGATTTTATTTATGTACCTCTCTATATTGAGAAATAATATTTTTTTCTGGAAGCTGGGAATTTTTTAAAAGTGAACTAAGTAGCTTTATCTAAGAGTTGAAATAATTCATGCATCACAAAATCATCATTCATTAATTCTATCTGCCCATATTAATGAATATGTTGAAGAACAGATTATCAAGAAGTAATTGCTATTTATATCTCCCAGTTCTATAAGGAAAATTATTTGAGCACAGTTTTTAAGGTAGTTTCCTACTTAATTATCACATTGTCCAACTCTCACTTCAGTAGGTTTCTATTCATGATTTCATGAAGATGTTTACTACTACTTTTCATGAGATCAAGTTATATCCCAAGCATTCCCACAATCTATTAATAAATTAATAATGAGATGTGAGAATGACCTTTGGGATGGGAGGGGGAACATGCTGTCAATAAATAATCAAATAAGAGGAAGGGGAGCCCTCAACTGCATAGCAGGCAGAGAAAGAAACTCAAACAGAATCCTGCCTAACTTTTCAGACTGTAGAAATTATTGGTGGGATATTTTTGCTTTCAGACTTGCAAGAGTTAGTTAACGTAGCCTTAGAACAGGGGTATCTAACTCCAGGCCCGCGGGCCATATGTGTCATGTGCTGGCCACACCCTTTTTAGTGAAGGGGGGAAAAGTCCCAATACATCAAGTGATGCCGCCGTGATGCTGTAAGCCTTAGAATAAATTAGAATTCACTCCTCTGGTCACATCTCCCATCTGTATATCTGGGAGAAGATTAATGTGGGAACTTACTTCTAGACAAAACCCTTCTTTCTAGTAATCACCCTATTGTTTTCAAGGAGTTTATGAATAATCTCTATTGATTTTCTTATGCAATTGTGTCATCACTGCTCTACAATGATCTATATAATTGATAAATTTTGTCAATTTTGTTTTATCAGTATGATTGACAAATTTTGTTGAGTTGTTTTTTGTTTGTTTGTTACTTTTGAAGATAGTAGTAACTCATCAGATAATTATAGAAGAAATATTCATATGTGAAAAGACTACAGGCAATAAGAAACCAAAATATTGGCTTTTAACATTTCTGCATCTTTCCAATTTCAGTTTCATCCCTTTCTGGCAAAGAATGAGTTTTTCAATCTTTTTATAAGGAAAGTGTACTTGGACCAAAATGGAGACGTAGCAGCAGATCTGAAGATCAGGACCTGGAGGGTTCTCCCCAAGATGGATTTTGCCTTCGGGCACCCAGGAAGTTTTGAAAGAGGGAGACTTAATATCAGCCAAGATGCTCTTTCAAAGCTTAAGTTGCTCAACAAGGTGGGTGGAATATTGCTGCCTTTTCTCTGTTTCCCAAAGCCTTAGGAACCGTTTCCAGTAAGCCTAATCCCTGTGGTGGATGACCTTCACTGAGAATTGAATGTGGGGAACAATAGTTTTCTTAGACTGTTTGGGAGGCTTCAGTAGCAATGAAAAGCTTCCTTCAGATGTTATAATATAGAACAATGTCCTAACCTGGGATCTAGGTGATGATTCTGTAGAACAGACAGTAGATGATGGTCGTTTGTGTCCCCTCTGTGATATTTTATCTCCATAAAAGTGGTGAGAGAGGCCATGAAGTCAGTGGTGGGATTCAAAATGTTTTACTACCGGTTCTGTGGGAGTGGCTTGGTGGACGTGGCAGGGGAAGGATACTGCAAAAACCCCATTCCCTCCTGATCAGCTAAGACTTGGGAAGCAGATAATAGATTGGGGCGGGGCCAGTCAGAGGTGGTATTTACTGGTTCTCCAAACTACTCTGAATATCACCTCTGCTTCAAGTACTGGGGACTATAGTGCCGATCATCTCAGGTTCCTTGTCCTCAAATATGAGGGAAGAAGGCAATTCTGTAGTTTGGGTATGGACTGAATCCAATGGGATTTATTCAAGACTGGCTGGAGGTCCTGTGGGTCCCAGGGGGAAGTAAGCTTTGGAATTAGAATTCAGCTTCTGAAAATGTATATGCCGCCTGTCTCCCTGTCCAGAGGGACTCCAGTCTGCTTACAATAGTGCAGGGGTGGCGAACACGCGGCTCGCGAGCCGCATGCGGCTCCCGGCCAAAATAAATGAGGCTCTTTGCCTCTTATCATTATTTAGTATACTGTGGCTCAGATCGCGCGCTCCCTTTCGGAAGCTGGGGAGGTCCTTTGCAGGCAGCTAGAACGGGCCGCCTGCAAAGGACTTCTCCAGACTTGCTTTGAGGAGCACGGGGCGACTGAGGCTAGTTGTGAAGCCCCAAAGCCCCCACCGCCACCGGAAGAACTGCTGCCACCTCCTCCTCCTCCTCCTCTAACAGGCAGCACTGCCGGATTTGCCGCCCGGCGCTGCGGCTGAGATGAAGCCGCCAAAGCTCCAGCCGGCATCTCCACGCGTGGCAGCGGCGCCTCCCCTCCGCTCGGAGCAGCTGAGCTCAGTCAGCGCTGGGTTACCCCTGCCCCCTCCTCCTCCTCCGCCGTGCTTTTGAGGAGCCATGAGGCTGCAGGAGCCAGTAGGAAGGCGGGGGGGGGGGAGCAGGGGAAAAAAAGCCTCATGGCTCCTCAAAAGCACGGAGGAGGGGGAGGGGGCAGAGGTAACCCAGCGCTGAGCTCAGGAGCAAATCTGGTGATTCTGTTGGAGGAGGAGGAGGAGGAGGTAGCAGCAGTTATTCTGGTGGCAACTCGTACTTGTCGGCATCTTCAGCAGAAGCCCTGCCCACAATGAAGAAAGCAAAGATGGAGCAGATCCACGCAGATGACATCGCTGCAACATGACTGGAGGAGGAATTCTGGGAGTTGAAGTCCACAAGTGTTAAAGCTGTCAGGTTTGAAGACCCCTGGGGGGTTTTTTTCCCTAAAGGGTTAGGGGTGCAAGGGTCTTGTAACTTGACAGCTTTAAGAGTTGCGTGCTTCAAATGCCAGAGTTTCTGAGCCAACATTTTGGTTGCTAAGCAGGAGCGTTGTTAAGTGATACTGATATTATATAACACTTTGAATTAAGTGACATCTGTGAAAAAAATTCGGGTGCTCAGGCATGAAAATGTGCCACTCAAACACTATACTTTTCTGCTCACATCGAAAAAAAATTAGAGGGAACATTGCTTCCGGGTCTGTTTTGGCAGGTCACTGCTTGGTGTGGCTCTCTGACTCTCACAGTTTAAAATTTTGGCTCTTTTTGTTGAACTTGTTCGCCACCCCTGCAATAGTGTACTGTTTGTATAATGTCTCACATTGTATAATGCCCTGATCCAGGAAACCGAAGAACTGAAACATGTATTTGATCCAAAGAAAACCCCTTCCTGATATCAAATGTAATGAGGGAGAATTTGGAAGAAATGCTGCTTAGATTTGGCCTTTGGCTTGTAAGAGTCCTCTTCATCTGAAAAGCCCTGGAATGCCATGGCTTACCTTGAGAGTTAGCGACCTGAAACCTCTCTGGGTGAAAAGGAGGTTGCACATTTAATAACATGTGACGTGGGTCTCTCTTTCCATGGCAGTTGCTATCACCTAATTGTAGGTTCTTCAACAGAAAAGACCTTGTCTTGGATAACCAGGTGGGCCCTGGAAACATCCCTTTCTGACTTAGGGCTCCTATTTATCTCCTATGTCCTACCGGAAAAGATGCCTCGCTTTTTGAGGGACACATTCTCATGTCCCCCCCCCCATCTGCCTCATCTCACTAAATACTATAAACGAGTCTGTTTATTCCTTTCAGAAGCATGAAAAGATTTTACAAATAAATATAGAAAGAAAGAAAGAAAGAAAGAAAGAAAGAAAGAAAGAAAGAAAGAAAGAAAGAAAGAATCCCCTTTAAAGTTGACAACGTAATTCAAAACTTTGTATGTTAGCTAGGAGACTGTTCTGGATTACTTTCAAAGAGGCTTAGCAGGTTTTCAATGTTTTATATACTCCAGAAGAAATATTTGCAGATTTTTTTCTTCCTTCCTATGAACTAAAATTCTTCTTCATTACTGCCTGTGTTTTTCCCTTTTTCTTCTCTATTTC
Source organism: Natrix helvetica (assembly GCF_964273705.1). Taxonomy (NCBI): domain Eukaryota; kingdom Metazoa; phylum Chordata; class Lepidosauria; order Squamata; family Natricidae; genus Natrix; species Natrix helvetica. The sequence continues at coordinate 141,113,084 of NC_138551.1, forward strand.
ACTCAAGAATTTGACTTTTATTTTGAACTTGGAATATAAAAAAGATACAAAAGGATAACAATACTGCCACTCAGAGGCTGGAGGTTTGTGTATTGGAAACAAAGCACTTTCACCTGTCTCATTGATCATTCTGGCTTTGCACTTCAAAGTCTCACAGTTTGTTTATAGAGAGTGATAAGAAGAAAAGCACAAATTGTTTATACAGGTGTTCTTTTGAAGTATATCGTTAAACAGATAAAAGTGAAAATAAGATCTTATTGTGAATGTATGCTTAATCTAATAAAAACCCTACAAGCCAGAGCAGCAGTGTTTATCAGTTGGAAATAATGGCACAATTTCAATAGCAGAAAGAAACTTTAAGTTTGCAAAAGGTAATGTTAGAAATTCAGAAATTATTAAACACATCTGAGAAAATGGAGAAGTTGGAAAACCTAGAGCATCTAACAGCAAAATATGATGAAGAAGTTTATCAAGTGGAAAAAGTGGAGGCTAGAGTCCTAAAAACCCAAGAGAAAAATGATCACAAAGAAATGAAATCTGCTGATATCTATGGTGAATGGTTTGTGGCTGGAAATGGAAAGAGTGGAATATGGAAAGGGGAGCTAGATGGATGGGAACTCTACCCTAGATGGCAAGGTACAGAAGAAGAAAAAACAAAGGAATTTATGGATTTAAAGAGAGAAATCTTATCAGTAACACAATTGATAACACCACTAATAATTAAAGATAAGCTGATTAAGGAAACAGAAGGAGGGTATTGATATTATATGAGAGACTTAATAAGCAATGAGTTGCGAAGAGGAGTCCATGCAAATTTGATTAAGGAGATGATTAGAGGACTGATACCACAAATGGCAGAAGACAGTAGATTGTGTTGCTACTGGAAAGATTCAGGTTGTTAGATGAAAGCGTATATATATATATATATATATATATATATATATATATATATATATATATATATATATATATATATATATATATATATATATATATATATATATATATATATATATATATATATATATATATATATATATATATATATATATATATATATATATATATATATATATATATATATATATATATATATATATATATATATATATATATATATATATATATATATATATATATATATATATATGTTATATTTGTGCTGATAAAATAAAGGGAGACTAGTATAGATCCATTTCGAGCTATTTAGCTCTCATCAGCTAGCCATACCCTTACTGGGATTCGAACCTGGGCTGTATTATACACTAGGCAAGAGCCTTAACCACTATGCCACAGGCTTCTCCTCCTTTATCAGCTGAGCCAGGGAAATAAGTATGTGTTTGTGTTACAACCCCTGGTATGACCTAATATGGGAGGGAGCTCACTCCTCCCTCTTTCTGTCCTTTCGGCTCATCACAGAAAACCATCCAGGCAGAAACCCATATTTTTATTTTTAATGTTGCCTTTTTATATTTGTGTTATATTTGTGCTGATAAAATAAAGGGAGACTAGTATAGATCCATTTCGAGCTATTTAGCTCTCATCAGCTAGCCATACCCTTACTGGGATTCGAACCTGGGCTGTATTATACACTAGGCAAGAGCCTTAACCACTATGCCACAGGCTTCTCCTCCTTTATCAGCTGAGCCAGGGAAATAAGTATGTGTTTGTGTTACAACCCTGTTTGTAACACAAACACATACTTATTTCCCTGGCTCAGCTGATAAAGGAGGAGAAGCCTGTGGCATAGTGGTTAAGGCTCTTGCCTAGTGTATAATACAGCCCAGGTTCGAATCCCAGTAAGGGTATGGCTAGCTGATGAGAGCTAAATAGCTCGAAATGGATCTATACTAGTCTCCCTTTATTTTATCAGCACAAATATAACACAAATATAAAAAGGCAACATTAAAAATAAAAATATGGGTTTCTGCCTGGATGGTTTTCTGTGATGAGCCGAAAGGACAGAAAGAGGGAGGAGTGAGCTCCCTCCCATATTAGGTCATACCAGGGGTTGTAACACAAACACATACTTATTTCCCTGGCTCAGCTGATAAAGGAGGAGAAGCCTGTGGCATAGTGGTTAAGGCTCTTGCCTAGTGTATAATACAGCCCAGGTTCGAATCCCAGTAAGGGTATGGCTAGCTGATGAGAGCTAAATAGCTCGAAATGGATCTATACTAGTCTCCCTTTATTTTATCAGCACAAATATAACACAAATATAAAAAGGCAACATTAAAAATAAAAATATGGGTTTCTGCCTGGATGGTTTTCTGTGATGAGCCGAAAGGACAGAAAGAGGGAGGAGTGAGCTCCCTCCCATATTAGGTCATACCAGGGGTTGTAACACAAACACATACTTATTTCCCTGGCTCAGCTGATAAAGGAGGAGAAGCCTGTGGCATAGTGGTTAAGGCTCTTGCCTAGTGTATAATACAGCCCAGGTTCGAATCCCAGTAAGGGTATGGCTAGCTGATGAGAGCTAAATAGCTCGAAATGGATCTATACTAGTCTCCCTTTATTTTATCAGCACAAATATAACACAAATATAAAAAGGCAACATTAAAAATAAAAATATGGGTTTCTGCCTGGATGGTTTTCTGTGATGAGCCGAAAGGACAGAAAGAGGGAGGAGTGAGCTCCCTCCCATATTAGGTCATACCAGGGGTTGTAACACAAACACATATATATATATATATATATATATATATATATATATATATATATATATATATATATATATATATATATATATATATATATATATATATATATATATATATATATATATATATATATATATATATATATATATATATATATATATATATATATATATATATATATATATATATATAATGTATTGGAATGACAAGTAGTAATTGGATTTGAATATCGAATGGTACCTATGAAAGGAAGATTAGAAATTTTTGGTTATATATAAAGGTTAATAAAAAAGAAATAAGCTAAATTTAGTTAAGTTTTGATTATTAGGGGGAAATAAAAAATGTTATGATAATGGATAGTCAAATAAAGGAGGGATAATGATAACAATGCATATATATGTATGGGTACAACATAAAGAAATTGGATGTAAACTGTAAACAGTGATTTGGAAAGGAGGATTAGAAATTTTTGTTACTAAATATTATTGATGTATAGCCAGAATAGACCATAAGGATTTAGTGTTATTGGAGGTTATTAGAAATAGCTAATGAAATGCCAGTATGTGGTTATGTTTTAAATTTTGGTATATTCTATGAAGAAGGACGTTTAAACAATTATAGTCAAATGAAAATGGAGGTATGATGATGGTAATATGTATAAATATATCTGATTTAAAATACTTGAGTTAATATGAATTATGGATGATGACTGTGGAAGAGATGCACGAAAGTCTTTTGTAACCAACTGATACACTTTCCACAGTATGTAAAGAAGGAGGATTCTTTGTGTTGTGTCTGTTTGAAAATTAAAAATAAAATAAAGGTTTTATATAAAAAACTTAATAAATCTAAAATTTAAAATAATGTTTGTCACATGCCTTCTTCAATTCTTCATATATCCCTAATTTTAAAGTATTCTTATCTATCCACATTAAATTTTATAATTTATTAAATTTGAATCAATAAATGCAAAATTTAATATGAATCAATTATGTTACTTTAAAATTATGGGTATAAGAAGAATGGAGAATGCATGTTAATAGGGCCATGAGGAGGAATCCGCCTGGGTGTCATTTAATGCATAATTCTTTTTCTTTTCAATCCCTCCCTTCAGACTTTACTAAGTAGAAAAGAATTTTTTGTTACATGATATGCCAGAAGCAAAAGAGAAGAACTAAAAGAAGACTCTACCAGGGTCACATCTCCTACACCTGTTTGGAAGGAGCCAGAGATTTCATATTCACCTCAGTGAAGCCTAGAATCTACTTATCTAATGTCCATTTCGCTCTCCCCCACCCCACCCCAATTTTCCATGGACGGAGAGTCCTAACATCTTTTCTTTGGCATTCCTTGTTTTTCTGCTCAGTCTCTGCCTCACTCCAGATGTGTGGAAAGTTGTCATCCTGGATTTGTCAAGAGGGCTCGAGAAGGAGAGCCAGTTTGCTGTTATGACTGCATTCCTTGTCCGGAGGGGACCTTCTCCACTCAGGAAGGTGGGTGAGACTGGAGGAAAGGAAGTGGAACTGATTCATTACATACATCAAATAATAAAGTTTGGTTCTGAACATCACACAGGAAATTATTTGGGTCCCAATTCTTCTCTCACTTTCATAGACGATTAAACAAAAATTGATTTAAAAAAAAAGTATTATACTTCGTACCATCTCTCACTAAAGGTACTAATAAATGTGTCCTAGACAATATCTCCTGGTATCACTTGTTGTCCAAATAAGGTATTTCCTGAAAGGTATAAGGAGAGAATAGTAAGGGAATATGGTTTTTTCTCTCAGATGCAGGAAAATGCATGAAGTGTCCGGATGACAAATATCCAAATGAGGACAGAATCCAATGTATCCCCAAAGTTATAACCTTCCTCTCTTATGAAGAACATCTGGGAATCATCCTGGTCTCTTTTGCCCTACTCTTGTTCCTAACTACAGGCCTTGTTTTAATCATCTTCACTAAATACCGAGAAACTCCCATTGTCAAAGCCAACAACCGGGACCTCTCCTACATCCTCCTGGTCTCCCTCCTGCTTTGCTTCTTGTCTCCTTCTCTCTTCATTGGTCAACCAAGGAAAGCCACCTGCCTTCTCCGACAAACAGTCTTCAGCATCATCTTCTCAATTGCCGTTTCTTCTCTCTTGGCCAAAACCATCACGGTGGTGCTGGCTTTCCTGGCCGCAAAACCAGGAAACCGAGTGAAGAGATGGTTGGGGAAGAGCTTGGCCAACTCCATCATCCTTTCTTCTTCTGCTCTCCAAATTATCATCTGCTCCATCTGGCTGGGAGTTTCTCCCCCCTTCCCTGACTCTGACCTCCACTCCCAGCTTGGAGAGATCATCCTGCAATGCAATGAAGGGGCCGTTGTCATGTTCTACGTCACCCTCAGCTACATGGGCTTCCTGGCTGCCATCTGCTTCACGGTGGCTTTCCTGGCCAGGAATCTGCCTGGGGCCTTCAACGAAGCCAAGCTGATCACCTTCAGCATGCTGGTCTTCTGCAGTGTCTGGGTGACTTTTGTGCCCACCTACCTGAGCACCAAAGGGAAATACATGGTGGCTGTTCAGGTCTTCTCCATCCTGGCCTCCAGTGCTGGTCTGCTGGGCTGCATCTTCATCCCCAAGTGCTACATTATCCTTCTGAGGTCAGATCTGAATACAAAGGAGTATCTCACAGCCAGAATAAATGTAAAAGCATGAGATATAACACCATTATGATATTGGAAGAATTGTTAATGTTTCTTTTATTTGAAAGGAGATATTCTTTACATTTAGATAGTATGCAGGAGTCAAAGAAAATCATATCTATATGTTTCAAAATGGGAAATTGTTGAATGACTGGAATTCTTGCAGCTCCCTTTCCTTTCAGCTGAATAAATGTTGCTAAAGAGAACTCTGTGAAAGTCATTCAGAGGAATTTATTGTTGAGCAACAGCTACTGAATGTGACACCTTATAAAAAATAATTTGGGCACTTGTTCCTACAGCTAAACGTTGTGTATATGTTTGTGTGTGAGAGAGAGAGTGTGAGTGAGTGAGGGGAAAGGATCAGGAGGAAACTGTGGGATGAATAAGGGTTGGGGGGACTTTGAGGTTTCTAGGAAGAGCCACCAATAGAAGCTGTTCTTCACACCCCCATTCAAAAAGAACTAAGGTGGGACTGGAACTCAGGAGTCTCCTGGGGATTGTCCCAAAGTCCCCCAGGAAGTCTTCATGCCTAAGGGAGGATTAGAACTCGAGCCCCCTGGTGATTGGCTCCAAGTCGCCCATTTGGCTTTTATTTCACGGTGGGATGAAATCTTGAGTGATTGGGGCAAAATCCTTCAGCTGGCTTTGATCCCGGCACCCTCCCCAGGCACTCCTCCCCCCCCCCCAAGACAAAAGGCTCCTTCTGCAGCTGCGCCACCCATCTGCCCTGCCCCCTCACTCAGACTGACAGCTGTCACTCAAGCCCCTCACTTGTCCCGCTGCATCGCTCCCAGGTCGGGCAGGGCCATCCGTGGCAGGCGGTCTGTCTGAGCCCTTTTCCCTCTCCTCCCGCCCGCTTCTTTTCTCCGGTTCTTCTCCTCCATTCCCCGGTACTGGTCGAGCACAGCGGGCAGAGAGGAGTGGGGCGGGCGGGCAGCACCTGGACGGGCTTCCTCCCAGCCCAACTGCGGGGACTCCCAGCGCCTCTTCCCTCCCAGCCACGTCGGGGCTCGGTCTCCAGAGTCTGCGGTGCCCTCGCCGAAGAGAGCCACCGTAGGATCCTTGGGGGACAAGCATAGGCCTCGGATCTGAGAGCGGGAGGAGTCCCTGTGGGAGGGGAGGGGAGGCGGCCTCTGGGGCTCTGAGACACGCGGGACCCCCAGGCGGCTGGAGGAGGAGCCTCTCTCGCTGCCCCTCCCCGCGGACTTTGTGAGGCGGGCAGTCGCTGCGGAGGGGGCAGCGGGGAAGCGGCTCTTGGGAGGAGCGGATCGGGCACCGCCGGACTCTGGGGAGGGTTTCTCTCTGTCCAATTTACAGCCGTCAGGCGGGGTAGGAACGGCGCCCTCTTCCAGTGCAGGAAAGGCAGGAGCAGCAGCGGCGGAGGGGCAAAGCTGGAGGCTGGGGGGGGGGGGGGAGGGAAGCTTATCTTGGGGGGGGGGGCGTTGAAGGTGTCAGCATCCCCCCCTTTTCATGCCTTCGTCCAGGTAAAGCTACAAGAGCAGCAGCATCGCCTGGAGCTTTTCATCAGCTGCAGATTTGAGCTCCCTCAATCCTCCCCCCCCAACACACACACACACCCTTAATCGCTTCCCCGGTCTTGGTCTGAGCAGGCACTCCGAGGCAGGCGCTCCTTCTGCTGGCAGCTGCCTGCTGAGGAGCCCCTGGAGGGGCAGCCGAGGGCAAATTGCCTCCTCCTCAAGGAGAGAAAAGCCCCCTTTCCGCCTGTCTTTCTCAGCGGCAACTGCCCTGAGGCCCATCAGCTCTCTCACACATACCCTGAACCATCTTCTGTATCCTTGGAACGATACAGGCGGGGGGGGGGGGGGGACAGCCCGGCCCTTCTTCACTCCGCCAACCACAGACAGCCACACCCGGAGAAGGAGGGGTTTCTTCTGACTTGGGGGAGATATAAAAATGGCAGGGGAAAATCCAGGTGGGCTGAAACTTCCCTTTTCTTCGGGTTGAAGTGTAGCAACTTCCTCCCCCTCCAGACCTTCCCAGCCTCCGGGCACCGTGGAGGCTCCTGAGTGGCCACAACTGTCCCTTGGGGCTTCTTTATAATCCCAGCAGTATTAAATCCTCCCTCTTTCTTCCCCCAGAGAATAAGAGGGGGCCCTCCTTTACTCCCCCCACCCTAGGCTACTAGATTCCCAGCTCCTCCTTTCCCTTCGCTCTGCCCGGCAGCTCCAGGACTCGCCCCCTAGGACAGCTCCTACTCCCCCCCCCCCGCCACCGCCCTCATTTAGCCAGAGCGCTGCCCTCCCCTCCCCTCCCCAGAGGGACTGGTAGGTCCCAATGGTTATAGAGTCCTCTGTGGGGAGATCTTTCTTTTCTACAGGATGAGAAAGAAACTTCTACCTGGGAGTTTGGGGGACTCTCTCTTGGTCAGTAAAGATCCAGCAGGAGGAGGAAGCTGAGGGCTTATGATGTTTTCTAGCCACCTCCCCCACTGCCCCAGATGCCCTTAGTTTTTTGTCTTTTTTAAAGAAATGGGCAGTTAGTATTTGAAAGCAAAGCCTCTGGAATTCATGTCATGGTTTAAACAATGGGCCTCGTAGTCATTGTTCCCAAAAGAGGGAAGATGGCTGCAGGCCAGGCCTTTCTTTGGAAGGCTGTGCAGGGGGTTTGCCTCGACTGAAAATGGGGGTGTAAAATGGATAAAAACCATAAATGGCCTGGTAAGAAGAAGAGACTGGGAGGAACTTCCGCTCTGTGGATAAATGAGGGATTTACAGTTGACCCAACTTGCCATGCCAGCCACTCTGAGAATGGGCAGCTCACCCCTGTGACACACATTATATGAGCGTGTCGATACAAGCATTTCAGCCGTGCCCCGGCACACGCAAAAATGGCCTTGCTCTCGATTTTGCTCTGGAACGGACAAATGGCTCCTTTTAACCATCCATCATAATCCAGGATAAGAAAAGGAGAAGGAGGCCCATTCATATGACACAACTGAATCACTTCAGACCAATGTGAGGTCAGTCTGGACTGAAGAGGCAGTTGGAGATTGTGGATTTTCGGCTCCAGTCCCAGAAATCTCTTTATTTTAAATGATTTATAGAGCCACCCATCCCACATTAATGACATACCAGACTCCAGACTCACAAAGCACTAGAAACTTGAATTTGATTTGGGAATTTATCTCTCCCTTCAATGGCTGTGGTGAGATTTTTATTTCACAAATAGGAAAGCTTACACATTTTTTTAAATTAAAGAGAAATTCTAAATTCTTTCAACCAGAGCAGAAAGAAATGTTAACACTATAACTAGTTTAGCTATTTTCTATAAGCTGTTTGACGACACTGTTTTCTTTAACGTCCAATTTCCCGTCATCTTCCCATCTTTCTGTCCTGCGTCTCCAATAGATTTGCTTAAGGCTGAATTTTATTATTCTATGCTTTTAATTGCTGTATATCTCATGGATCACACTCTAGGGAGCTAAACAACTTTTTCTACTGAGTTTGATCATTTTTTCATTGTTTGGTGTTTACTTTTTATTTTTCTTCTGTCAAAGACTACATTTTGCTTGGTTTTTTTAAAATATATTTTAAAATATTCCTTCGTTTCCTCTGACCCTTCCCTCCCTCTAATTCTGAGCTTCATCTGAGCAGGGTTTCCTAAAAGAAAGCAGATTTCGCATTCAAATCCTCCAGTTGTCAAGGAAGACAAAAATCCCGCCCTCCATCTCTTTAGTGGTTGCCTCTATTCCTGGCCCGCCCCCTTCATCATGACAACCCTGTAGCCAATCAAATGGGGGGGAGGGGGGAAGAGGGGTTGCCTGGGAGCTTCCCTGCCCTCAGCCTGATGGAGAAGAGGCTGAAGAAGCCAAGCCAAAGGGGGGGGGGTGTCAAATAAAGAGCAACATTCAGAGCTTTGGGGATGATGAGAAAAAGGCAAAACCTCCCAGAATTGCAGAGGGAGGGAGGGGCTTAAGCTCCCTCCCCAGAAAAGGCTGCAATGAAGAGGGTCTCCTCAGCTGGGAGATGTGGGGGCTCTGCAGGGGCCACAGGGACCCCCATCTTCCTCCGAGACACAGAGGGTCCCCTCCAGAGTGAGGCTGGCTGCCTTTTCCTCCCGGACAACCCCGGATCCCCCTTGGAAGGCCCAGCCCTGCATGGCTTCTCCCCAACAGGAGCTTCTCCTGGAAAGACACAGAGCCCAAGCGAGGCTGGAGAAACCCCCAACATTCAACCCTGGGATCCATAAACCAGGTTGGTCTCATCCCAGGAATGCCCCACATCCCCTCCTCCTTCCTGGCCGTCCTGGCCTTTCTCCGTGGGTCTGGGCTTTGCTTTCCCCTGGGTGCCCCATACATAGAAAGAGGTGGCTGTGCAACATGGGATATGGTCTCCCCCTTCCCAAGACTCAGAATATGGAACCTGGAGGGGGATTTTGCAGATCTGCTTCCCTTCCCCAACACAAGGCTCTCCAGCTTCCTTCTCCCAAGAGGGGCTCCCCAGTCAGCTGGGCAGAGTCCTCTCTGGCATCCCTGCAAGAGCTCCCTTGCCTGGCCTCTGCATGGGAAAGGGTGGCAGGGGAACATGGGATATGGGCTTCTGCATTCCTGGGATGGAAGTTGGATTTTGTAGATCAGATTTTTCATCTATAACACTAGAGTCCTGAGCTCCCCTTCACCCCCTCCCCTCCTCATGTGGGTTGAGGGGCAGACTTGATTTCGCCATCTCTTTCACTTGGTTTTTTCCTGTGTTTGTGTGTGTGTGTGTGTGATTTTCTTTTAAGTCTGCAAACTCCTGGTATCCACTTTTTCACTAAAGTTTATTTTGTTCTTGGAGTCTGGCCACACTATTTCATCAGCCCTTTTGTGTGGTCCCTTTGAGCATTTGCTTTCAAAATAAAGTACATTTTGGCTCCAACTCAGCAGGCAGCTATTTTAGGTCTATTTTCATGCTCTGGCATTAACTGGCCTCTGGGATTTTCTCTTTAACCACAATGCCAACAAATGTCACATTTCTTTTTGTCTTCAGCCACAGGTGCCGTGTATTCCCTCTGGGACCAGTTTCAAGCATGGAGAGCCCAAATCTCTCAATTCTAGATGATGGATTTAATTCCATCTCTGCCCCTGTTATTATGAATCACATGAGGATGATTTTCCTTTCATTTCCCTCCAGAGAATTTCCAAACAGGCTTTGAGTCCAAGAACTGGTTGAATTATCCAGGGATCCCTCCTGAGAGGGAGAATTATGATAAAAGTTTCAGCTCTGCTCTTTGGCCGAATCCTCTAGGGGAGACTTTGGGCAGAGAAATATGGAGTTTTGGGACAGGCAGGGTCTGTGCTCTTGAATGTCCGTCTGTCTCCTTTCCAGGTGAAGCTGAGAGTTTCTCTGGGTTTCAATCAGGAAAGACACTGGGTCATTTTCCACCTTGTGAGAGTCCTTTGAATTCTTCTAATTCTTCTTTAGAAACAGGAAAGGGATTCATTGATTGACCCCATGAATTATGGACCTCCTGCTTCTGCTTCTGATGCTGCTTTTGTCCCATCCAGTCTCTGGGAAGCTGAGAATGAAATGCCCGCAGAGTTTGAAGCACCAGGATGGAAAACGACCACAGAGCTTTTACAGCCCAGGAGACCATCTCATTGGTATAGTCGCCACTGGAATGGAAACATTGCATACAAAGTTGCTTTTCAACGTGGCTCCTTCTCTTCAGTTGGTTTTTCGTGATCCGTAAGTCATTCAGGGTGATGGAGTTGCACTCCCTCCATTCTAACACTCTCCTCCTTTTCTGTTTTTATTTTTCATTTATTCCTATATTGGAGATTATGTCTAATTTCCTGAATGATTTTGATTTTCATGGCTTCTTTCCTTTGTCTGATTTTGTGAAAGAGACTCAAAAAGGGGTCTGAAAAAAAGCTGAAAGGGCTGCAGATTATTTTCCTCTCTCAGCTCAATCCTTAATTTGTCACTTGGATAATGAATTTTATTTAAAGTAGTGGTGGAATCAGTTGTAGTTGCTGTACCTTAGCCCATTTCCATATTTGTGTAACTGATCATTGGTTTTGGATCAATGTTGGCTTAAGGCTCAGTAGGCTTCTGAAAGATTATATATTTTTTAAAAAGTATTTGTTGGTGCTGTTGATTATAATAACTTTTTTTTAACAATAGGGACATTTATGGTCTTGCACATGGCCTAACATATATTTTCAACATTCAAGTGATCAACAAGAATTCCCAGCTCCTGCACAATCTCACACTTGGCTACAACCTCCATGACAACTATTTCAGCACTTTCCACACTTCAGATGCTTTGCTGGACATTCTCTCCACTGGAGAAGCCAATGTCCCCAACTACGGCTGTGGAAGGAAGGAGAACCTTCTGGCTCTTTTTGATGCAGCTGACAGGGACATCTCCATCCAGATGTCAACATTAGGAGGCACCTACAAAGTCCCACAGGTTTGTGTGTGTTTTTCTCCATCTGGTAAAAGACATGGTGAGGGGTGGTGGGTGAGCAATAGATGCAGTCATGTCTTCTCCATGGAATTCAAGAGCTGCTTTTCTCCATATTAGCAAAAATGTCAATAGTTTACCGCATTATGTTCATGTTGAGATTAATCATAAAAGGCCTGAAATGCAAGCAATACATTCCCTGGAGAAGACATTCTACCAACTAACTGATAAAACAATATCCCAGATATCTCTATTGGCGTCTTCATTTTTACATATAAAAAATGTCTACCCTATCCAGTCGGATTGAAGTTGGCAGTAGCAGCGTTTTATCTATCTAAAAAGTGGAATAAAAAGGACTCTAGCAATTATAGGCCAAATAGACTAGCATATATTGTGGCTGAAATGTATGCCTGGATCCTCTTAGTTAAACTTGAGAAAAATGCATTCCTTGCAGAAGAAACATAAGGTTTTAGGTAGTGAACAGCTATATAGATTTTATAATAAATATTGCATGTCAATAATATTGCTAACAGATTTGTCTTGAAATATCTCATCTATATCACTGAAGTAAAGCACAGTTTGCTGGCTTTCTAGATGTTAGTGCATTTGCCATAATTAACAGAGAAATATTATGTAGGAAATTGATTGCCCTCAAAATGGAACTCAGCCTGTTAGTCCTGATCCAGACTCTTTCTCCAGGTCCTTGTTTAAGAGGGAGGTTGGGGATCAATGGAGCAATGAGAAGAAGGATTGATACTTACCAAGGAGGAAGGGAAGGATGCATATTTGAACCCTTGTTATTCAGTCTAGATATTGACAACTTACTTCAACGAATGAAGGATCCAAACACAGATCATAAATAAATTTTATTTCATTCTTTGACAAAAATTACTAAATTAGTGGACCAGCGAAATGCAGTGCACATAGTATACAGTACTTGGATTTTGAAAAGGCTTTGACAAAATAAACGGCCATCTACTTCTTCGAAAGCTAAAAATATATGGGATAGACAGCATCACCCCCAGATGGACTCAGCCTGTGGTCCTCAATGGAACTACATCTACATGAGGAAAACAAGCAGTGGGGGACCCCAAGGTTCTATTTTAGGCCCAGTACTCTTCAACATCTTCACCAATGATTTGGATGAGGGATAGATAGGGATCTCATCAAATTTACAGATGACACTAAACTGGCAGGAATAGCCAACAGCCCAGAGGATAGGCTCAAGATCCAGATGGATCTGGATAGACTTGAGCCCTGGGCCTATCTAACAAAAGGAAATTCAATGTAGAGAAAACTAAACCAAATGTACAGGTACAGATTAGGTGAAACCTGGCTCAATAGCAGTAACTGTGAGAGGGATCTTGGAATCTTAGAGGACAATCTCTCAAATGTGAGCCAACAATGTGTGGCAGCAGCCAAAAAAAGCCCTTGTAATCCTAGGCTGCATCGACAGAAGGATAGAATCCAAATCACGTGAAGCATTGGTACAGCTTTATAAAGCTTTGAAAAAACCACCTTTGGAATAGTGCATGGATGGAGAACCTTTTCAGCACCAAGTGCTCTTGTCAGGGATGCAATCTGGAAGAGGAGTTGCACAGTGTACATGCCAGTGCGTACATGTGCACCAGGCAGCTCCTCTTCCGGTTTCTGGCACACACCCACATGACAATCAGCTGGCTGGTGCGCATGCACTTGCAGAATCAGGAAGACCAGCTCTTCCACTTCCTGGCACTACTGTACACACAGAGGCCAGCTGATTGTTGCACACACATGCGCACCAGAAACCCGGAAGAGCAACGGGCAAGGCCGTGTGTGCCAGGTGACATGGCTCTGCGTTCCACTCAGCCCGAGCTAAGAAGCTGAGGCAGACGGCGCCATTTTCCCCTCCTGGGGCCTCTGTGCATCCCGTTTTGGGCTTCTCCAGTCCCCAGAAGTACTGTGCCAGCCAAAAACTTTGGTCTTACTTTGCAGCTTCAGTCCATGGGGCTTGCGAAGGTAAGGCCTGCGCTCAGCTGTTGGGTGGGGGCTGGAGGGAGGGAGGGGTGATTCGGGAGGGGCAGCCTTGTGGTCCCACGTGGGCTGGATTAATGGCTTCAGTGGGCTATATCTGGCCTGTGGGCCGTAGTTTGAGGACCCCTGGTATAGGGTCTCCTTCTTGAGCAGAGGGTTGGACTAGAAGACCTCAAAGGTCCTTTCCAACCCTTTTATTTTGTTATAAGTTCTGTTATAGGTACATATGTTTAGCATGCTAAATATCTATTGGAACATGCTGATTTACATTGTGATATTATCATACTTACACATTGGATTATATACCCTGTGAGGAAGACTTGGGTTCTTTTGTCATAACAATTATCAGATAATTAATAAATCAAGTTCAAAAGTTATGGTCTTTGGGAAATGACATCCTAGCCATAGATGGTCAGCCAATAGAGCAAGTGACACTTTTCCTTACCTGGGGTTGTTTTCTCTGAGACTGAATCTTGTCTCCCTCATCATCAAAGGAGCTCAGTTAGATCAAAGACATGAGTGAAAGTGGTGTTTAAAAGAAAACCTCAGAGCTCTCCAGCTTCCTCAGCCCCAATTATTGAAGTATATGAGGCCAAGGTTTCCCCCATGTTCTTACATCAATCTGATGTTTGGGGCTTCAGAGACAAACCACCAGCAGAACCAACCCAATCACAGCCTCCAAGGAGTATCTTGGGGTGGACAAAAGGACTCCAGCTGCTGCCCCTCAGAGCTGATTTGGGAATTTACACAATTTCTGATTTGTCTAAAATCAGAAAATATGGGTATTGGCATTAAATTTAACCTATGGAAACTGACAGACTCCAAAAATTGTGGCTGTTAGAACAGACAAAATTTCAATTAAAGGCCAATCTTGGATTGTACTACAGACAAACTATATTAGGAACTGAGGTCTTCCTGTTTCTTGTACAATTGGAGAAGACGCTAAAAAGATTCCTCCACAAAGAATCTGGGCCATAGAAGCATTAAAATATGCAGCAATGCTCAAAAATTATAGTAGGCCCTTTATTGGAATAGAATACTTCAGTTGGCATTTGCACATGTTAATCTAATTGCAATAAATTGTAGGGGTGAGATACAGTAATATGATTTAAGTCCAATGAAACTCTGAAGACGAAGCTATGGATTATCAGCTTTTATTTCTGCAGAAAGCAAAAGACTGGATGACCTTTTTGTCTCCCACCTTAACAGAGCAGGCAGAGAGAGAAAAACAGGCATGTGCCAAAAACTTTTCCAAACATCTTATAGCTTGTACAGAACGTCATTGCTATAGAAACATAATTTGATATGACGCAAATTTCATGATTTTTGTCAGCGCTCTGAAAACCATCGACTGTAGAAGGGAAAAGAAATCCATTTTTTGGAGTATAACTGATAGCTTTATTAGGGAATGCTGAACACACATTTTAAGGTACAAGCAAACTTGGCAGAATCCACATTCTACTTTTCACAAGAAGTTACTTTGCTAGGCTAAGCTTGGCAAATTGCCTAGAAGTTTTATCTATGTAGTTGGCACGTTAGGTTACAATGGAGCTTCTCTCAACAGCAATTTAACAAAAGCTGAATTAGGTTACACTCTGTGTGTGCTCTAATGCAGTGATGGCAATTTAACCTGAATAATGAGGTTTTAGTTTAGAAAAACAACTCATACATGATTAACGTCTTTTGTCTGAAAACCCCCCCACAATAACAGCGCTTTCAATAATACAAACAACTTTTTATTGAAAGGTAAACATTTGCCTTTGGCATGCTTTTGATTAATGTGACTTTTGCTGTTGAATGCAAGCTGATAATTTTTCTAACCTTGACTCATACTTTGTAAGTGTGAGATGCAGCACTCAGGTCATCTGTTAGTCCAGGGGTGTCAAACTCAATTTCAATGAGGGACCCATTGTTGTTGACCTCGAAGGCCATGGTGGGCATGGCCAGCTCCCACTGTTGCTGTGCTCATTCTCCTTGGTTGCCCATGGTGTGTGCAGGAGGTCAAAGTATGTGGGTCAGAGGGAGGCCCACTCCCTCTCCTTACGAGACCTAGCTTTGTTCCATGCTTGCATTTCATGGGGACAGACTACAGGACAGCAAAAGTGTCAAAATGATGGCTCTTGATCAGAGCTCCTCTGTTTTTTATGTACAACAGCTTTAGCATTTAAGAGCAGAGCTAGGTTAGTTGCTTTTCTATGAATACATAATGATCCTTGAAAGATCTCTTCTGTAGGGCCCCTGCCATGGTCTAATTCAGACTGAAAATATAGCAAAGGAAACTCTTTCCCCAATTGCTTTGTCCTTTTTCCCCCACTGGAAACAGCTGTTTGCAACCCACAAGGAGGGGATACATTCCTAAGAGCTCAGAATTCAAGGATACCAATGTGCCCATGACCACCACCAGTGGATTCGTAACTGGCTGACCAACCGCACTCAACGTGTAGTCCTCAATGGAACTGCATCTACATGGAGGGAGGTATGCAGAGGAGTACCCCAAGGCTCTGTTTTAGGCCCAGTACTCTTCAACAGCTTCATCAATGATTTGGATGAGGGAATAAATGGGGAACTCATCAAATTTGCAGATGACACCAAGCTGGCAGGAATAACCAACACTCCAGAAGATAGGCTAAAGATACAGAAGGATCTTGACAAACTTGAACATTGGGCACTATCTAATAAAATGAAATTCAATGGTGAAAAGAGTAAGGTTCTACATTTAGGCAACAAAAATGAAATGTGCTGGTACATTATAGGTGGTACCTTGCTCAACAGTAGTAACTGTGAAAGGGATCTTGGAGTCCTAGTGGACAACCATTTAAATATAAGCCAGCAGTGTGCAGCAGCTGCCAAAAAAGCCAACACAGTTCTAGGCTGCATCAACAGAGGGATAGAATCAAGATCACGTGAAGTGTTAATACCACTTTATAATGCCTTGGTAAGGCCACACTTGGAATACTGCATTCAGTTTTGGTTGCCACGATGTAAAAAAGATGTGGAGACTAGAAAGAGTGCAGAGAAGAGCAACAAAGATGATTAGGGGACTGGAGACTAAAACATGAAGAACGGTTGCAGGAACTGGGTATGTCTAGTTTAATAGAAAGAAG
Organism: Natrix helvetica; assembly: GCF_964273705.1. Taxonomy (NCBI): domain Eukaryota; kingdom Metazoa; phylum Chordata; class Lepidosauria; order Squamata; family Natricidae; genus Natrix; species Natrix helvetica. The sequence continues at coordinate 141,129,960 of NC_138551.1, forward strand.
GACTAGGGGAGACATGATGGCAGTGTTCCAATATCTCAGGGGTTGCCACAAAGAAGAGGGAGTCAACCTATTTTCCAAGGCACCTGAGGGTAGAACAAGAAGCAATGGGTGGAAACTAATCAAGGAGAGAAGCAACTTAGAACTGAGAAGAAACTTCCTGACAGTTAGAACAATTAATCAGTGGAACAGCTTGCCTCCGGAAGTTGTGAATGCCCCAACACTGGAAGTCTATAAGAAGATGTTGGATAGCCATTTGTCTGAAATGGTATAGGGTTTCCTGCCTAGGCAGGGGGTTGGACTAGAAGACCTCCAAGGTCCCTTCCAACTCTGCTATTGTATTGTATCTCAGGGTGGAGAAGGCCATGGGGGTCCTAGTGATAGAAGAGACCCTCAAGGCCTCCCCAACCCACTAAGATACCTCCTGCTTCTCCCTCCCTTCCTGCAACCAGGACTCACTTACTTTCCAAACCTCCATCTCTTCTCTTGTTTCTCGGCTTTTTTGCCTTTGAAGAAGGAAGAGGAGAGTTGGCTAGGAAATGCTTTTTGTGCTGAGAATGAACACTCCTGGATGCTATAATATTGTGCAGATTCAGGCACCCGTCTTCTTTTGCAGAGTCAGGGATCCAGAAACTTTCATTCTCGTGGGTGGGTGGGTGGGGAAAGTGGTTACCTGCAGGTCTCCTGCTCCTCCCCTCCCACCAACTACTTTCCACTTAGCTACTTAATGAGGCTTCTTTGTCTCAAGGAAGAGCAAATGGGGCCAGACAGAGACAGGCAATCCAAGTGTGTTTGGCAGAGAAAGCATACTTCAGCCAAGGCACCCAAACTGCTGCCAATGGTGTGGGCGACAGCTGAGCATGCAAATGGGGCCAGACAGAGACGGGGAGGGTTAGAGAGTAATCTAAGTGTGTGTGTGTGTGAGTGTGTGTGTGTGTCAGAGAAAGTGTGCTTCAGCCAGGGCACCCAAACTGGTGTGACCGACACCTGAGCAGAGAGGCAGGGTGTGTGTGTACTTTCATCCCCATTCAAGCAGGGCCTCTTATTTCCTCCCCAGCACAGTTGGGGCATGCAGGCTGCTGCCACCTAAGCACCATGATTGCCCCCTCCCCAGCCAGCCAGCCAGCCCCACCTGACCTGCTCCCTGCCGGCTCCTGCAAAGCCTCGCCATTCTCCTCCTCCTCTTCTTCTTCGAATGGTCGTCCTCCTCCGCCCAAGTGGCAGTGGGCTCCACAGGACAGGTTTTTATTTCTGCCCTGGGGCAGAAAACTCTGGTGGGCTGGAAGTGAGTGTGAATGGCCTGGCTCTCCAGGGCTTCCTGGGTCAGTTGGAGGCTTCCTTCAGCCTTCAAACAGTTGCAGGGCTTGTTTGGGGTTTTTTGCTTCCAGGTTGGTGCAGGAGGCTTTCCAGGGCCAAAATGGGGGGAAAAAAACCCTGTGCTTTCTGCACCCCATTTTGGCCCTGGAAAGCCTCCTGCACCAACCTGGAAGCAAAAAATAAAAAATAAAACCCCTGCAACTGTTTGAAGACAGAAGGAAGCCTCCAACTGAGGGAAAAAGCACTGGAGGCCCAGACCATTCACTTCCAGCCCAGCGGAGTTTCCTGCACAATGTGAGCACACGCGCGCGCGCGCACACACACACACACACACACAGACTACATACTCATGCATCCCTCGCCCTGGCCCTTGGCAATTTTAAAACCCACCACTGTTAGCAACCCACAAGGAGGGGATACTTTCCTAAGAGCTCACAATTCGGGAATAACAGGGGGAAAACCCTGCGCTTTCCATGCCCCATTTTGGCCCTGGAAAGCCTCCTGTACCAACCTGGAAGCAAATAAACCCTCCCAAAACCCTGCAACTGTTTGAAGGCTGAAGGAAGCCTCCAACTGAGCCAGGAAGCACTGAGGGGGGGGGGGGGGGGAGGCCATTCACACTCACTTCCAGCGCACCAGAGTTTCCTGCGCAATGTGAGCGCCCCCCCCCCCCCACTGCATACTCATGCGTCCCCCACCCTGGCCCTCCACAAAGGCCCCAAAACCAGCTGGCTGGCAGAAGGTGTGCCTGCATGTGGATGCTAGTGGAGCTGGGCTGGGACGGCTGGCGTGCCAGGAGAGGACGCTCTGCATGCCACAGGTTCCCCATCACAGCTCTAATCCTTTCAATTGCTTTTCTAGATCAATCAAGCAAGCGCTTCAGAGGCTCTGAGTGATAAAAGTCGATTCCCCTTTTTCCACCACATTTTCCACAAAGAAGGATTCCAGGACCCAGCAATTGTCCAGCTGCTCCTCCACTTCAGATGGACCCTGATTGGCCTCTTTGCTTCAGACACAGAAAAGGGAGAGAATTTCATGAGGACTTTTACTCCTGTGCTTGTCAGGAATGGAATTTGTGTAGTTATATCACAATTGTTCTCAACAACTGGACATACAGCAGCCCTCAGGGATTCCCTCTCTAAGTGGAGACAAGTCAACGTCTTTGTTCACTTCATGGAATTGGATTTCATTTGGGACAGAATTCTTCCTTTCCATTTAACACTTATGCGTCTGCCAGGACCCATTGAGGGGAAAGTCTGGATCCTCACAAGTTTTAAAGCATATAAAATAAACAAGAGCAGACTTATCAAATACATCCATAGTATTTGGAGCTTTGGTTATCAGGAAAAAGAAAGGCCAAAAGATTCTGCCTTTAAACCCCATTTCTTTGTGGAAGAAAAGTTTCAAGATCATTATTTTCATTGTTCTCTTTCAAAGAATGTCTTTTCTGTCAAAGGCCGCAGAAGATGCACCCAGAAAGCCCCACTGGAGACCCAGAGGAAAAGGGACAGAGAATGGATGCAAAATTACTATCAACATTACAGTCTCACAAAGACTCTGGCCCAGGCCCTGAATGCTGCCTATTCCTCCAGATCGAGGAGGGGAAGGAAGGAGGGAGAAAAGATGTTGGGGTCTCCAAGGCTGCAGCCATGGCAGGTATGGGGGGTCCCCGATATGGATCCATTAATCTTAGATCCTTTGGAGAAGGAAACCAGAGGAGAAGGAGGGGAACCATCTCAACAGATCTGGCCAATTTAATTACTCAGGGAATTAATGGTTACAAAGAGTAGAAACCATGGCATTTTGATATTTAGCAGTGCTAATGGAAAATGCTGTATTCTTTTTAAAATTAATTCCTGTATTTGTGGGTTTGTGATAAGCCTGGTGGAATTCTACCTTCCTTCCGTCCCCATTGCACGTGGGTCTGTGTGCAGCTGGACAGGCAGCTAAGCCCCCCTATTCTCCTCCAATGAAAGGGAGCCTGGCGTGGATCTGGATGCTTTATTGGGAGAAGAGGGCAGGTGAAAGTGAAGAGATGCAAAGAGTGGAAATCAAATAGAAAGACGAGATAGGCAGCATTAACTAACAGCCAGCAAAGAAGCAGCTGGAACCTCCCCAGCGATGCTCCGTGTGAGGGACGGAGGTGTCTCCGGATGACCAGGGGTCTTGGTCACAACGGCTGCTTCCGTCTTCTCCAAAGGCTGACAGAAAATGGAGTCTGGCTTCAGACCTTAAAGTTAGGCTTATCTGCCCCGGCCACTAGGTGGGGCTAGAGCAACAACAGCACAACAGTTACCATATTTTTCAGAATATAAGACACACCTTTTTCCCTCAAAAAAGAGGCTGAAAATTTGGTTGTGTCTTATACAACGAATACAGCATTTTTTGCCTCACGAAACCCCGCCCCTTCACCAAAATGGCTGTGCATACCCTTATGGAGGCTTTCAGAGAGCTCCTGGGGGCTGGGAAGGGCAGTAAGGAGCAAGAAATGGACCATTTGTGCCCCCCCCCAACCCCCAGGAGCACTCTATAAGTCTTCATAAGGCTATGCATGCAATTTTGTTTGACAAAAAACAGGCTTGTTTTTGAGAAAAAACTGGCTTTTTTTGATCATTTTTGCCCCCCACCCCACCCCAGGACCACTCTGCAAGCCCCCCCCCCCGGCTATTTGTGATTTTTTTAAAAGGGGGGGGGGCATTTTCACAAAAACGGGCTGTTTTGGGGAGGTTTGTAGAGTGTAAAAACTTTTTTTCCCCTCTTGGAAAGCTCTTTAACTGGTTGATGAGAATTATATTGATCAAGTGCTTTGCCAGCAGAAACAAAGACTTAGGTGCTGCAGATTGTCAGCAATTTCCTTCTCCAGCACATGGATAAATACACCTGGAAACATCTACCTATCTACCTACTCTCCCTCCCTCCCTCCCTACTGTATTTCTCTCTCTATTTCTTTTTATTTCTCTCTATATATCCCTCCATTTACCTACCCTCTCTCTCTCTACCCCTACCTACCTACTGTATTTCTCTGTCTCTATATCTCTCTCTATTTCTCTCTATCTCTATCCCTTTATCTACCTCCCTTCCTCCCTACCTAATTACTCTCTCTCTCTCCCTACCTACCTACTGTATTTCTCTCTCTTTCTCTCCCTCTACCTACCTACCTACTTTTTTTAAAAAAAATTGCCTCTTCAAAACCTTGGTGGGTCTTATACTCTGGTGCATCTTATACCCCGAAAAATACGGTACATGTTGTGGCATGACAACCTTTATAAATTAGGAGGAGACCCTGAGACCATCTAGCCCAACCCCTCCTCTCTGCAGGAATCCCAGTTCAAGCTTCTCTGACTGATGGCTGCTCAGTCTTTGCTCTCAGACGATCCATGAAGAGGAGACTGAACTTCTCTGCTTTACTGGCTCAGCTCTAAAACAGCTTATCCTTTTATCATATTTTTTTCTTTCTCATTCATTTAAAATCTCCTCTCTTGTAACTGAATTCACTTTTTCCACGTCTGACACTCTGGAATAAGAGTGAGTGGATCTTACACTTGTGTGTAACAGGAGTCAGTTATTGGAAGAGGGTTGTATCCAGTGGTGGGATTCAAATGTTTTTACTACTGGTTCTGTGGGCATGGCTTGGTGGTCATGGGACTGGGTGGGCATGGCTTGGTGGTCTTGTGATTGGGTGGGCGTGGCTTGGTGGTCATGTGATTGGCTGGGTGTAGCCAACTTGACATCATTCACGTCAAGTGGTACCTTGCCTGGCCTTTCCTTGCGTCAACAAGATACAATTTCCCTGTATATTTATTTACTACTAATGATCAATCCAAAATGCACAATTTAATCCTATGTATATATGCCATATGTGTACATACATATTACAAGGTATAGTCTGTGTATAGGCACACAAAAAGATACATTATTTACTTTATACACTGTATGAGTATGTACACACACACACACACACACACACACACACACAAACACACACAGAGCTCTTCTAAAACTATACACATTCAACCTCACTTATTGCGTTTGGAAAAACACACCCAGAGTCCACTTTCTGCCACACATTTAACTATCACTTCTGCACATTAAAACATCACATAGGCCTTTAGATGTTCTTCCCTAGCCCCCACATGACTGTTAGAGCCAGGAGATGTCATGGATTGAGTAAAATGTGGCAAAGCTCACTTAGCAACGCTCTTGCTTAGCAACCAAAATATTGGGCTCAATTGTCTTAAGTCAAGGAATGTCTCTTCCTTCCTTTGCATGGCAGCCTTGTCCTAGTAAACTCCTTCCCTTTTCTGGCAATTTTCCTCTCTGTTAGAGGCACCAAAATAATCCAGAGGATACAAGGTCTCCAGCTGGAGCAGGGGGTTGGACTAGATGGCTTCTAAGGTCCCTTCTGACCCTACTAGAGCAGGGCTTGGACTAGAAAATGACCTCCAAGATCCCTTCCAGCCCTTTCAAACATTGTTGTGCTGTTTGAAAGAGTTTTCTGAAGCCATGGTTTGTGTCCTTCCTTCCTTTCATTTTCTCTCTTTCCCTCCCTCCCTCCCTCCCTCCCTCCCTCCATGTATCTATTGACCCATCCATCCAACTATATCTCATTCACTTCCTCCTCCCTCCCTCTCTTTCTTTTTTCCCTTCCTTCCATAACTCCCTCTTTCTTTCTCTCTCTCTCTCCTTTCCTTTCTTTTCCTTTCCTTTCTTTTTCCTTTTCTTTCATCTCTCTCTCTCTCTCTTTCTACCCCTTCCTTTCCTCCTTCCAAAGCTAGGAGATCCACCTGAAACAAAAACTCCTTTGGATGAAACCACCCATTTTACACATACACAAACACACACACGTGCACACATTCTTCCAACCAGCTCTGCGCCTCGCCTCATTGTTTGATTTTAGTGGTGGGCTGGTGGCCGAAGTCCTTTCCAAGCGCCCGGCAGCATCGCTTGCATCCCAGGGAAGCCCGGCTGATTAACTTATTAGGACGCGCTTCGATCGGTGCCTCTTCTGCGCAGGCAAGCTTCTCTCTCTGGAGCAGGCAGAGAAGGGGGACTTGCAGGCATAAGAGTCTGTGTGTGTGTGTGTGTGTGTGAGAGAGAGAGAGAGAGAGAGAGAGAGTGAGTAAGAGCAAGAGAGGGGGGGGAAGAAAAAAGAAAAAGAGAGTGAGAGTGAGGAATCAGAAGCTTTTCAACCTTGTGGGCCGCCTGGGAGGAGGCGGAAACAGGGCGAGGGCCTCTCCCCGTTTCCTCTGGATCTCCCTCCCTCTTCCCCAAGTTTTTCTTTCCTCCCATCCATTCTCTCCCCCACTCCTGAGAGCAAGGCGGCGCTGCTTTGCCTGGGAGTTTTCTGGGCTCTGGAAGGGGCAGCAGGGCAGGGGGGGTTGGGTTCCCCAGAACTTATTTTGGAGAAGCGTCATTCTGAACTCTGCGTTGGGGGGCGTGTGCGTGGGGTGTCCACTGAGGGGCTTTTAGCTGGAGGTGCCTCTGGCCAGGGGGGAAATTGGAGTGGCTCGGGTGAGCCAGGAGGGATGATTACAATCTGTTGGCTGAGCTGGTCAATTCCCCCCCCCCCGCCCGAACTTTCCTCCCTCCCTCTGGTCACCGCGGAGCTGCTGCAGTCTCTCCCCCAACACACTGTCCAGTTATGGGCCCAGCCTGTCCTTCCCTGCAGTATTTGGGGGGGAGGGGTGTTCCTCTGTTTGTGGGTAGAATTTGGCTGCAGAAACGCAAAGGGGTGGGCAGCCTTGGAGGGCCTGTTCAACCTTCCCCTTTTCCTCTCAGCCATGCAAAACCAGAAATCTCCCCCCCTCCAAGCAGCAACTGAGACTGTGCAGGGGGGAGGAGGGGGGGCAGGAGAAGAAGATCTGAAAGATCCCAATTCTGCATCAAGAGAAGTTTCTGCAATGGGGAGGGGGAGGGGTAGCCCCAGCTTCCAAAGGCCTTTTAGCCATAATTGCCATCAGAGCAGATGTTGGGGAGGGGGTCAAGGAGGAAAGGGCTCCCCTGACTCTCCCTCAGACCCCAAGGAAGGAAGGAAGGAAGGAAGGAAGGAAGGAAGGAGGGAGGGAGGGGAGGAAGGAAGGAAGGAAGGAAGGAAGGAAGGAAGGAAGGAAGGAGGGAGGGAGGGAGGGAGGGAGGGGAGGAAGGAAGGAAGGGAAGGGAAGGGAAGGGAAGGGAAGGGGAAGGGGAAGGGGAAGGGGAAGGGAGGATTGGGAAAGGAAATGGAAAAGAAGGAAAGGATGAAAAATGGAGGGAATGGGAAAGGAAGGAAAAAGGAAAACAGAAAGGAAAGGAAAGAGGGAAAAGGTGAAGAATGGCCGCTGGTGGAGTGATCGGGAGCAGCCTGAGGTGGGCATTTGGGAGCAGACCAAGACGAACAGGAGGCCACGGCAAAGACAGGCAAACAGGTTGGGCTGTGTGGCCACATGGTCGAGGCAAGGGAGCCAAACAGCAGCCGCAGCAATGACTCTAAGGCCCCAGCCAAGGCGTGCAAGGTAAGTAGTGGTGGGGAGAGACCAGAGCATTGTTACTTTATCAAACTTTTAATATGAAGTTTCAAATAAGGCTTCTAAGTTGAAAGACTTTATATTCTTTAAATCACATCAAATTAGCTTACTCTAAGATCCTATTAATTGCCGTATTAATGACAACATAGAATAATTGATGACCAAAGGCAAATTTTTATCCATCACTTTTAGGTTTCATAAGAAAGATTTAAAAGGGTTAAAAATTATTTGAGTATCATTTTGAAGACAGTTTTTATCCACTTAGTTATCATACCATCCACCCCTCAGGTTTCTAATCCTATCGCAAAATTATTTCTGAGTCCTTTACTGAAATCCAGTTCTATCACCAGAGTTCCCATAATCTATTTAGGAAGTGTAATGATGTATGAGAATGATTTTTGGGATGAGGGGAAGAGAGGCTGCCTAGGGAAGGATTTCAAATTCCTGGATGTTCCCATTCTAGTTTCATCCCTTTCTGGAGAAGAATGAATTTTGGAATATTTCCCATTATAAACTATACTTGGACCAAAATGGAGAGATAAAAGCAGATCTGTACATTTCGGGCTACTTGGTTCTCCCCAAGAAGGATGTTGTGGAAAAGACTCTGGCGTATTTTCATAAAGAGAGATTTTCTATCAGACAAGATGCTCTTTCAGGGCTAAAGTTGCTCAATAAGGTGGGATAAATTTTGGTGCCTTTTCTCTGTTTCCCAAAGCCTGAGGTCCCATTTCAAGTGGGCAAAGCCTAGAGTCTCCAGGGTGGTTGGCCTTCCATGCCAGTTGGTGTCATCTAATGGAAGTTCTTCAACAGACAGGACCTACAGTAAGTGGAGGGGCTTTGCCATGTTTTATGGAAATCTTTCAAGATCTTACTGGTCAGAGGTTTCTTTCTTCATCACAGTTTTATTCTTTATTGAAAAATCTAATGGAATAGAAATTTCCTAAATCTTTTACAATGAATTTTATTCCCAGTTTTAATATGAATATATCATCATATGTAAATCTTTTTTCAATTCCATCTCTGCTGACTTTATTAAGTAGAAAAGTACTTTATTGTAATGTTAAATGCCAAAAGCAAAGAGAGGAACTGCATGAAGAATCTGCCAGTAGTTAGTTACACCTCCTGCATCTTCTTAGTAGTAGTCAGGTATTTCATATTTACTTATATGAAGACCAGAGGCTATTTGGCTAATGTCCGTGTCTATCTCTATTTTCCATGAATGTTGACTACTAACACATTTTCTTTGATATTCTTTATTTTTCTACTCAGTCTCTGCCTCAATCCAACTGTGCGGAAAATTGTCATCCTGGATTTGTCAAGAGGGCTCCAGAAGGAGAGCCAGTTTGCTGCTATGACTGCGTTCCTTGTCCGGAGGGGACCTTCTCCACTCAGGAAGGTGGGTCACACTGAGGAAAATGGGAGGCTTTGTGGAACTGGATCCATCCAGAACATTTTCATGAAAGTGCAAGTTAAAGGACACAAGCTCACCTTTCTTAATTTTTAATATGCACAATTTCTTATCTAAAAGGAAGTAAATCAAAAAGTCTTTGAAGGAGGGGCTGGGAGGAGATGGGAAGAGGGGATGGCAGACTGGGCAAGCTTTACTAATAGCAGAGGAAACATCTCTCCTGCTTTCTAGTCTGGACATGTGCTGCTAAGTTCACCTTTCTAGGAAGATCTGAGTTCTTTGAAACTTGATGAATTGTTTTAGGTCCACCTTCTGAAAGGCCTTGCAATTCACTGTTTATTGGATCCTCCCCTTGAGGATCACTGAGAAGGTGTCACTGGTCCATAATGTAGTGCTGTGGATAGTTATGGGGAGAACTCATTACACAAATATTCTGCCAGTCATGTAGATCAATCAATCAATCAATCAATCAATAAATCAATCAATCAGAGTAGAGCTGGAAAGGACCTTGGAGGTCTTCTAGTGCAACCCCCTGCTCAAGCAGGAGACCTGATACCATTTCAGACAAGTGACTGTCCAGTCTCTTCTTAAAAACATCCAATGTTGAAGCACCCACAACTTCTGGAGGCCAGCTGTTGCACTGGTTAATTGTTGTCACTGTTAGGAAATTTCTCCTGAATTCCATATAGCTTCCAGATGTTACAAGATACTGTAGGTATCCTCTAAGTCCAGTATATTAATTACCATGTGGCAGGACTCTAAATATTTCTATAAAAAGATTATATGATTCATTATTAACCTGTAATAATGTAGCTTCCTATGAATTACATTACACATTACACCAGAAATAATTAACACCCTAGGACTTTCCTCAACATCATATACCTAGCTACTAAAAAAAATTACATCCTTCTTATGCCATTTTTAATGAAAAATAAAAGGAACAAAATATTAAAGAAAATTGATTTTTGGTTTCTCAGATGCAGAAAAATGCACCAAGTGTCCGGACGACAAATATCCAAATGAGACCAGAGTCCAATGTATCCCCAAAGTTATAGCCTTCCTCTCTTATGAAGAACATCTGGGCATCCTCCTGGTCTCTTTTGCCCTGCTCTTGTTCCTAACTACAGTCCTTGTTTTAATTATCTTCATTAAATATGGAGAAACTCCCATTGTCAAAGCCAACAATCAGGACCTCTCCTACATCCTCCTGGTCTCCCTCCTGCTTTGCTTCTTGTCTCCTTCTCTCTTCATTGGTCAACCAAGGAAAGCCACCTGCCTTCTCCGACAGACGGTCTTCAGCATCATCTTCTCAGTTGCAGTTTCTTCTCTCTTGGCCAAAACCATCACGGTGGTGCTGGCTTTCCTGGCCACAAAACCAGGAAACCAAGTGAAGAGATGGCTGGGGAAGAGCTTGGCCAACTCCATCATCCTGTCTTCTTCTGCTGTCCAAATTATCATCTGCTCCATCTGGCTGGGAGCTTCTCCCCCCTTCCCTGACTCTGACCTCCACTCCCAGCCTGGAGAGATCATCCTGCAATGCAACGAAGGGGCTGTTGTCATGTTCTACGTCACCCTCAGCTACATGGGCTTCCTGGCTGCCATCTGCTTCACGGTGGCTTTCCTGGCCAGGAATCTGCCTGGGGCCTTCAACGAAGCCAAGCTGATCACCTTCAGCATGCTGGTCTTCTGCAGCGCCTGGGTGACTTTTGTGCCCACCTACCTGAGCACCAAAGGGAAATACATGGTGGCTGTTCAGGTCTTCTCCATCCTGGCCTCCAGTGCTGGTCTGCTGGGCTGCATCTTCATCCCCAAGTGCTATATTATCCTTCTGAGGCCAGACCTGAACACAAAGGAGCATCTCACAGCCAGAACAACTATAAACATGAGATATAATACCATTATGATAGTGGAAGAATTGTGAAAGTTTATTTTATTTGAAAGGAGATATTCTTTCCATTTAGATAGTATGCAGGAGTCAAAGAAAATATTTATATGTTTCAAAATAGGAAATTATTGAATTGTTCTAGCTCCCTTCCCTTTCAACTTAATAAACCTTGCTGAAAGTCATTCAGAGGAATTTGCTGTTCAGCAACAGCTACTGAATTTGACACTTTTAAAAATAATTCAGCCACTTGTTCCTACAGCTAAAAGTGTGTGTGAGAGAGAGGGGGGGAGGGAGGGAGGGAGGGAGGGAGGGAGAGAGAGAGAGAGAGAGAGAGAGAGAGAGAGAGAGAGAGAGCAGGAAAAGAGTTCAGGAGGAAGCTGTGGGAACCAAGAACCAGCATGGTTGCCTGATCCTCTCCCTGAGAATGCCAGAATGATGTGAAATGCCATGTTTGACTGGCTGTCAGCTGGGGAGGGAAATCGAATATATAATTCTTTCTTGATTTCCTGATAAAACCTCCTTTGCAGAAAGTGTTCAGCAGAACAGCTGTCTGGGATTTCAGTTTGGGATTGTTTTTATTTTGGTAGGAACTTCACACCAAAATAATAAAAACAAAGTAAATAAAAAAAAAATGTATAAAATTTCCACTGTATTTTTTTTCTATGATCAACCATAGAATTAAAACAGCGGTTTTCACACCCTTTAATTTCCCATTCTACAATTTCTACCTAAAGCATTTTCTCTGCTCCTCTTCCAAGCTTGTCTTGTCTGTGAAGGGCTGGAGAAGATGTCCAGAGAAAGGGGACCTTGAGACTCTCCCCAGGAGGAGGTTGGAGGGATCCTGTCTAAAGGCAGCCGCATCATTGACCAGGTCACAAACCTTCAATGCTGCATAATATCCATCCAGGTCCAAGAAGGGGCTGAATTAGGGAGTGGGGGACTTTGAGGTTTCTAGGACGAGGCACCCATGGAAGCTCTTCTGCTCCCCATCACACAGATTGCTGATCAGTTGGTAATCAATGTTTAGGTCTATAAATGGCTCCTAATTGGGAATAGGATCCCTTTGCAATTTCATTTTAAGGAGATAAGAAAAGATCTGATGGACCAGAAGAAGGTCAGTCTAAGATTCACAGGGACCACACAGAGGCCTCTGGTTCTCCCACAAGCAGAAGGCGGCAAGACTAATGGTTTTGCCCCATGTGGAACAGGTGTTTCCCCACAATTTCCCTTTCCTCCATCACATTACGCAATATTGGACATTCAATCATCTCACATTCTAGGAATCCCCAATTCTGGTATCCCAAATTAATCTGAGAAAATATTTCCAACTTTCACAGCCCCATTCAATAAGAACTAAAGTGGGACTGGAACTCAGGAGTCCCCTGGTGATTGGCTCCAAGTCGCCCCTTTGGCTTTTATTTGAAGGTAAATAAATGTAAAAACATGAGATATAACACCATTATGATATAGGAAGAATTGTTGATGTTTCTTTTATTTGAAAGGAGATATTATTTCCACTTAGATAGGAGGCAGGAGCCAAAGAAAATCAAATCTACTTGTTTCAGAATGGGAAATGATTGGATGGCTGTACTTCTTGTATCTCCCTATTCAACCCAATAAATCTTGCTAAAGAGAACTCTGCGAAAGTTGTTCAGAGGAATGTAATATTCAGCAACTACCAATGAACCAGACACCTTATGAAAAAGAATTGAGGCACTTGTTCCTACTGACAGAAACTAAAAGTTTGGGTATGTGAGAGAGAGAGTAAGATCATAAGAGGTCAGATGAGAGCTGTAGGAGCCCTGCTCTAACCGTGTTGTTGGATAATCTCCACAAAAAGCCTTGGAATGGCAGAATGACCTGGAATGCAGGGATTGACCTGCTCTCCATCACTATTATGTCCTCCTTTCTTGATTTCCTGATAAAACCCCTTTCACAGAAAGCATCAACCGGAACAGCTGTCTGAGGTTTCACTTTGGGTTTGTTATTATTTAAGTATCTACCTTTGAGAAATCCCCACTCTATTTTTTCCTTCCTCATCCAGAGAATGAAAATAGCAACAACTAACACTATTCCGGCCCTTTAATTTCCCTCTCTATAATTTGTCCATAAAGCCTTTCCCTGCGTTCAATGTCGCCTATTCATCCAGGTCAAGAAGGGGAGGGGGAGTAACGGGGATGGGGGGGGGCACATCCAGGTTTCTAGCAAGAGGCACCCATGGAAAGTCTTCTGCTTTCCAACCACAGAGATTGTGGATGGATCAAGAGTCAGCCTGAGGTTTCAGAATGGCTTCTGATTGCCACTCGGGTCACTTTACAAATTCCATTTTAAGCAGGTAGAAAAGGTTTGATGGATCAGACCGAGGTCAGTCTAAAATCCACGCTGACCCCCCAGATGCCTCTGGCCTGCCCACAAGCATGGGGGAGGGACGTATCACTTGGCCCAACATGGAACCAGGTAGGGGTGGAATTCAGACAGTTCCCACGGGTTCCCTAAAACCGCTTGTTAATTGTATGAGTTGTTCTGCCAACCGGATGAATTGCCTCTGCGTGCCCCCTACCCCTCCTGAGGGTGCCCCTCCCCCGAGAAAACGACCTGCCTCAAGATCCCATGAATCACTTTGGTTCAGGCAGTGAAATTCCCCACTGGTTCCCTCTCTTCACAAAGCGAAGGAATTGCAGAAACTCTGCAGAGCCCAGAATGAGGCTTCCTCGAACTTCAGGATTGGGAGGGTCCAGAAAGGAGGAGAACCAATGGGAATTCTCCCTTCTTCAGCATCATCGGTCTCCGGGCAGTGTCTCCCTTGACTTCACCCAGTGCAGGAGAGCCTTCCAAGCAGAGAAGAAGCCCCAGTTGGTTCTTCAGGCCAAGATCCCCCCTCCCACTTCCCCCCTCCCCCTCCCTCCACAGAACTGGCTCTCCTCCTTTGGGTAAAGCCTCAAAGGACTCTGCCCGGAGACCGATGACGCTCAAGCAGGGAGAATTCTCATTGGTTCTGCCTCTAGTTATGGCCCGAAATCCCAGACAAACGCTCCCACCCCCTTCCAGATTCCTCCTCTGGGGCTGGGAGCATCAGGGGAGACCCACGGAGGCGCTGCCGAGCACAGAACGGGGCTTCAGACGACGCAATGCCTGAGAAACGCAGAATGTGCAGAGAAATGCAGGCTACAACAAGCGAATCATGTTTTCCCAGGATCCGACGAAGCCCCAGTGGACCAATAGGAATTCTTGCTACTGTAGCGTCATCAGTCTCCGGGCAGAGTTTCCCTTGACTTCACCAGGTGGAAGAGAGAATTCCCTGCCGAGAGAAAAGAGAGGGAGGGGGAATATGTTCAGTGTTGCGGGAGGGGGGCGCAGCTCAAGGGGGTTCATGCTAGCCCTGGAGGAGAGGGTGAACTTCCTTTTGCCCCCCCCCATCCAGCATGGAGTGGGTCTGCAGTGGATGAGTGAAAGGGAGGGGCAGCCCCACAGCCAGCGGCGACTTGTGGGTCTCTGGCTGGGGAGTCCTTGGGCACCCCCCTTCTCTTCCTCCCTCCCTCCCTGCCTCCTGGAAACTTCTGCCTTTGATCTCTTCCTGGCAAAGGGGCTGCGCTGTGAGGTTTTCTGACCCACCGCAAATAACAGCTCGATTTGGGATTCAGGAATCGCTGGATGTCAGGGGGGAGGGATAAGAAGTGGGAAAGTGGGAATCCCTGGCTGAGACTCGTGAAGAGAGCAAAGAAAGGGGAAGGTCCGATCTAGGGCTGCCATGACCCCCCCCCCCCAAGCTGCATCCCCCCACAAATAACGAACGGATCACTCCTCCCAATTTCTCGGCTTCTCTCTCTGCCATGAACGCCCTCCTCCTTCAGGTGAAACCCCAAAGGAGACCGATGATGCTCAAGCAGGGAGAATTCCCATTGGTGAATGGTTCTGTCCTCTCCCACCCCCAAAGTCCGAGATCAATGCTCCAGGCTCCCAGGAAGCGAGCAGAAGGGAGAAGAAAGGGGAAGTTCTGATTATAAGATCCTGAACGTCTCTGAAGATAAATTCCAATGGACTATCAGGCAATCAAGATTGTCCTCCACTTACGACCACAGTTTCTGTTGCTAAGTAAGTTCTGTGTCATTTTACAATCTTTTTGCCACAGTTGCTAAACAAATGAGTGCAATCGTTAAGTAAATCAAGCGTTCATTAAGCAAACCTTAGAGTGATCCCATGACCACAAGGTACTGCAACTGTCATAAATACACCCCAGTTCCCAAGTGCCTGAGTTTTGATCATGTGATTTATGACAGGTGCTGCAGCGGTCATAGGTGGTCATGAGTCATTTTTCTCAGTGTTGTTCAGGTCATCTAGCCCAACCCGCTGCTCAAGCAGGAGACCCCAGATCATTCCATAAAAAGGACTGTCCTTCAGTGAATCACAGGCAATTTTTGGACCCTTTGTGTCCCAGATGGTAAAGAAACCACTGCAGTTGCGGAAGGAACCCCGAGATCCTTAAGGGAAACCCGGCTTCTCCCATCGACTCCGTTTGTTGGGAGCTGGCTGGGAAAGTGGCCAATGGAGACCACATGACCGAAGGACGGCAACCCTGGCAAATACATGTTGGCTGCCAAAGGCCCAAAGGTTGATCATGAGACTGTGAGAACATTGCAACGGACGTAACTCTGAGGACATTTTTCATTGCCACCGTAATTTTGAAGGGTCGACAAAGGTCTGGTTTTCCATGGAGGTCTGCCTGCCCTTCGGCCTCCCTCAGCCTTCCTGTCCTTGCTCCAAGGGGTCTCTGCAGAAGAGCCAACCTTGATGTGCCTCCTCCACCAGCAGAGCTGGAGACAGGCTCCCTGCTGCTCCTCTTGGCTTTGGGACCCAGGTTGCTCCTGCTGGAGGGTTTCAGTTCCCTGGAGCCCTTTGCCGGCTTTTTGGAAGCCAAGAGGGGCGTTGAGACAGCAGGCAAAGGCTGGGAAAACAGATCCACCCAGGAGGTTCTCACCCCCATCGACAGAAGGGAGTCCAAGCTCCGTGTTAAAGGAGGGAGAGGTCACTGGGCAAGGTTGGGGGTCTCCAGGACTCCCAGGGGCTTCCTTGGCTCAAGATCTCCAAGGAAGAATTGGCCAAGTCTGGGCTCCATTGCTTCGTAATGCAAGAGACTCTCTGAGGGGCCTGGAGTCTTTCTGGAGACTGGAGCTGCCATGGGTTTCTTTAGGAGGATGAAAATCCTTTTGTGAAATTGTCCCTTTCTTGTGTCCCTTTTCCTGCCTGCTGTGGGCAACAGGAACTGGCATGGAGGTCAGAGACGGGGGAGCCATGGGCCCTGCGCCCACCTGGCTGGACACTGAGCCGAGAAGCTGGCCAGGTCATCAGGGAAGGACTTCCCTATCGCCCACACCCCATGGACGTCTTCCTTCCTTCCCTTCTTTGGGACAAGGATGGTTAGCTGACTTTATTTCAAGATGGATGTTAAGGACTGCTGAGCCACGTCTTCCTCGTTGGCCTTTTGTGGAGGGTTGGAGGTTTCTTCTGAGTGGCTTCTCCAGAGCAGCAAAGGCAGGAGAAGACCCACAAGTGGGAGGCCGCCAATCAGGATGACTCATTGCAGGGGATTCTTCCTCTTTCCTGGAACTGAGGAAGGAGGCAGGAAGTGGGAGAGGGGAAAGGGCTCCTGGGTGCAAACATAGAGTAGATATCCAGGAGGGAATCCAGGAGGTCTCTTAATCTGTCCCTGGGGTGGCTTTCCTCAGCTTGGCCATTTCAGATAGGCTCAACTACAGCTTCCAGAATTCCCAGCAGAGCGTTGATTGCATCGTCGTAGATGCTTCTGACCTATGTGCCACCCAGCCCTGGGCCTTCTTGGAATTATAGTTGATGCACCTACCGGATGATGGAACGGAGAAGGGGGCACCTAGAGGTCATCCACTCGTGTGCCATTTGCAGACTGGATTTGGGCAAAACATGAGGACGTAAACCATGAGGACATAAAACCAAAGGAACCAAATTGTGGGGTTCCTATAGTGTTTAATCCAGTCTTTGTCCTCTCTGGCAACTGAAATTTATTAATTATTAGTTTTAAATTTCTTGAATGAAACTTGAGTGGAAAGAAGAAAAAAAGATAAGTATAGAAAAAAGACCATTGTGCCACAAGACACACAGACACACACACACACACACACACACACACAGAGTTCACAAATTCTTCATCTATGCAAGATATAAAGTTTTATGCAGCAGCTTCTGTAAAGGACACCCATAGTTATAATAGCCAAAGCCCAGTTGGCATCTTTAAGTAACTGTTCAGAAGCTGCAAGGAACAGCAGGATTTCCTTGAGGAATCAGATCCACAAACTCCCCCTTCCAAAGTTGGAGATCAAAAGGCGGAGAGGCCATTTCTGTGCTCTCTCCATCAGGATCCAGATAACTGAGGTGCCCTACAAGAGGAGAGGGGCCTGGGCAATGACTGGGAGCTACCAGTCCAAGTGAAAGTCCAAGGATCTGGTCACAATGTTGAGGTCCCCTTTTATTCTAGGTCTCCCAGGGCTGCAGCAGCAACAGACACAACATCAAAGTGTCTGGTCTACAAATGGAGCCACACCAGTGTTGGCAAACACACCTGGTTCCCCCTTCTCGGAGGAAGGTGGCCTTATTTGTTGCCAAGCATGAACCACGAGGATGCATGAATTAACATCCGGAGGCCACCAGATTGGGGCAGGCTGTTCTCATTCATTATCCACAACTGATAGAGTCTTAACAACTACGAATCCACAGGTGGAAGGTCCCTGTCCAGTAATTAATGGTCAGTTCTGTCCTACTTTTTAAAATGTGATAACTGCAACCTTAGTGTGATGGTGCATTTCTTGAAGACACATGAATTGTTCCTTTATCTGAGGAAAGTATTCACTACATGGGGAACAGTCAAGTCTATTATATGTCTTTTTAGGTCCCCTTCTTCGTAAATGGAATTGCATCAAATCAAATCATTACAATCAAAGACCAGAACAAATAAAAACACTCAAGGAATATCCAGTTAAAATTGTATAATGAAATAATAAACCACAGATAAAATCTATATTAAAATCACAATTTGACATCCAATCTGTCAGTTACACATAGCCTAACGATACTATAACATCAGTCCTTAACTTGTGAGGCCCATAACCATTAAATACTAAAAGGCAAAGGAGAAGAAATGCAAAAGGGTTTCCTACATCAGTTGTGTAAAACAGCCATGGTGGATTAATCACGTGTTTCCCAGGGATCCCCAGTGCTGCTGTGGAGAATCGAGCCACCTTTGCTGCAACCACAGTCTGTTTGGCCTTAAGCAGCCACTGGAGCTAAGCAATGTCAGAATGGCCAGGATGCCTATCGGTTATTGGGAGGATATGTTTCTTTCTCATATCTCCATAGAAAGAGCATCGAAGGAGTCTGTGTCCAACTGTCTATCCAGGAGAGGAGGGAGGATTGGGGGAGAGAGGGAGGGAGGGAGGGTGGGATGTGGGGGACTTGCTACCTCGTGTGTCAGGTGAGTCTGGCCAGAGCCGGATCTGGGAGCCGGAACCGAGCAGCCAAATGGGCTGAGCAGTCGGGGGCCGAACAGCCCGCAGGAGAGGAGGGGAGAGGAGAGCAGCTGGAAGCTGAAGGGGAGCCCAGGGGTCCCCAGGAGAGGCCTTGGGGGAGCAGAGAGCCCCAAGGCAGCAAGGCTGAGGGAGCAGGGGGGCAGAATGGGAGGACAGGGCTGGGTAGAGGGTCTCGGGGGCAGGCAGAAGCTCCTGCTGCTCCAGAGCCTCTCAGGGGGAAGCAAGAGAAGGAAGAGGCCATGCCTAACATCTACCTGTACTTCCACCCCCCCTCTTGCCCTCATGCATACACCCCATGCCACCCCATAGATGGCCTCTCCCACCGGTCAGACAAGCACATCCACACCACACCAGACCCGACTCTCACCCTATAAAGAAACAGGCAAGCATCCCATTCAACCCCTCTGGCTCTAAGCCTATGGGGAGCCCCCCAAACATTCCTCATCAAGCACAGGGAACTTCACCAACCTTAACAGTCTAAGAGAGTTGGAAGGGACCTTGGAGGTCTTCTAGTCCAAGCTCTGCTCAAGCAGGCTAATGGTGGAGTCTTTAAGAGAGTTCTGACTTCAACAAGCTAAGAGAGATCTAACAGAATGAAATTCAAAGTAGAGAAAAGTAAAGTCTTAAACTTAGGCAAGAAAAGCCAAAGGTACAATATAGACTGGCTGAAACCAGGCTTAATAGCAGTAACTGTGAGAGGGATCTTGGAGTCTTAGTGGAGAACCAATTAAATATGACCCAGCAATGTGTGGGGGCAGCCAAAAAAGCCAATACAATCTTAAATTGCATTAGCAGAGGTATACAATCAAGATCAAGGGAGGTACTTTCAATTCCCTAGAGTACTGCATAAAGTTTTTGTCACCACACTATTAAAAAAAAAGTTGAGACTCTAGAAAGAGTGCAAAGAAGGACCATCAGGATGATTAGGGGACTGGAGACTAAAACATATGAAGAACGGTTACAGGAACTGGGCATGGCTAGTGAAGAGAAGGACAAGGGGAGACAGGATAGCAGTCTTCCAATATTTGAGGGGCTGTCACAGAGACGAGGGGGTCAAGCTATTTTCCAAAACACCTAAAGGCCAGGCAATAATGGATGGAAACTCATCAAGGAGAGATTCAACCTAGAACTAAAGAGAAATTTCCTGACAGTGAGAGCAATCAACCAATGGAACAGAAGTTGCCTTCAGAAGGTGTGGGAGCTTCATCCCTGGAAGCTTTCAAGAAGAGACTGGACTGCCATCTGTCAGGAATGGTGTAGGGTCTCCTGCTTGGGTGGGGGGTGTTGGATCATTGGGCCTACAAGGTCCCTTCCAACTCTGTTAATCTTTTCTAGTGTCAGGAGAGACTGGGAAGGATTCCACACGTGGATGTCCGAAGCTGTAAATGCAGAAATGCTTAATTCCTTTAGGTACAAAGAAAAAAAATTAGAAAAGAACAACGAGAGATAGAATCGGTATACAATTCCAAATAGGCACAAAATTCATAGAGTGGCTGACCAATTGCACCCAGTGAGTAGTCCTTCATGGAGCTACATCTACATGGGGCAAAATATTTAGAGGGGCACCTCAAGTTTCTGCCTTGGGCCCCAGACTCTTCCATATCTTCCCAAATGATCTATATGAGGGGACAGAAAGGGAATTCATCAGATTTGCAGATGGCACCAAGCTTGTGGGAATTACTAGAATATTAGCTCAATATCCAGAAGACACAAACATTGGATGCTACCTAACAGGCAGCAATAAAAGAGGGGCGGATTCAAGAGGGAGAGAAGTGCTGGTACCGCTTTCTGTCTCTCTGGTCAGACCATCCTTGGAATACTTTGTCCAATTCTACTCACCCGGAAAAGAATAAGTTGTGGAGATTCTGGACAGTGTGAAGAGAGGAGGAACAAAGGTGATTTAAGGTCTAGAGGCTAAATCATTTGATGAATGACTGATGGAGTTCGCTATGTCTAGCCAAGATTCGGTGGGAAGGATTGGGCAGCCATGATAGAATCTTCTGCCATTTTTAGGGGCTCCCACAGAGAAGAGGGGAGAGACTTCATCTCCAGAGCCCTGGAGGGAAGGAGAAGAGGAAATGGGTGGGAGTTTGTTAAAGAGAGACCCAATCTAGAAGTCAAGAGAAGTTTTCAGACAGAAGGAACAATTAAGCCATGGAATAAGTTGCCTCCCAAACTAGTGAGTGCTCCATCTCTGGAAGTTTTCAAAGTGGACAAGAGAACCATTTGACTGGGATGGTATAAAGTTCCTGCCTTGAGCAGAGGGTTGGACTAGAAGACCCCCAAAGTCCCTGCCAGCCCTATAAATCTACCTCCTATGTTCTACCATCCCTAAGGCTACTTCAGCACCCACCACCCACCGGCCACGGACCAGCTCCAGTTGGCCTTGGTGGCCCCTGGCTTCCCCCTCCTGTTGCTTCTCTCTTGCAGCCTCTGGAGCAGCAGGAGTTTCTGGCTGCCCCCGAGACCCTCAGCCCAGCCCTCTCTTCCAGCTCTGCCACCAGCTCTGTCAGCCTTGCGGCCTCCGGGAGTCTCTGCTACCTCGAGGCATCTCCTACAGACCCCTTGGCTCCCAGTTCGGCTTCTAGCTATTCTCCTCTCTTCTCCTCTCTGTGGGCTGCCCAGATCCCAGCTGCTCGGTTCGTTTGGCTGCTTGGTTCTGGCTCCCAGATCCAGCTCTGGCCGACTCTCTGCCCTCCCCGCAGCAGAGCCCTCACCCTCCTCACTGCTGTCCCTCGGCCTCAGATAGCACTCCGAGGCTTGGAGCTGAGCCTGGGGATCCACCGCTGCCAACCTCACCACGGCCATCCCCTCCACCCTCCTTCTTGGCTCGGAGCCCTGGGATTCTTCGGTGCTCTCAGGCCCTGATGCTCGGTGGCTGGGAGGCTTTCAGCTCAGCTGACAGTCCTGCAGTGACTGGTAAGGTGGGGGTAAGGGTGGGGCTCCAGCTGGTAAGGGTGGGGCTCTCCTGACTCCACTGGCACACTGGGTGGCAAGTCAAGGGAAGGGAGGGGAAGAATCTCTTTTCTCTTTCAAATGGGTAAAAGGCCGCCATTCCTCCATTCCAGGGATGGGGAGAGAGCGTGTCAGCAAAGTTGTCCCATGTGCTGGTCACTCAGGAGTGCCAACATCATTTCTGAAGAAGGCCACTTGGCTGGTGACCTCCCTGTGGAGATCTTCCCTGTCTTTCTCCAAACACCTGTTCTACAGCTCTACTTCTTGGATGGCCATTCTGACATGGGTCAGTCCTTCTCTGTTGTCCTCCTGAGTTTTCTCCTGGTCTTCCATTCTGGCCTGGTAAACACAGGTCTGCTGCTTCTGCAGATGGTTGAGGTGCTTCTTCTCATTTCCCCTCACATTCTGAAGAATGGAGACTTTCTGCTTCAGTGGCTTTTCTCCACAAAGTGGAACTTTGGTCCATCTCAGCCAGTTCATGCTGCAGACTCTAGAGGTGCTTCTTGAGTTCTTAAGAAGGTTCCAGACCTCTTTGAGGAGCTTCTCAGAGGTTCTAAGGCAGCCTTCTCAAGTTTGAGGAAGGCCACTTGGCTAGTAACCTTAGACATTTCTTTCTGGAGTTCTTCAGTGTGTTTCACCAAAGATTCTTTCTCTGGCTCTAACTGGTGGGTCATCGTGTTGGCTTGGTCCAAGCTTCCTTTGTTGTCCAGCAGAGTTTTCTGCAGGTCTTCTGTTGTGGTCTGAAGTTGATCCACTGTCTGCTTGAGACAACTGTGCTGCTCTTTCATCCGTTGTTTGTCTTTCATGGATTCCTGGATCTGAAAGTCAACGGAATCTGGTTAATCTGGAGATCATGGAGGCCATCACTGCTCATTGAGAAAACAGCCCAAGGATATTCCCTAAAGGACCATTTCTTCCCTGCTGCTGACCTGTTTGGAAAATGGAGAGACACAGTCACATCCTCTCTCAGTTCAGGGGACATTTTGCTAACTGCCTAAAGTCCACAGACGCCTTCAGGTGGCCCAGTTTGAGAAACTCTGACTTAATCCATCACAACTGATCTCTCTTCAAACTATCCTGACTCCCCATTTGATTCTGACTCCAATTCGAGGCTTCTCTTCTCTCAAGACTCTCCAAAGGAGTCAGAATCTGCGATTGGTCTCTTCGGCCACCTCTGGCACTGCTAGGGGGTTTCTCATGAGAGGGAAAGGTGTGTGTGTGTGTGACCATTCAGATAAGGAAAGAGCCCCCCCTCCAAGTACTTACCAGTCCCATCCAAGGCAGGAAATCCTGGAGGGTCCCCTTGAGCCAGTCTCTCTCTCTCAGCCACAGCCTACCTCATAAGGATGTTGTTGTGAGGATGATGGAGTCTTCAGTATATTCACTGCCTTGAGCTATTTAGAGAAAGAATAAAGGTGGATAAAACTCTGAATAATAAAATAATAAAAATATATAAATAAGTCAACCAGCAGGATGAGTCTGTTGGGGAAATAACTACATCTGGCCAATGGAATCTCTTTTTAGATTAATTAGCCCAGGTCAGTTTCTACCTTTGGGGTCTCAATGCCTCTCCAATTGGGACATCCTGAAGCCATTTCCCCCATAGATCACATTGTTGTGTTTGGTTGAACCCCCACTTTTCTAATCTCTCCCCCTTAGTTCTGCCTTAAAGGGACGGGGTCTCTCCCTCCTAAGGAGCCCAGCCGAGGGAGACCCTGTGATGCCCCCAGTGCCAGCCATCCAATCCAGCCACATTCCAGGGATGTTGAGCAGAGCCTCCCTTATGTGGTCCAGACTCCCCAAGGATGCTGAAGGTTGCCATGCCGAGCTCCAGCCAATAAGCTCAGGAGGAGCCTCTGATGTCACAAACCAAGGCTTAGTGGCCTGGACCTGATATTTTAATAATATTCGCCAACTGGCTGCCTTTCCCTGGGGGGCGTGGCTTATCTATTGATGAGCCAAACCTGA
This sequence comes from Natrix helvetica, assembly GCF_964273705.1. Taxonomy (NCBI): domain Eukaryota; kingdom Metazoa; phylum Chordata; class Lepidosauria; order Squamata; family Natricidae; genus Natrix; species Natrix helvetica. The sequence goes on from NC_138551.1 coordinate 141,153,549, forward strand.
AGGGGCTTCGAGTCCTGAATTGGCTTTAGCCAGAGAGGCTCCCTCTGAAGGGGGAACCTTCGGTCGCCTGGAGAGGTTGGGGAGCCCCAGATTCTGCCCCTTCTCTGGGGGTGGAGTCCAGATTGGGACTCTTGTGCCTTGGATCTGGAATCTGGTTTTAGAGATCCAGAATCCAGGTTTTCCTGCATCTACCCAGAGGATGAAAGGGAAATATGCATAAAATATTAGATATTATTCCTCTTAAAAAGGCCTTCTGGGAATGTGCCTGAAGAAACAATGGATCAAATGATGTACAATCCCTAACCAAGTATCCTACACATAGTCCTCAATTTATATCCATTCATTTAGTGACAGTTCCACGTTCCACAGCCATTGAAAAAGCACTTTATGATGGGTCCTCATACTTACGACTAGTGCAGCACACAATCGGCACTTGGGTGCCTGGCAATCAATATGGATTTATGACAAGTAAAATCAGTGGGTGAAATTGTGTTTGTTTCATGACTGTAAGATTCACTCAACAACTGCAGTGATTCGCTTAACAACTGTGGCAATAAACATTTTAAAATTCAGCACAACTCACTTAACGACCATCTAGCTTAGCAATGGCATTTCTGGTCCCAATTCTGGTCGTAAGTCGAGAGGTAGCTGTAGGGTGCAGCAGCAGGCTGGTTTGGAAAAGCTTAAGCAGGGCTGGATTTAATCAGGGATGGGAGACCACCAGGAAATGCCAGGGTTAGATTGAAAAGAAGGCAGTGGCCAACCTTTTCTATAGAGGAAATTAGGTGGGCCCCTTAGTGACTTTGAGCCAATCAGTAAGTGACTCTGAGTTCTAGTCCCACCTTAGGCATCAGAGGGAGCTAGGGGCTTTGAGCCAATCACCAGGAGGCTCTGATTTCAAATCCCAGGGCCCAGCTAGGACTTCATGGCCAATGTGTAAGGGCTCCTCTCCTAACTTAAGAAAGTGAAGACTCTTGAAACTGATTATTTCAAAAGAAACCTTTAATTAAGAAGAATGGAAGCCGTTAAGGCAAAGCAACATCTGAATCCCTTTAGGCAATGCAAGTGGAATTAAAGTGATAGTGACCCCTCTCCTTTGTCAGAATGCAGTTTCTAGCCAATACACAAGTGTGAAAATGTTTCCTTTATCGACTGCCCTGAGAGCCGAATAAACATACATTCCCATGGCTATCTCTGGTTAGACATTAAAGTAAGATATCCCACATGGCTATCATAAACATCCCTCCAGTGGTGCTGAGATCTCCGGCCTTCCGGCTTCAGGAAAGCAGTTGTAAAATATCAGTTGTCATGGGCACCTCCAATAAATTGACTCCAAGGCCCCCCTCCTCCCAATTGAATGACAGTATCATGTTTAGGGATCTGACACAATGTCTAATGTCCAATCTCCCCCCATTTTCCATGGATGGAGAGTTCTAACATTTCTTTATCATTCCTTGTTTTTTTGCTCAGTCCCTGCCTCAGTCCAACTGTGTGGAAAGTTGTCATCCTGGATTTGTCAAAAGGGCTCGAGAAGCAATGTTCCATCTAAAGTGCACGCCTGCGTGGCCGCGCACGTAACAAGAAAACACTGCGCACCAGTTTCCAACTGCCACACAGTGTTTTTTAATGTGTTAAAATGATTTAAAATATTCTCCCTCCCTCCCTCCTCTCTCTGCGCCGAACTCTCTCCTGAAGTCAAGGAAGACTCTGCCCGGAAACTGATGATGCTACAGAAGGAAGAATTTCCATTGGTCCTTTGGGGCTTCATTGGTTCCTGGGAAAATGCGATTCGCTGGTTGTAGCCTGCATTTCTCTGCACATCCGGCGTTTCTCAGGCATTGCGTCCTCTGAAGCCCCGTTCTGGGCTCTGCAGCCTTTCTGCAATTCCTTCGCTTTGTGGAGAGAGGGAAGCAGCGTGGAATTCGACTGTCTGAGCCAAAGGGGTCGACGGGATCTTGAGACTTGGTTTTTGAGCAGTACCAATCCATTCCACTCTTTCCTTTCCCTTTCTGTCCTTCTTCTATCTTCCTTTCCTTTTCATTTTCTTTCTCTTTTCCTTTCCTTTTCTTATTTCCTTTCCCTTCTTTTTTCTTTTCCCTTCCCTTCCCTTTCCCTCCCTTCTTCATCCTTTCTTTTCTTCTTTCCCATTTCCTTTCCCTTTCCCTTTCCTTTCTCCTTTCCTTTCTTTTTTCCTTCCCTTTCTCCTTTCCTTTCCTTTCTTTCCTTTCCTTTTCATATTTCCTTTCCCTTCTTATTTCTTTTCCCTTCCCTTCCCTTTCCCTCCCTTCTTCATCCTTTCCTTTCTTCTTTGCCATTTCCTTTCCCTTTCCCTTTTCCTTTCCTTTCTCCTTTCCTTTCTTTTTTCCTTCCCTTTCTCCTTTCCTTTCTTTCCTTTCCTTTTCATATTTCCTTTCCTTCTTATTTCTTTTCCATTGCCTTCCCTTTCCCTCCCTTCTTCATCCTTTCCTTTCTTCTTTGCCATTTCCTTTCCTTTTTCCTTTCCTTCTTTTCTATTTCCTTTGCTTTTCCCTTTCCTTTCTCCTTTCCTTTCTCCTTTCCTTTCTCCTTTCCTTTCTCCTTTCTTTTCCTTTTCTTATTTCCTTTCCTTCTTATTTCTTTTCCCTTCCCTTCCCTTTCCCTCCCTTCTTCATCCTTTCCTTTCTTCTTTGCCATTTCCTTTCCTTTTTCCTTTCCTTCTTTTCTATTTCCTTTGCTTTTCCCTTTCCTTTCTCCTTTCCTTTCTCCTTTCCTTTCTCCTTTCCTTTCTCCTTTCTTTTCCTTTTCTTATTTCCTTTCCTTCTTATTTCTTTTCCCTTCCCTTCCCTTTCCCTCCCTTCTTCATCCTTTCCTTTCTTCTTTGCCATTTCCTTTCCTTTTTCCTTTCCTTCTTTTCTATTTCCTTTGCTTTTCCCTTTCCTTTCTCCTTTCCTTTCTCCTTTCCTTTCTCCTTTCCTTTCTCCTTTCTTTTCCTTTTCTTATTTCCTTTCCCTTCTTTTTTCTTTTCCCTTCCCTTCCTTTTCCCTCCCTTCTTCATCCTTTCCTTTCTTCTTTGCCATTTCCTTTCCTTTCCCTCCCCCTCCCTTCCCTTCCTTCCTTCCTTGGGGTCTGAGGGAGAGGGAGGGGACCCTTTTCCTCCTTTCCCCCCTCCCCAATATCTGCTCTGATGGCAATTATGGCTAAAAAAAATCAGGTGCTCAGGCATGAAAATGTGCCGCTCAAACACTATACTTTTCCGCACAGACTGAAAAAAAATAGAGGGAACATTGTCGAGAAGGAGAGCCAGTTTGCTGCTAAAACTGCGTTCCTTGTCTGGAGGGGACCATTTCCACTCAGGAAGGTGGGTGACACTGGAGGAAAGGAAGGCCTGGTGGAAATGGATTTATCCACAGCATTTTGATGAAAGTATAACTTTAAAAATTCATTGAAGCTCAACTCTTGCCTTATGAAGAATATCTGGGAATCATTGTGGTCTCTTTTGCTCTACTATTGTTCCTAACACAGTCCTTGTTTTAATCATCTTCATTAAATAAATCTATACCCAATGTTATAAATTTCTTGTCTTATGAAGAAGATCTGGGCATCATCCTGGTCTCTTTTGCCCTACTATTGTTCTTAATCACAGGCCTTGTTTTAATCATCTTCATTAAATACAGAGAAACTCCCCTTGTCAAAGCCCACAACAGGAACCTCTCCTACGTCCCCCTGTTCTCCCTCCTGCTTAGCTTCTTGTCTCCTTCTCTCTTCATTGGTCAACCAAGGAAAGCCACCTGCCTTCTCCGACAAACGGTTTTCAGCATCATCTTCTCAGTTGCCATTTCTTCTCTCTTGGCCAAAACCATCACGGTAGTGCTGGCTTTCCTGGCCACAAAACCAGGAAACTGAGTGAAGAGATGGTTGGGGAAGAGCTTGGCCAACTCCATCATCCTTTCTTGTGCTGCAGTCCAAATTGTCATCTGCTCCATCAGCTACATTATCCTTCTGAGGCCAGACCTGAACACAAAGGAGCATCTCACAGCCAGAACAACTGAAAAAGCATGATATTTAATACCATTATGATATTGGAATAATTGTTAAAGTTTATTTTATTTGAAAGGTGATATTATTTCCACTTCAATAGTAGGCAAGAGCCAAAGAAAAGCAAATCTACTTGCTTCAGAATGGGAAATGATTGAATGACTGTATTTCTTGTATCTGCCTATTCAACCCAATAAATCTTGCTAAAGAGAACTCTGGGAAAGTCATTCAGAGGAATGTAATATTCAACAACTACCAATGAACCAGACACCTTTTGAAAAATAATTGAGGCACTTGTTCCTACTAACAGCAACTAAAGATGTTTGAGTGTGTGTGAGAGAGAAAGATCATAAGATGGGAGCTGTAGGAGCTCTGCTCTGTGTTGTTGGATCATCTCCATGAGAAGCCTTGGAATGGCAGAATGACCTGGAATGCGGGGATTGACCTGCTCTCCATCACTATTATGTCCTTCTTTCTTTTTTCTTTCTTTTTTTGAAAAGTTTTTTTTTATTTTAATTGAACAAAAACACACAAAAAAAGAATCATCCTTCATTACATCTTGAAGAAAGTGTGTCGATTGGTTACAAATAACTTTCGTGCATTTCTTCCACAGTCATTACTTATAGTTCATATTAGATTATACACTTTAAATCAAAAATCTTTGTATATCTTACTATCAGTGTACCACAATTCTCATTTGACTACAATTATTTGAACATGCTTTTACCTCAAATCATTCATACTTAAAGACACAACCACATGATCGCATTCATTAGCTATTTCAAAAAATCCTCCAATAACATTACACTTTTATGAATCTTTTAAGTAAAAGTCAATTAATAAAGTTTTTAAAACTTCCCCCCCCTTCTCCCCCAACTCACTGTTTAGAATTTATATCCAAGTTACTTTTGCCAATACCATAGCATGTATATATTATTAAACAATGTCCATTGACATTTCCTTGTTGTTATTATAATTGGCTAAAAATCATTTACTATTTATGTCCCATCTCCTCTTGTCAAACCCCCCCAAAAGAAAAAAAACCTTACACCTTTATGACACGATCTAAAGAAAAATTTGTTAATAAAATTTATAAGTCTTTTTCCCAAGTCACAATTTGCAATTTATATCCAAATTGCTTTTACTAGTTTGCCAGTACATGTATATATCGTTAATTGTTAATATCCATTATCATTTCATTATTGTTATTATAGTTAATTATTTGTTAACGAATAAACATTTAATAACAATCTAACAATCTAAGAGTTACTAAATTCCTACTTATTGATTACCAAAATCAACTAATTTTTTATTATCAACTTTCATTGTCAACCTGTATCTTTCCAGTAATGAAACAGTCTTATCTCTTTTGCCAATTGTGGTGTCGGTCTTCTTTTTATCTCCTTTATAAGATTTTTATAGACTTCTCTCCGCACTTTGTCTCAAGATCTCGTGGATCACTTTGGCTCAGGCAGTGGAATCCCCCACTGGTTCCCTCTCTCTGCCAATGGGGCTTCCTCGAACTTCGGGATTGGGAGGGTCCAGAAAGAAGGAGGACCAATGGGAAACCTCCCTCCTGCAGCATCATCGGTCTCCGGGCAGAGTCTCCCTTGACTTCACCCAGTGCAGAAGAGCATTCCAAGCAGAGAAGAAGCCCCTGTTGGTTCTTCAGGCCAAGATCCCCCCCTCCCACTTTCCCCGCCTCTCTCTCCCCGCAGAACTGGCTCTCCTCCTCTGCCAGGAGATCGATGACACTCAAGCATGGGAAATTCTCATTGGTGTTGCCCCTCGTTCTGGACCCTCCCATCTCAAAAGTCTAAGATAAAGGCTCCACCCTCCCCAATGCAGAACCGCGGATTCCTCCTCTGGGTCTGGAAGCATCAGGCCAGACACACAGGCACAGGCGCACGCTTCATTTCACAGATGAAGTTTCTGCCGAAGGAAGAGTTACTGCACTAGATAACAAGTGGGGAGGGGAAGCCCCGCAACCAGCTAAGACCTGGGGGTCACAGACACCCCGCCAATCCGAAGGGAAGCTAAATCAGGAAGAGGCGGAGAGGATCTGCAGGGATCCCTCCTAGCCCAGCCAGACCGTCCGATTCTCCACCCCTCAACCCCAAACATGAAGGAACCCCCACCCCTCCTTCGTTGGGCCAGGAGGAAATTTTGCCAGTGTAAAAGTGCAGATGGAGAGTGGAATTGTGATGAGTCCCCCCCCCCCAGAATTTGCATATTTCAGCTGTGGAACAAGAAGTGCTCCTAAAACAAAAGGCTCCTTTTTATTATTATTATATTAAGATTATCATGGCATAAAATAGAAAATAAAGTTAGTATGGAAGCAGGAAAGGAAAAGAAAGAGAGAGGAGAAGGGTGGAATAAAGGGGAAAAGAAAAGAAAGGAAAAGGAAAGGAAGAGAGAAGAAAAGGAAGGGAAAGGAGTGGAGTGGAATGGTGCAGCTGAAAAATCAAGTCTCAAGATCCCGTTGACCACTTTGGCTCAGGGAGTCCAATTCCACCTTGCTTCCCTCTCTCCGCAAAGCGAAGGGATCGCAGAAAGGCTGCTGAGCCCAGAATGGGGCTTCAGACCACGCAATGCCTGAGAAACACGGGATGTTCAGAGAAATGCAGGCTACAACCAGTAAATCAACGAACCGAGGAATCTCCAACGGACCAATGGGAATTCTCCCTTTTGCAGCGTCACCGGTCTCCGGGCAGAGTCTCCCTTGACTTCACCCGATGGAGGAGAAAGTTAGGTGCAGCGAGACGGGAGGGAGGGGGATGGGGAATCTTTTCAGTCTTGGGGGCCTGCAGCTCAAGGGGGTTCATGCCAGCCCTGGAGGGGAGGGTGGATTCCCCCCCCCCCCCCGATCCTACATGGAGTGGGGCTGCAGTGGACTTGGAGGTCTCTGGGCGGGCTGGTTGGGGAGTCCTTGGGCGCCTAGACACGCATGCATGCTCGCACACACACGCACTTCATCATTGGGAGTGCCCCTCCCCCAACCCTGCCCTCCCCCTCCCTCCCGGAAGCTTCTGCCTTTTATCCCTTCCTGGCAAAGGGGCTGCCGGAGGGCCGCTTGTACCTGCAGCGCTGTGGGGTTTTCTGACCCTCCGCATATTAACAGCTGGGTTTGGGGTTCAAGAATCGCTGTTGTGGATGTCAATGGAGGGAATAAGAAGGGGGGAAGCGGGAATCCCTGGCTGAGAATCATGAAGAGAGCAAAGGAAGTAGAGGGTCCCGCCTGGGGCTGTCATGAACCCCCACCTCCTTGAGCTGCATCGCTCCCCCCAAATACCGAAACTGATCCCCCCTCCCAATTTCTCCTCTCTTTGCGATGGACTCCCTCCTCCTTCAGGTGAAGCCACAAAGGACTCTTCCCGGAAACCGATGATGCTCAAGCAGGGAGAATTCCCATTGGTGCTGCCGCTGGTTCTGGTCCTTCCCATCCTCCAAAGTCCTAGATCAAAGCTTCCTCCCCCCAATTCAGAACTGCCGATTCACACGTTTCATTTCCGAGATGAAGGTTTCCGCCATAGGAAGAGGCGCTGCGCTGGATGAGAAGAGGAGAGGCGCACCCCATAGCCAGGGACGACTTGGGGGTCACAGAAATCCCCCAATCCGGAAAGCCCTCAGCTACACCAGAAAGAGGCTGGGAGGATTTGCAGGGATCTAATACTGACAGATCCTCTCCCCAGCTCAACCCCCCTTCCCGGGGAATCCTCTGCTGGGCTCTCTCGGGAAAAGCGCCGCTTCACTCCATGGAAGAAAAAAACGCGATTTCCTTCCTTCAAACACCCCCTTTCTGATTCCCCTCCTCAACCCCGATTGTGTCAGTATCTCCCACTTTCTTTCTGTGGGTCAGGAAGATCCACCTCTTCCTTGGAAAGCAGCCCTGAATAAAGATCCCGGAATAAAGTTTGGCCATCTCTCCCCCCCCCACGCCTCCCCCATGCATCCCTTCCCAGGTCCTTCTGGCTGGAGGGACAGAGAGGAGCCAACGCCTGGCTTTTCCACAGGTGTCTGTGGATGGAAGCCTCTCTGGGGCTTTCTATGCCCCTTGACAAGCTTCTCTTAAATGCAGGTTTTCTAGCCATGAAAAAGAGCTTTGAGTGTATTAGTTCAAGGCCAGTTTGACATTCCTTTGAAAGACTATTTGAATCTTGTGCTGCACAAAAGGTCCATTTATATTGGGAAGGAAAGTTGGGTTCTGCCAGCTAGAATGTTTCTGATTCGGCCATTACTAAGTCAATTACAGGGTTTTTTTTTAATGTTCCAGATGATAATGAGTCTCTTAGAGCCAGACTTTTTCTGTTTTTACTACTTTTATTCATTTTTCAACACTAGACGGTTGCCTTGCCTGGTTGATGCTCTCAGGACAAACCATATAAAACATATCCCATCCTCAGTCTGATACTCTTCTCTGTAACCTTAACACAGATAATAAGATTTGTACTGTCCATGGGATGAGTCAAATGTACAGAAACATAAGTGAGGGTGCCAGGTGCTGAATTATGCGCAGACTCCACCGCCTTCTTTAAAGTAAGGCATCCCCTCCAAAATAAGACTTAATATCGGTTTTTTATACATAAAATCATCATTAGGGCACAGAAACAGTTGTTAAATCATTTGAATCCCACCACTGGGCTGCTGTGCCTTGCTCCGACGTTCCCCAGGTGCGTGGGACAGGCAAGGGCTGCGCCACGGCTGTACGTTTGGGCAAGGCAAGAGGGGAGCGTGGAGGGCGACTTACTATCCATCCATCCATCCATCCATCCATCCATCCATCCATCTCTGTGTGTCTGAGACTAGGTTGAGGGTCCATCTCTCTCCGCTAAATAAATCAAGAGAACGTGGCGTTTTCTTTAATCTCCTGTCCTGTCCATCAGCCTCAGGATCATCTGCCGGGGAAGAAGCGCCCCGGAAGGGCAGGCTGCCTAACGGGGTTTTGAACACACACGGGACCTTTATGCGGAAGGGGAGAGTGGGTCGGCGCCTCTGGTGGGGGAGAGGGTGGATCGGCCCCTCAGGGCTCCAGAACAGGGCTCGTTGAAAGCCTAGCAGATTTCTCGCCCTTCCAAGTTGCGCTGTGCTGGGACGGGGCGGAAGGGCGCTGGGTCTGCCGGGGGCTGCAGGCCGTTCGGAGAGGTGACGCTGTCGGAGGGTGGGATGCGCCAGTCCCTGATTGAGTCTCTCGATCCCTCGGATGGAACCTCCGTCCCTTCCAAGACTCCCTCTGGCAAGTTTTCCTTTCCCCCAGAAAGAACAAGTGGGCTCTTCATTGAAAAACAGGCTTTATTGGACTGTCAGCGCAGCTTTGGGGGGGGGGGGGTCCTCTGACAGCTCTGCCAACCCCAAAACCCCTCAGCCTCAGTTCCTCAGTGGGCAGAGAAGAGCAAGAAAGAGGGTGAGGGGTCTGGAGGCTGAACCAGATGATGGTCGATTAAGGCAGCCCCCCCCCCCCCCCCAGGGGCTGGCTCCGTGGAGAGAGGTTTTTTCCCTGGACCAGAGAGGGGGGAGGTTCGTGGGCTGCCTTCCTCCTGTGGGTGGGGCTTGCTGGTGTTCCTGGCATGCAGGGAGGGGGGGTGGATTAAGGGACTGGGTGTGTCTGGTGTAAAGAGTATAAGATGCATTAACAGATTAACAGAGTTGGAAGAGAATGACTGCAGGGGATGGGATGACACCTTCCAATATTTGGCCGATGTCCCAGAGAATAGGGGCTCCATTCATCCTCCGGAGCCCCTGAAGGCAGGAAAAAGGAGCAAGGGATGGAAGCCCAGTGAAGAGAGATCCAACCAAGAAGCCAGAAGAAATTTCCTGACAGTGAAAATCTATTAATCTGTGGAAGAATTTGCATCCCGGAAGTTGTGGCTACTCCATTGAGGGAAGTTTTCAAGAAGAGATTGGAGAAGTATTTCTCTGAAATCTCCAGCTTGAGAAGCAGGTTGGACTAGAAGACCTCCAAGGTCCCTTCCAACTCTGTTGTTTTTTATTCTGATTCAGGCCAAAGATGAATTCAGAGACTGGTCAACAGAATTGCTGATTAAAAACAATCTTATACACCTTTGACTATTTACTGGGTGTCAAATACCAATAAGAAATCATTTTATAAAAGTTCTCTTTTAAGGTTGTAGTTCAGCATAAATTTTAATATAGACCACATATTTTCCCTTTGCTCCAATATTATCACCAAAATTACAACCAATCCAGTGAATCATGCAACATTTAACATATTCACTGTTAGTGGATTCACCATCTACTTCTTTTTAGCTTCTTCTTATTTTATTCTTCCTCTTCTGATTGGAATTTCATTTGGATTTTGTGAGTTATATTGTCATATAGAGTCATTCTGGAATCTGGCAGAATCTAAATGGAATAAACAAAAAAATGATGATTTTCTTGACTTAGGTACTAGATGTTCAACTATTAAAAAGGTAATCTTTCAAATAAAAAATATTTGGGTGTAGATAAATAGACATACCAATTTTGGGTGTGTCCATGAGGCTGCCTGAGTCAAGATGGATTAAAATAAGGACTTTTAAAGTGTCTGTCTGGAAATGGACTCGAATGAATCTCGCTGGACTGATTTGTCACATTTTGAAATAAACCTCTCAGTGGGAAAGAAGCATGAGAGTAGGAAGGCCACAGTGTGCAGAGACACATCTCAGGCCAAACCTGTTATTATTGAGGGCAGCAAGATAACTTTGCATTGTATTTCTCATTCACGAGGCTGTTTCCAAGGTGACAGAAAACTTCTTGGAAAGAAAAGAGGAAGAAAAAATCCCCAGGGCTTTCAAAATTATAGGGGAAAGGTGTGACACCTGCTACAGTTCCTCTGCAGAGCTAAAAGTCAGCCTGTCAACAAGAACTTCCTTCCAAAGACAATGAACATTCTCCCTCCCTCTGTGTACGTGTGGTTTTTGTTTAACTACACAAAGTTCTGATGACAAGTTTTGACTGAGCCTGATTGTTGGAGAATGGCCACACTATTGCATCAACTGTTTTGTGGCAATGCCCCTGAGCATTAACTTTCAAAGTAAAGTAAATTTATTCTGCTTCCTGAAATAACAGAGAGCTATTTCAGATCTGTGACGTGCTCGGGCATTAACTGATCCCTGGGATTTTCTCTTTAACTACTGTGCCAACAATAGGTCAGATTTCATTTTCTTCAGCCACAGGTGCTGTGTATTCCCTCCGGGGCCAATTTCAGAGATGGAACTCTTAAACCTCTCAATGCTAGATGACAGATTTAATTCAATCTCTGCCCCTATCATTATGAGCCACGTGGGGATTATTTCCCTTTCATTTCCCTCCAGAGAAACAGCCAACAAACTTTGAGTACAAAAACTAGTTGGAGAATTATGATAAAAGTTTCTGCTCTGCTCTTTGGACAAATCCTTCAGGGGAGACTCTGGGCAGAGACCCAGGGAGTTGGGGGCAGCTTCTCCTCCCACTGACCCTGAAGGCCCTGAATGGAAACTTTTCCTGCTGGAGAACTTGGCTTCAGGCAAAAAGTATCTAAGAGGAATTTCAGACTGGACTCCCCCTCCCTCAAAGATCAGGGCTGCCTGGATCCCTTCCCATCAAAGCGTCTCCATGGGCAATCATGAAAGATGAGGCCAAAAGCAGAAACTGCTTCTCCCTTTTTGCAGTTTGTGGAAACCTGCAACCATCTGAATGCTTGAATCAAAAGATGGCTTCCTATTTCATTGTCTCTTAGCTCCACTTTCCCCATCACTCTTATTAAATCAGTAAAAGGCCAATTATGGCTTCTCAATACACTGAGATATGTTTTAGAAAAGGGAAATGGATACACAAAATCTTTCTTCTGAAGAAAGCTTTGTACATATCACCCCAACCACAATTTAGGTTCCTTGAAACATATTAAATTAAATAGCTTAAATTACATTCCTAAAAAAATAATCCCAGAAGAGTAAAGTATTCTGCTTTACTTTTATTATTATGATTAGATTGTGCATATGCTCAAAGGAAGCCCACTTTTTGCATTGTGGCCCCATCATGTGCACTGGGCTCAGAAAATGAATCCGTGTTAGGTAGCTTGTTTTAAGCATCTTTAACTCACCTGGCTCAGGGCACCTCAACCTTGGCAACTTCAAGATGGCTGGACTTCAACTCCCAGAATTCCACAGCCAGCACAGATTAAGGACTGGGGAATTATGGGAGTTGAAGTTCACCCATCTTAAAGATGCCAAGATGGAGAAATACTGCTCTACATAGAAGTCAGCACTACGAGAGAGGGAGGGGGAGAGGAGAGAGGAGAGAGTGTGTGTGTGTGTGCAGGAAACCCATCAATGTTCTTTCTCAATCCCTTCGGATTGAGAACTACCTCTAGAGAGGGAAGGTTCAGAAATGGGGACTTTTCTTGCATGGAATGAAGTTTAAGGAGCAAAATTGGGGCATAAGCAGAGGTTTGAGGCAGCTTTTTAAACCCCTCTGAACGACCCTCAAAATGTTCAGAGTGCAACGGAAATTGTGTACTGTGCAGTCAACTCCCATTTACTCCCATGTTTCTTAGGTTTAGCTGTCTGGGGAATTCTGGGAGTTGAAGTCCACCCATCTGAAAGTCTCCAGGGTTGAGAAACACTGGTTGACGCTGATTCAGCCCTGAAACCGGCTTTCCCATCTCTCCTAAGCTTTCTTCCCTGATGAAGGAGACTTCGGTTTTTCTACCGATTGTTAAGAGGCTTTTGAGCTTCTCCTTGCAGGGTTTTCCAGCTCGGTTTCTGCCCTGCACCTTCCTGCTCTGTTTCACGTGGAGTAAGTAAACACACTGCAAGCCATCCCTGTGCAGAAGTTATCTGATTGGAGAGGAAATACTACAACAGGAACCGGAAATGCATCTCAGGAACAATAGAGATGAATGTGATACAGGAAACAACTGCAATAGAGAGGAATGATAGAGCTGCATGGAAGGTAGACATAACACCTGTAACATCTTCCCCTTTTCAGGTTAACCAAAAAGCATTGTGAAATTTCAGATGAGAACCAGCACCAAGACATCCTACAGGTTAAGGCTCTGCCCTCTGCCAGAGAAAACAGGGCATATGGGGCCACATACCCCCCCATCCCCAAGCTCCGTTTTCACTGGTCCTTTGCTGTTTCCAGCCCCCTCCCCCCCGCCCCGTAAGATCTAAGCACTCTGTGGGCTTGAATAAAGATCCACTAATATCAGGTCCTCTTTTCCTGCTGTTGGAAGAAACGTCCATCTGGGTTCAGTTGCAAGTGGGGAAAAAGAGACTGGAAACATGGAGGCCTCCTGGAAAGATGGTTTCTAATGGTGGACAGGATCCCCTGCCCTGATGATGTTGGGTGAAGAAGGAAAAAGGGAAGAGAGGCTGAGGGTGCCTGAGTTTTTATGCCCTCTCTGAGCTTTTGAATCTGAGCTTGTATTCTGATTGGTTGTCAGACTCCAATGGGGCCCTGCAGGGGCAACTCAATAAGCTGTCCTGAGTCAAGTTTGGTTGAGCCTTGCTGGGCAATGATGTAATGAAAGGGCTTTGAGATTCCTATTATGGCTCTGCCTGAAGGAGGTAGATCTTTGTTATGTAGAATAGATTGGCTCAGGCCTTAATGGCCTATTGACTGTGGAAGAGATGCAGGAAAGCTAATTGTAACCAATTGACACACTTTCTACAAGATGATGATTTTTGTGTGTGTTGTTTGTTTAATAAAAATGTCTTGCAAAAAAATAAATAAAAATAAAACAGGTTTCTCCTTTTCTCATCCATGGAAATATAATATTCTGCCTTTTTAATATTTCCTAAAATATTTCATTTTTCTAGGAGAGAGGTGCATGCCAACTTTCTACACTGCATAGTTGAACAAATCTATACTGATGAACTGCCAAGGATGTGATGGTATCTCATGTGACATCATGGTTTCTTTTTGTTGCAAACCTGCACATTCATTGCAAGTGGGACAATTGCTAACAAAGTCTTTGATTTCGCCTTCCATGTTAGGCCAGTAAAGAGTGTCATGGGCTTGTCTGTAGCATGGCTCACCCCCAGTGTGGCTTGAGTGTATGCACAATAACATCTCTGCTCTCAGTGACTTTGGAACTGTGATTCTTGGACCCTTGTACAGGATACCATTTTGTACGCGGATCTCATCTCTGAAGGATCAATATTCCCTCACGATTGCAGGACCTGCCTCCTTCTCATCCGGCCACCCACTCAGAACGATGGCCTTCAGCGCCTGTAAAAGTTACATCAGTGTCTGTGTTGCTGAACTGGCGTAGCCCCTGATTTGAGACATTTAAGCTCTTCTGCTTGATTGACTTCAGCAAAGAAGGTTTGTTCCTGTTACAACCAACAAACCGTCCGATGCCCATGCTCCCCTCCAGGTGCCCCCTGATCTGACGTAGACCTGCTCAGGGTGTCACTGATAGACATTTCACCTCCTGGCTTGTAAACAATGTTGAATATAACCAATTTAGGGCTATTAGGCTGAAGAGGCATCTCAGGTGCCCGTTTCATTTTGTCCTTTAAACTCCTGGCATCACATGTTGCACCCGAGTCCAGCTGGCAGGGTTGGGTTATATTGTTGAACCTGAGATTTAGAAACCATTTTTGCCCTTAAGAGTTTATAGCCACAGTGCATTTTTCTAGGTAAACCACATGAGTGGAAAACAAGTGTGCATCCTCAGGATCCAACATTTGTTCAATTGTGTGCAGCTTCCATTTTACTTGAGAAAGATACTGCTGCAAAATGATTTGGTCTCCCACAGATGTTCCCACATGCAGAACATTGCTCTTTCTCTCGTATGTGCACACTGCCACAGTGCTCGCATGATACTGGGTTGCTCCCAGGTGAGTTGTATAGATGAGTTTGAGCTGGTGCTTGTGATGCTGTTGTTTGGAGGCTGCATTGACACTGTCAATCTGTTTATTCTGCTCCAAAGCTTTCATCCGTTTGTCAGTAAGCTCTGTGGGATGACATTTCTCAATATCTGCTTGCAAACTTAAATTATGTTCCCTCAAAAGGTGACAGTGTGTGCTTTCACTAGTGAACTATTTTATCACGAATAGTTCTGGGTATCACTAAGTCTCAGAGAGCCATCCTCACAGCTTTTTCTCTTAGCTGTGTGACGAAACTGTCTATCGCTTTGCCTTCTTGTTTGCAGCTGCAAAATGTATATATTTCATATATGACATTTTAGGGGGTCTGAAAAAGACTTTTAAGGCATCTAGGATGGCTTTAGTATCCCATTTCTGCTTCTCTGTAAGGGTAAAACTGTGCTTGTAAACATGGAGGCATTTGCTGCCCATCAGCCTCCTCAGTGTGGCTGCTTGCACTGCTGCCAGCTTCTCCTTTCAGCCTGTGGCCAGGGAGGGACCCCCAAACTCTGCTCTGAAGTTCCCCCAGTTGCTGCTGCAGCCTCCGCTCCCCCTCATGGCCTCAGGCAGGGGAAGCTGTTAGCAGCTGCCATGATGCGGGTTTTCCCACTTCCAGGTCTCGGCTTCCAGGCCAGGACCGCAAGTGCCAGACTGGCATGGGTCAAATGTGGAGAGACAGCGCAGGTTCAGATCCCGCTTCTTCTGACACCATGTTTCATGTAGAGAAAGTAAAGGCAACACAAGCCATCACTGTGCAGAAGCCATCTTGTTAGAGAGTCATACAACAAGAACAGGAAATGTGCCACAGGAAAAATAAAGAGGAATCCTAGAGTGGCAATGTCATGTAGGAAACAGGTACAATAGAGATGTGTTGTGGCCCAGCAGGATCCGGTTGAGCTGCAGATGGACTCGGATAGCGAGGAACCATATGAGTCTGCCATGGAAGATATGAAGGACCCGGGCAGGGTTCAGACTCAGAGCAGGGACCAGAGAGGTTGGTTGGCCACCAGGAGGCGCCTGAGGCATGGAGCAGTGGGGAGGATCAAAGGCAATTTGTCCCTGATGCTAGATTGAGACGGGCTGAGAAACGGAAGCAGCAACTCCATAGGCAGCCTCACAGAAGATGATTAAGCACAGGTGGTTGTTGTTTGGCCCCTCTCAAGAGGGATTATAGGTGAGGTGTTGGGCGGGGGGACATTTGCAGGAAACAACCGTTCGAATTAGTAGTGAATAAAATCTATCAGTGTATTCTAGCCATGTCTGTTCGTTTGGACTCTCTGGGTTGTTTTGTTTGGATTATCTGGGTTGCTGCAGCTACTGTATTGAACGTGAGTTGTCTGGGCTCTCAGCCAAAGGATTCGTTATCTCAGTAACTGAGCAGTGGCAAACAGCCAAGCCTGCGTTCTAGTGTATTCACAGGCACAGAGATGAATGATAGAGCTGTCCATAAGGTAGACATAATACCTATAACAGTAGTCTCACCACAACGGATACAAGTAAAACAGGGACAGAGAGACTCTCAATCAAGTCTTCAAAGCACTTGGAGGGTTTTTGGTGTGGAAAAGCTAGGAATGTCAAAGAGGTCCCACCCCCCAAGTGCCTCCACACCACCTGAGAAAGGGAGACCAGGTGCCCCCAAACCATCTTCTGGGGGGGAGGGCATGGCAAGAAACCAAGTTGCTCCATCCATAATGCTGTGGGCACCTCTACAAGCTTAGCTGCAAACCTCCCAGCCCAAGATTCAGTTAACAAATTAAGAGACTTCAAAATATAAAGGATCTCAATGTGTTGCATGAACATGGAATGACAACATGGAAAGCATTAAGTGGGGGAGACAGTTTCTACCCACTCTATAACTTTCTCCCCACTGACCCAATGATGTAGTCCAGAGGCTTTCAGCTACCAGCCTCTTATTCGGCTCTCATCCAGAAATTGACATTGCCAGAAAAGATGGGAAATGAAATTTCACAAGGCACAAACAGTGTTAAAATCAGCCCCAATTTAGGATTCATATATGGAGTTCGGATATAATGGAAAATCACCAACAGGCCCTGCTCTTAACATTAGGCAGGGTTCAAGGGTGTTGATTGCTTCCTTGGCATTAGAAGAGAGGCAGCACTAAAGCTATGGGACATCCACCTGGAGTGGCACCCAACTCTGGGCTCTGGGAGACCTTCCCCAGCAGTCTCTGAAGACAAGAGGCCATGTTGAAGGAGAGCAGAATTCAATCTCTTTGTTAGTGATTTTTTTCTTCCTGCATCATCAATTTCTGGGCGTGTCCAGACAGGAAGGACCACAAACTCACACAGAGCAGTGACCACAGGGGAGTATCTGTAACTTTTCACTAATAAGCTTTTCTCCAGTCTCTCCTCTGCACATGGAGCCCAGAGGAAGTTTAAGATCCCAAGAGGAGAAGTTGCTTCTCCCTGTAATTATGACCCTTTGGGATTTCTGTACCTTTGATGTAACTGTCATATTGAAGCAACATGGAAGTGATCTTGCATCAGAAAAGGATAAAATCCTTGGGTCAAGCTCTGTGGGAAGAAGTTTTGGGACAGGCAGGGTCTTTGCTCTTGAATGTACCTTTCTCTTCTTTCCAGGTGAAGCTCTGATTGTCTCTGTCTGAATCAGAAAAGCCGCTGGCATTTCCACCTTCTGAGAGTGTTTAAATCCTTCCAGCTCTTATTTATGGTTAGAAGCTGTCAAGGGATTGATTCAGCCCATGAATGATGGACCTCCTGCTCCTGGTTCTGATGCTGCTGATGTCTCAGCCAGTCTCTGGGAAGCTTAGAATGAAGTGTGCGATCAGTCTGGATCACCAGGATGGACAGAATCCAGGGACCTATTACAAGCCAGGAGACCATCTCATTGGTATAGTCACAACTACAAAAACAACATCGTCTATAATGTTGCCTTTCAACAGTCCTCCTACTATTCAGTCTGATATGTAAGTCATTCAGGGTGATGGAGCAGCATTCCCTCCATTTGCAGTTCTAACACTCTCCTTCTTTTCCTTCTTTTTTCATTTATTCCTATCATGCATGATGTGTCTGATTTCCTGAATAATTTCAATTTTCATGGCTTCCCTCTTTGGTCTAATCTTGTGGAAGAGACTCAGGATCCAAAGATGGGGGTTAAAAAAAGCTGAAATATTATTTTCCTTTCCCAGTTCAATCTTCAATTCATCACTTGAAGTCTGACTTTTGTTTAAAGTAGCGATAGAAACAGTTGTAAACCAGCCAATTTCAATACTTTTATAATTGATCAGGGGAAGGTTTACATTTTTTTTAAAAAAGCATATTTTGTTATTCTTGATAATAACTTGAACATTTTTCTACAGTACACAGTCTTATGGTTTTTTATTTACCCTACGATTAATTTTCAACATTCAATTGGTCAACAAGAATTCCCAGCTTCTGCACAACCTCACCCTTGGCTACAACATCCATGACAATTATTTGAACCCTTTACGCACTTCAGATGCCTTGCTGGACATTCTCTCCACTGGAGAAGCCAATGTCCCCAACTACGGCTGTGGAAGGAAGGAGAATCTTCTGGCTCTTCTTGATGGAGCTAGAACGGACATCTCCATTCAGGCATCAACAATAGCAGGCATCTACAAAGTCCCACAGGTTTGTGTGTGTTTTTCTCTAACTGGTAAAGTGAGGAGTGGGGGTGGGGGATGAAGATTTCCCCAGGGAGGAAGTCCCCACCTATTTCGTGTCCTCTTTTGAGTAAGTCCATTTTGCCCATCTTCTGGGCAGCTCTGGACGGGGGCGGGTGGGCGTGTATATGCTGTGATGTCCCCAGAGCTCAGGGAACCCAAGGGGAAACCACAGCAGTTTGGTTTCCTTTTTTTAAAAAAAATCAAGTTTCTAGTCCTTGTGGTCAAAAAAGAAAAGAAAAGAAAAGGGATGCCAGACCAGGAAGCAACAGGTTTGATCCTTTTTCACGTGACTCTTTTGCTCCTTAGCTGGTGCAGCAAATCCCAAATCATCGACCTGCAAGCTGAAGGCTACTGGGAGGAGCTGATGGACACCATCCAGCCCAAAATCGTAGTGAAGGACTGGTGAGTGGCCAGAGGTTCCTGAGCCCCCCCCCCACACATTCCTCCCTGGGGTCACCCCTTGCCTCCCAATTCCCCTTCCTCAACTCCTACTCTCAAAACGACGCTTTAGAGCACTGCACACCAGAACAAGTAGACACAAGAACAGGTTTTTTCCCCGAATGCCATCACTCGGCTAAACAATGTTATAATGAAAGTGTTACGAGTGTGCAGAGATGGACAAATTTACAAAAGGAATAAAAGAAAAGGAGGAAACAGAATATTATATGGCAGTGATGGATAACCTTTTTTGGCTCCCGTGCCAAAAGCGGGGGGAGCGCCGGGGATTTATGCGTGGGCGTGCCACACCCATAATGCTATGCACACGCGCACAAGCCTCCCCCCCCACCTTTCTAAGAGCCTGGGTAGGGTGAAAGCAGCCCCCCTGGAGGCCCTCCAGAGGCTTCGGGAGCTTCCCTGAAGCCTCTGTAGGGCGAAAAACGGCCCTATCGGCCCTATCGGAAACCCAGAAGTTCAGGAATGGTGACTTCCGGTTTCCTTGTATGGTCGTTTTTTGCCCTCCGGAGCCTTCAGGGAAGCCTCCTGAAGGCTCCGTAGGGAGAAACACGTCCCTACCAGCAAACCGGAAGTCCGTTATTGAACTTCCGGTTTGCCCATAGGGCTGGTTTTTCGTGCTCCGGAGGCTTCAAGGAAGCCTCCGGAGGGTGAAAAACGGCCTAAAAAGAAGGCCCAAGTCAATTGGCCAGTGTGCGCATGTGCGCTGGAGCTGACAGGGCAACGCCTTGCGTGCCCTAACAAATGGCTCCGCATACCACCTGTGGCACGCGTGCCATAGGTTCGCCATCACGGTTATATGGCATGGAATGAGTGGTACAAATGGCTAGAGGACAGATGTAGAGCTTAAGGAAAGGCTAAATGAAGACGACCCAGGAGTTAGAAATTAGCAATGTAGAGATTGAGATGAACAATCTCTGTATGTATAAATGGAATAAAGGATTGTAAATTAAGGAAGGTATATAATAGTATCATATGTATAGACAAAGAGAAACCGTAATAAGGTGAGGAAGAGTACATTTACAATGGGTTTATGGTGGAAATGTTGTACAGAAGGAAATTTTGTCTTTAAAAAAAACCTGTTTAATAAAAATATTTTTTTTTAAAAAGAACAGTTTTTCCCCCGAACGCCATCACTCTGCTAAACAAATTATTCTCTCACCACTGTTAAGCTATTTACTAAATCTGCACTACTATTAATCTTCTCATCGTTCCGATCACCTATCTCCTCCCACTTATGACTGGAGGACTGTAACTTTGTTGTTGGTATCCTTATGATTTATATTGTTTCGTAGTATGATTTGATTGCTTATTTGTACTTTATGACTATCATTAAGCGTTGTACCTTATGATTCTTGACGACTGTATCTTCTTTTTATGTACACTGCGAGCTTATGCACCAAAGACAAATTCCTTGTGTGTGCAACCACACTTGGCCAATAAAGAATTCTATTCTATTCTATTCTATTCTATTCTAGTCTATTCTAGTCTATTCTAGTCTATTCTAGTCTAGTCTATTCTATCCTAATCCTAATCCTAATCCTATTCTTTTTTTCTATTTTCTATTCCTTATTTTATTCTATTCATTCTCTATTCTATTCTATTCTGTTCTTTCTATTTTTATTCTTTCTATTTCTATTTCTTATTCTATTGTATTGTATTCTTTAATCTGATATTCTATTCTATTCTTTATTCGGATAGTCTATTCTTTATTCTGATATTCTATTCTATTCTTTATACTGATATTCTATTCTATTCTTTATACTGATATTCTATTCTATTCTTTATACTGATATTCTGTTCTTTATTCTGATATTCTGTTCTTTATTCTGATATTCTATTCTATTCTTTATACTGATATTCTGTTCTTTATTTGGATATTCTATGCTTTATTCTGATATTCTATTATATTCTTTCTACTGATATTCTATTCTATTCTTTATACTGATATTCTATTCTTTATTCTATTCTATTTTTTATACTGACATTCTATTCTTTATTGTGATATTTTATTCTATTCTTTATATTGATATTCTATTCTCTATTCTATTCTATTCTATTTTTATACTGATATTCTATTCTTTATTCTGATATTCTATTCTATTCTTTATTCTGATATACTATTCTATTCTATTCTTTATTCTGATATTCTGTTCTATTCTTTATTCTGATATTCTATTCTTTATTCTGATATTCTGTTCTATTCTTTATTCTGATATTCTATTCTATTCTTTATTCTGATATTCTGTTCTTTTCTTTATTCTGATATTCTATTCTATTCTATTCTTTATTCTGATATTCTATTCTATTCTTTATACTGATATTCTATTCTATATTCTGATATTCTATTCTATTCTTTATTCTGATATTCTATTCTATTCTTTATTCTGATATTCTGTTCTATTCTTTATTCTGATATTCTATTCCATTCTTTATTCTGATATTCTGTTCTATTCTTTATTCTGATATTCTATTCTATTCTATTCTTTATTCTGATATTCTATTCTATTCTTTATAATGATATTCTATTCTGTTCTTTATTCTGATATTCTATTCTATTCTTTATTCTGATATTCTATTCCATTCTTTATTCTGATATTCTATTCTATTCTTTTTTCTGATATTCTATTCTATTCTTTATTCTGATATTCTGTTCTATTCTTTATTCTGATATTCTATTCTATTCTATTCTTTATTCTGATATTCTCTTCTATTCTTTATTCTGATATACTATTCTATTCTTTATACTGATATTCTATTCTTTATTCTATTCTATTTTTTATACTGACATTCTATTCTTTATTGTGATATTCTATTCTTTATATTGATATTCTATTCTTTATTCGATTCTATTCTATTTTTATACTGATATTCTATTCTTTATTCTGATATTCTATTCTATTCTTTATTCTGATATTCTATTCTATTCTTTATTCTGATATTCTATTCTATTCTTTATTCTGATATTCTATTCTATTGTTTATTCTGATATTCTGTTCTATTCTTTATTCTGATATTCTATTCCATTCTTTATTCTGATATTCTGTTCTATTCTTTATTCTGATATTCTATTCTATTCTGTTCTTTATTCTGATATTCTATTCTATTCTTTATTCTGATATTCTATTCTATTCTTTTTTCTGATATTCTATTCTATTCTTTATTCTGATATTCTGTTCTATTCTTTATTCTGATATTCTATTCCATTCTTTATTCTGATATTCTGTTCTATTCTTTATTCTGATATTCTATTCTATTCTATTCTTTATTCTGATATTCTATTCTATTCTTTATTCTGATATTCTATTCTATTCTTTATTCTGATATTCTGTTCTATTCTTTATTCTGATATTCTATTCTATTCTATTCTTTATTCTGATATTCTGTTCTATTCTTTATACTGATATTCTATTCTATTCTTTATACTGATATTCTATTCTTTATTCTATTCTATTTTTATACTGATATTCTATTCTTTATTCTGATATTCTATTCTATTCTTTATTCTGATATTCTATTCTATTCTTTATTCTGATATTCTGTTCTATTCTTTATTCTGATATTCTATTCTATTCTATTCTTTATTCTGCTATTCTGCTATTCTTTATTCTGCTATTCTATTCTATTCTTTATTCTGATATTCTATTCTATTCTTTATTCTGATATTCTGTTCTATTCTTTATTCTGATATTCTTTTCTATTCTATTCTTTATTCTGATATTCTATTCTTTATTCTGCTATTCTGCTATTCTTTATTCTGCTATTCTATTCTATTCTTTATTCTGATATTCTATTCTATTCTTTATTCTGATATTCTGTTCTATTCTTTATTCTGATATTCTATTCTATTCTTTATTCTGATATTCTATTCTATTCTTTATACTGATATTCTATTCTATTCTTTATACTGATATTCTATTCTATTCTTTATACTGATATTCTATTCTTTATTCTATTCCATTTTTATACTGACATTCTAATCTTTATTGTGATATTCTGTTCTATTCTTTATATTGATATTCTATTCTTTATTCTATTCTATTCTATTTTTATACTTATATTCTATTCTATTCTTTATTCTGATATTCTATTCTATTCTATTCTTTATTCTGATATTCTATTCTATTCTTTATACTGATATTCTATTGTATTCTTTATTCTGATATTCTATTCTTTATTCTGATATTCTATTCTATTCTTTATTCTGATATTCTGTTCTATTCTTTATTCTGATATTCTATTCTATTCTATTCTTTATTCTGATATTCTATTCTATTCTTTATACTGATATTCTATTCTATTCTTTATACTGATATTCTATTCTTTATTCTATTCTATTTTTTATACTGACATTCTATTCTTTATTGTGATATTCTATTCTATTCTTTATACTGATATTCCATTCTTTATTCTGATATTCTATTCTATTCTTTATTCTGATATTCTATTCTATTCTTTATTCTGATATTCTGTTCTATTCTTTATTCTGATATTCTATTCTATTCTATTCTTTATTCTGATATTCTATTCTATTCTATTCTTTATTCTGATATTCTATTCTTTATTCTGCTATTCTGCTATTCTTTATTCTGCTATTCTATTCTATTCTTTATTCTGATATTCTATTCTATTCTTTATTCTGATATTCTGTTCTATTCTTTATTCTGATATTCTATTCTATTCTTTATTCTGATATTCTATTCTATTCTTTATACTGATATTCTATTCTTTATACTGATATTCTATTCTATTTACTGATATTCTATTCTTTATTCTATTCTATTTTTATACTGACATTCTAATCTTTATTCTGATATTCTGTTCTATTCTCTATTCTGATATTCTATTCTATTCTATTCTTTATTCTGATATTCTATTCTATTCTTTATATTGATATTCTATTCTATTCTTTATTCTGATATTCTATTCTATTCTTTATTCTGATATTCTATTCTATTCTATTCTATTCTTTATTCTGATATTCTATTCTTTATTCTGCTATTCTGCTATTCTTTATTCTGCTATTCTATTCTATTCTTTATTCTGATATTCTATTCTATTCTTTATTCTGATATTCTGTTCTATTCTTTATTCTGATATTCTATTCTATTCTTTATTCTGATATTCTATTCTATTCTTTATACTGATATTCTATTCTATTCTTTATACTGATATTCTATTCTATTCTTTATACTGATAGTCTATTCTTTATTCTATTCTATTTTTATACTGACATTCTAATCTTCATTGTGATATTCTGTTCTATTCTTTATATTCATATTCTATTCTTTATTCTATTCTATTTTTATACTTATATTCTATTCTATTCTTTATTCTGATATTCTATTCTATTCTTTATTCTGATATTCTGTTCTATTCTTTATTCTGATATTCTGTTCTATTCTATTCTATTCTTTATTCTGATATTCTGTTCTATTCTTTATTCTGATATTCTATTCTATTCTCTATTCTGATATTCTGTTCTATTCTTTATTCTGATATTCTATTCTATTCTTTATTCTGATATTCTGTTCTATTCTTTATTCTGATATTCTATTCTATTCTATTCTTTATTCTGCTATTCTGCTATTCTTTATTCTGCTATTCTATTCTATTCTTTATTCTGATATTCTATTCTATTCTTTATTCTGATATTCTGTTCTATTCTTTATTCTGATATTCTTTTCTATTCTATTCTTTATTCTGATATTCTATTCTTTATTCTGCTATTCTGCTATTCTTTATTCTGCTATTCTATTCTATTCTTTATTCTGATATTCTATTCTATTCTTTATTCTGATATTCTGTTCTATTCTTTATTCTGATATTCTATTCTATTCTTTATTCTGATATTCTATTCTATTCTTTATACTGATATTCTATTCTATTCTTTATACTGATATTCTATTCTATTCTTTATACTGATATTCTATTCTTTATTCTATTCCATTTTTATACTGACATTCTAATCTTTATTGTGATATTCTGTTCTATTCTTTATATTGATATTCTATTCTTTATTCTATTCTATTCTATTTTTATACTTATATTCTATTCTATTCTTTATTCTGATATTCTATTCTATTCTATTCTTTATTCTGATATTCTATTCTATTCTTTATACTGATATTCTATTGTATTCTTTATTCTGATATTCTATTCTTTATTCTGATATTCTATTCTATTCTTTATTCTGATATTCTGTTCTATTCTTTATTCTGATATTCTATTCTATTCTATTCTTTATTCTGATATTCTATTCTATTCTTTATACTGATATTCTATTCTATTCTTTATACTGATATTCTATTCTTTATTCTATTCTATTTTTTATACTGACATTCTATTCTTTATTGTGATATTCTATTCTATTCTTTATACTGATATTCCATTCTTTATTCTGATATTCTATTCTATTCTTTATTCTGATATTCTATTCTATTCTTTATTCTGATATTCTGTTCTATTCTTTATTCTGATATTCTATTCTATTCTATTCTTTATTCTGATATTCTATTCTATTCTATTCTTTATTCTGATATTCTATTCTTTATTCTGCTATTCTGCTATTCTTTATTCTGCTATTCTATTCTATTCTTTATTCTGATATTCTATTCTATTCTTTATTCTGATATTCTGTTCTATTCTTTATTCTGATATTCTATTCTATTCTTTATTCTGATATTCTATTCTATTCTTTATACTGATATTCTATTCTTTATACTGATATTCTATTCTATTTACTGATATTCTATTCTTTATTCTATTCTATTTTTATACTGACATTCTAATCTTTATTCTGATATTCTGTTCTATTCTCTATTCTGATATTCTATTCTATTCTATTCTTTATTCTGATATTCTATTCTATTCTTTATATTGATATTCTATTCTATTCTTTATTCTGATATTCTATTCTATTCTTTATTCTGATATTCTATTCTATTCTATTCTATTCTTTATTCTGATATTCTATTCTTTATTCTGCTATTCTGCTATTCTTTATTCTGCTATTCTATTCTATTCTTTATTCTGATATTCTATTCTATTCTTTATTCTGATATTCTGTTCTATTCTTTATTCTGATATTCTATTCTATTCTTTATTCTGATATTCTATTCTATTCTTTATACTGATATTCTATTCTATTCTTTATACTGATATTCTATTCTATTCTTTATACTGATAGTCTATTCTTTATTCTATTCTATTTTTATACTGACATTCTAATCTTCATTGTGATATTCTGTTCTATTCTTTATATTCATATTCTATTCTTTATTCTATTCTATTTTTATACTTATATTCTATTCTATTCTTTATTCTGATATTCTATTCTATTCTTTATTCTGATATTCTATTCTATTCTTTATACTGATATTCTATTCTATTCTTTATTCTGATATTCTATTCTATTCTTTATTCTGATATTCTATTCTATTCTTTATTCTGATATTCTGTTCTATTCCTTATTCTGATCTTCTATTCTTTATTCTATTCTATTTTTTATACTGACATTCTATTCTTTATTGTGATATTCTATTCTATTCTTTATATTGATATTCTATTCTTTATTCTATTCTATTTTATTTTTATACTGATATTCTATTCTATTCTTTATACTGATATTCTATTCTATTCTTTATACTGATATTCTATTCTTTATTCTATTCTATTTTTTATACTGACATTCTATTCTTTATTGTGATATTCTATTCTTTATATTGATATTCTATTCTTTATTCTATTCTATTTTTATACTGATATTCTATTCTTTATTCTGATATTCTATTCTATTCTTTATTCTGATATTCTATTCTATTCTTTATTCTGATATTCTGTTCTATTCTTTATTCTGATATTCTATTCTATTCTTTATTCTGCTATTCTGCTATTCTTTATTCTGCTATTCTATTCTATTCTTTATTCTGATATTCTATTCTATTCTTTATTCTGATATTCTGTTCTATTCTTTATTCTGATATTCTATTCTATTCTTTATTCTGATATTCTATTCTATTCTTTATACTGATATTCTATTCTATTCTTTATACTGATATTCTATTCTATTCTTTATACTGATATTCTATTCTTTATTCTATTCTATTTTTATACTGACATTCTAATCTTTATTGTGATATTCTGTTCTATTCTTTATATTGATATTCTATTCTTTATTCTATTCTATTCTATTTTTATACTTATATTCTATTCTATTCTTTATTCTGATATTCTATTCTATTCTATTCTATTCTTTATTCTGATATTCTATTCTATTCTTTATACTGATATTCTATTCTATTCTTTATTCTGATATTCTATTCTATGCTTTATTCTGATATTCTATTCTATTCTTTATTCTGATATTCTGTTCTATTCTTTATTCTGATATTCTATTCTATTCTATTCTTTATTCTGATATTCTGTTCTATTCTTTATACTGATATTCTATTCTATTCTTCATACTGATATTCTATTCTTTATTCTATTCTATTTTTTATAATGACATTCTATTCTTTATTGTGATATTCTATTCTATTCTTTATATTGATATTCTATTCTTTATTCTATTCTATTCTATTTTTATACTGATATTCTATTCTTTATTCTGATATTCTATTCTATTCTTTATTCTGATATTCTATTCTATTCTTTATTCTGATATTCTGTTCTATTCTTTATTCTGATATTCTATTCTATTCTATTCTTTATTCTGATATTCTATTCTATTCTATTCTTTATTCTGATATTCTATTCTATTCTATTCTTTATTCTGATATTCTATTCTATTCTTTATACTGATATTCTATTCTATTCTTTATACTGATAGTCTATTCTATTCTTTATACTGATAGTCTATTCTTTATTCTATTCTATTTTTATACTGACATTCTAATCTTTATTGTGATATTCTGTTCTATTCTTTATATTGATATTCTATTCTTTATTCTGATATTCTGTTCTATTCTTTATTCTGATATTCTATTCTATTCTATTCTTTATTCTGATATTCTGTTCTATTCTTTATACTGATATTCTATTCTATTCTTTATACTGATATTCTATTCTTTATTCTATTCTATTTTTATACTGATATTCTATTCTTTATTCTGATATTCTATTCTATTCTTTATTCTGATATTCTATTCTATTCTTTATTCTGATATTCTGTTCTATTCTTTATTCTGATATTCTATTCTATTCTATTCTTTATTCTGATATTCTATTCTATTCTATTCTTTATTCTGATATTCTATTCTTTATTCTGCTATTCTGCTATTCTTTATTCTGCTATTCTATTCTATTCTTTATTCTGATATTCTATTCTATTCTATTCTTTATTCTGATATTCTATTCTATTCTTTATACTGATATTCTATTCTATTCTTTATTCTGATATTCTATTCTATGCTTTATTCTGATATTCTATTCTATTCTTTATTCTGATATTCTGTTCTATTCTTTATTCTGATATTCTATTCTATTCTATTCTTTATTCTGATATTGTGTTCTATTCTTTATACTGATATTCTATTCTATTCTTCATACTGATATTCTATTCTTTATTCTATTCTATTTTTTATAATGACATTCTATTCTTTATTGTGATATTCTATTCTATTCTTTATATTGATATTCTATTCTTTATTCTATTCTATTCTATTTTTATACTGATATTCTATTCTTTATTCTGATATTCTATTCTATTCTTTATTCTGATATTCTATTCTATTCTTTATTCTGATATTCTATTCTATTCTATTCTTTATTCTGATATTCTATTCTATTCTTTATACTGATAGTCTATTCTATTCTTTATACTGATAGTCTATTCTATTCTTTATACTGATAGTCTATTCTTTATTCTATTCTATTTTTATACTGACATTCTAATCTTTATTGTGATATTCTGTTCTATTCTTTATATTGATATTCTATTCTTTATTCTGATATTCTGTTCTATTCTTTATTCTGATATTCTATTCTATTCTATTCTTTATTCTGATATTCTGTTCTATTCTTTATACTGATATTCTATTCTATTCTTTATACTGATATTCTATTCTTTATTCTATTCTATTTTTATACTGATATTCTATTCTTTATTCTGATATTCTATTCTATTCTTTATTCTGATATTCTATTCTATTCTTTATTCTGATATTCTGTTCTATTCTTTATTCTGATATTCTATTCTATTCTATTCTTTATTCTGATATTCTATTCTATTCTATTCTTTATTCTGATATTCTATTCTTTATTCTGCTATTCTATTCTATTCTTTATTCTGATATTCTATTCTATTCTTTATTCTGATATTCTGTTCTGTTCTTTATTCTGATATTCTATTCTATTCTATTCTTTATTCTGATATTCTATTCTTTATTCTGATATTCTGCTATTCTTTATTCTGCTATTCTATTCTATTCTTTATTCTGATATTCTATTCTATTCTTTATTCTGATATTCTGTTCTATTCTTTATTCTGCTATTCTATTCTATTCTTTATTCTGATATTCTATTCTATTCTTTATTCTAATATTCTGTTCTATTCTTTATTCTGATATTCTATTCTATTCTTTATTCTGATATTCTATTCTATTCTTTATACTGATATTCTATTCTATTCTTTATACTGATATTCTATTCTATTCTTTATACTGATAGTCTATTCTTTATTCTATTCTATTTTTATACTGACATTCTAATCTTCATTGTGATATTCTGTTCTATTCTTTATATTCATATTCTATTCTTTATTCTATTCTATTTTTATACTTATATTCTATTCTATTCTTTATTCTGATATTCTATTCTATTCTTTATTCTGATATTCTATTCTATTCTTTATACTGATATTCTATTCTATTCTTTATTCTGATATTCTATTCTATTCTTTATTCTGATATTCTATTCTATTCTTTATTCTGATATTCTGTTCTATTCTTTATTCTGATATTCTGTTCTATTCTATTCTATTCTTTATTCTGATATTCTGTTCTATTCTTTATTCTGATATTCTATTCTATTCTCTATTCTGATATTCTGTTCTATTCTTTATTCTGATATTCTGTTCTATTCTTTATTCTGATATTCTATTCTTTATTCTATTCTATTTTTTATACTGACATTCTATTCTTTATTGTGATATTCTATTCTATTCTTTATATTGATATTCTATTCTTTATTCTATTCTATTTTATTTTTATACTGATATTCTATTCTATTCTTTATACTGATATTCTATTCTATTCTTTATACTGATATTCTATTCTTTATTCTATTCTATTTTTTATACTGACATTCTATTCTTTATTGTGATATTCTATTCTTTATATTGATATTCTATTCTTTATTCTATTCTATTTTTATACTGATATTCTATTCTTTATTCTGATATTCTATTCTATTCTTTATTCTGATATTCTATTCTATTCTTTATTCTGATATTCTGTTCTATTCTTTATTCTGATATTCTATTCTATTCTTTATTCTGCTATTCTGCTATTCTTTATTCTGCTATTCTATTCTATTCTTTATTCTGATATTCTATTCTATTCTTTATTCTGATATTCTGTTCTATTCTTTATTCTGATATTCTATTCTATTCTTTATTCTGATATTCTATTCTATTCTTTATACTGATATTCTATTCTATTCTTTATACTGATATTCTATTCTATTCTTTATACTGATATTCTATTCTTTATTCTATTCTATTTTTATACTGACATTCTAATCTTTATTGTGATATTCTGTTCTATTCTTTATATTGATATTCTATTCTTTATTCTATTCTATTCTATTTTTATACTTATATTCTATTCTATTCTTTATTCTGATATTCTATTCTATTCTATTCTTTATTCTGATATTCTATTCTATTCTTTATACTGATATTCTATTCTATTCTTTATTCTGATATTCTATTCTATGCTTTATTCTGATATTCTATTCTATTCTTTATTCTGATATTCTGTTCTATTCTTTATTCTGATATTCTATTCTATTCTATTCTTTATTCTGATATTCTATTCTATTCTTTATACTGATATTCTATTCTATTCTTTATTCTGATATTCTATTCTATGCTTTATTCTGATATTCTATTCTATTCTTTATTCTGATATTCTGTTCTATTCTTTATTCTGATATTCTATTCTATTCTATTCTTTATTCTGATATTGTGTTCTATTCTTTATACTGATATTCTATTCTATTCTTCATACTGATATTCTATTCTTTATTCTATTCTATTTTTTATAATGACATTCTATTCTTTATTGTGATATTCTATTCTATTCTTTATATTGATATTCTATTCTTTATTCTATTCTATTCTATTTTTATACTGATATTCTATTCTTTATTCTGATATTCTATTCTATTCTTTATTCTGATATTCTATTCTATTCTTTATTCTGATATTCTATTCTATTCTATTCTTTATTCTGATATTCTATTCTATTCTTTATACTGATAGTCTATTCTATTCTTTATACTGATAGTCTATTCTATTCTTTATACTGATAGTCTATTCTTTATTCTATTCTATTTTTATACTGACATTCTAATCTTTATTGTGATATTCTGTTCTATTCTTTATATTGATATTCTATTCTTTATTCTGATATTCTGTTCTATTCTTTATTCTGATATTCTATTCTATTCTATTCTTTATTCTGATATTCTGTTCTATTCTTTATACTGATATTCTATTCTATTCTTTATACTGATATTCTATTCTTTATTCTATTCTATTTTTATACTGATATTCTATTCTTTATTCTGATATTCTATTCTATTCTTTATTCTGATATTCTATTCTATTCTTTATTCTGATATTCTGTTCTATTCTTTATTCTGATATTCTATTCTATTCTATTCTT
The DNA here is from genome assembly GCF_964273705.1 of Natrix helvetica. Classification (NCBI taxonomy): domain Eukaryota; kingdom Metazoa; phylum Chordata; class Lepidosauria; order Squamata; family Natricidae; genus Natrix; species Natrix helvetica. Next base: position 141,185,423 of record NC_138551.1, read on the forward strand.
TATTCTGATATTCTATTCTATTCTATTCTTTATTCTGATATTCTATTCTTTATTCTGCTATTCTGCTATTCTTTATTCTGCTATTCTATTCTATTCTTTATTTTGATATTCTATTCTATTCTTTATTCTGATATTCTGTTCTGTTCTTTATTCTGATATTCTATTCTATTCTATTCTTTATTCTGATATTCTATTCTTTATTCTGATATTCTGCTATTCTTTATTCTGCTATTCTATTCTATTCTTTATTCTGATATTCTATTCTATTCTTTATTCTGATATTCTGTTCTATTCTTTATTCTGCTATTCTATTCTATTCTTTATTCTGATATTCTATTCTATTCTTTATTCTAATATTCTGTTCTATTCTTTATTCTGATATTCTATTCTATTCTTTATTCTGATATTCTATTCTATTCTTTATACTGATATTCTATTCTATTCTTTATACTGATATTCTATTCTATTCTTTATACTGATAGTCTATTCTTTATTCTATTCTATTTTTATACTGACATTCTAATCTTCATTGTGATATTCTGTTCTATTCTTTATATTCATATTCTATTCTTTATTCTATTCTATTTTTATACTTATATTCTATTCTATTCTTTATTCTGATATTCTATTCTATTCTTTATTCTGATATTCTATTCTATTCTTTATACTGATATTCTATTCTATTCTTTATTCTGATATTCTATTCTATTCTTTATTCTGATATTCTATTCTATTCTTTATTCTGATATTCTGTTCTATTCTTTATTCTGATATTCTGTTCTATTCTATTCTATTCTTTATTCTGATATTCTGTTCTATTCTTTATTCTGATATTCTATTCTATTCTCTATTCTGATATTCTGTTCTATTCTTTATTCTGATATTCTGTTCTATTCTTTATTCTGATATTCTATTCTTTATTCTATTCTATTTTTTATACTGACATTCTATTCTTTATTGTGATATTCTATTCTATTCTTTATATTGATATTCTATTCTTTATTCTATTCTATTTTATTTTTATACTGATATTCTATTCTATTCTTTATACTGATATTCTATTCTATTCTTTATACTGATATTCTATTCTTTATTCTATTCTATTTTTTATACTGACATTCTATTCTTTATTGTGATATTCTATTCTTTATATTGATATTCTATTCTTTATTCTATTCTATTTTTATACTGATATTCTATTCTTTATTCTGATATTCTATTCTATTCTTTATTCTGATATTCTATTCTATTCTTTATTCTGATATTCTGTTCTATTCTTTATTCTGATATTCTATTCTATTCTTTATTCTGCTATTCTGCTATTCTTTATTCTGCTATTCTATTCTATTCTTTATTCTGATATTCTATTCTATTCTTTATTCTGATATTCTGTTCTATTCTTTATTCTGATATTCTATTCTATTCTTTATTCTGATATTCTATTCTATTCTTTATACTGATATTCTATTCTATTCTTTATACTGATATTCTATTCTATTCTTTATACTGATATTCTATTCTTTATTCTATTCTATTTTTATACTGACATTCTAATCTTTATTGTGATATTCTGTTCTATTCTTTATATTGATATTCTATTCTTTATTCTATTCTATTCTATTTTTATACTTATATTCTATTCTATTCTTTATTCTGATATTCTATTCTATTCTATTCTTTATTCTGATATTCTATTCTATTCTTTATACTGATATTCTATTCTATTCTTTATTCTGATATTCTATTCTATGCTTTATTCTGATATTCTATTCTATTCTTTATTCTGATATTCTGTTCTATTCTTTATTCTGATATTCTATTCTATTCTATTCTTTATTCTGATATTCTGTTCTATTCTTTATACTGATATTCTATTCTATTCTTCATACTGATATTCTATTCTTTATTCTATTCTATTTTTTATAATGACATTCTATTCTTTATTGTGATATTCTATTCTATTCTTTATATTGATATTCTATTCTTTATTCTATTCTATTCTATTTTTATACTGATATTCTATTCTTTATTCTGATATTCTATTCTATTCTTTATTCTGATATTCTATTCTATTCTTTATTCTGATATTCTATTCTATTCTATTCTTTATTCTGATATTCTATTCTATTCTTTATACTGATAGTCTATTCTATTCTTTATACTGATAGTCTATTCTATTCTTTATACTGATAGTCTATTCTTTATTCTATTCTATTTTTATACTGACATTCTAATCTTTATTGTGATATTCTGTTCTATTCTTTATATTGATATTCTATTCTTTATTCTGATATTCTGTTCTATTCTTTATTCTGATATTCTATTCTATTCTATTCTTTATTCTGATATTCTGTTCTATTCTTTATACTGATATTCTATTCTATTCTTTATACTGATATTCTATTCTTTATTCTATTCTATTTTTATACTGATATTCTATTCTTTATTCTGATATTCTATTCTATTCTTTATTCTGATATTCTATTCTATTCTTTATTCTGATATTCTGTTCTATTCTTTATTCTGATATTCTATTCTATTCTATTCTTTATTCTGATATTCTATTCTATTCTATTCTTTATTCTGATATTCTATTCTTTATTCTGCTATTCTATTCTATTCTTTATTCTGATATTCTATTCTATTCTTTATTCTGATATTCTGTTCTGTTCTTTATTCTGATATTCTATTCTATTCTATTCTTTATTCTGATATTCTATTCTTTATTCTGATATTCTGCTATTCTTTATTCTGCTATTCTATTCTATTCTTTATTCTGATATTCTATTCTATTCTTTATTCTGATATTCTGTTCTATTCTTTATTCTGCTATTCTATTCTATTCTTTATTCTGATATTCTATTCTATTCTTTATTCTAATATTCTGTTCTATTCTTTATTCTGATATTCTATTCTATTCTTTATTCTGATATTCTATTCTATTCTTTATACTGATATTCTATTCTATTCTTTATACTGATATTCTATTCTATTCTTTATACTGATAGTCTATTCTTTATTCTATTCTATTTTTATACTGACATTCTAATCTTCATTGTGATATTCTGTTCTATTCTTTATATTCATATTCTATTCTTTATTCTATTCTATTTTTATACTTATATTCTATTCTATTCTTTATTCTGATATTCTATTCTATTCTTTATTCTGATATTCTATTCTATTCTTTATACTGATATTCTATTCTATTCTTTATTCTGATATTCTATTCTATTCTTTATTCTGATATTCTATTCTATTCTTTATTCTGATATTCTGTTCTATTCTTTATTCTGATATTCTGTTCTATTCTATTCTATTCTTTATTCTGATATTCTGTTCTATTCTTTATTCTGATATTCTATTCTATTCTCTATTCTGATATTCTGTTCTATTCTTTATTCTGATATTCTGTTCTATTCTTTATTCTGATATTCTATTCTTTATTCTATTCTATTTTTTATACTGACATTCTATTCTTTATTGTGATATTCTATTCTATTCTTTATATTGATATTCTATTCTTTATTCTATTCTATTTTATTTTTATACTGATATTCTATTCTATTCTTTATACTGATATTCTATTCTATTCTTTATACTGATATTCTATTCTTTATTCTATTCTATTTTTTATACTGACATTCTATTCTTTATTGTGATATTCTATTCTTTATATTGATATTCTATTCTTTATTCTATTCTATTTTTATACTGATATTCTATTCTTTATTCTGATATTCTATTCTATTCTTTATTCTGATATTCTATTCTATTCTTTATTCTGATATTCTGTTCTATTCTTTATTCTGATATTCTATTCTATTCTTTATTCTGCTATTCTGCTATTCTTTATTCTGCTATTCTATTCTATTCTTTATTCTGATATTCTATTCTATTCTTTATTCTGATATTCTGTTCTATTCTTTATTCTGATATTCTATTCTATTCTTTATTCTGATATTCTATTCTATTCTTTATACTGATATTCTATTCTATTCTTTATACTGATATTCTATTCTATTCTTTATACTGATATTCTATTCTTTATTCTATTCTATTTTTATACTGACATTCTAATCTTTATTGTGATATTCTGTTCTATTCTTTATATTGATATTCTATTCTTTATTCTATTCTATTCTATTTTTATACTTATATTCTATTCTATTCTTTATTCTGATATTCTATTCTATTCTATTCTTTATTCTGATATTCTATTCTATTCTTTATACTGATATTCTATTCTATTCTTTATTCTGATATTCTATTCTATGCTTTATTCTGATATTCTATTCTATTCTTTATTCTGATATTCTGTTCTATTCTTTATTCTGATATTCTATTCTATTCTATTCTTTATTCTGATATTCTGTTCTATTCTTTATACTGATATTCTATTCTATTCTTCATACTGATATTCTATTCTTTATTCTATTCTATTTTTTATAATGACATTCTATTCTTTATTGTGATATTCTATTCTATTCTTTATATTGATATTCTATTCTTTATTCTATTCTATTCTATTTTTATACTGATATTCTATTCTTTATTCTGATATTCTATTCTATTCTTTATTCTGATATTCTATTCTATTCTCTATTCTGATATTCTGTTCTATTCTTTATTCTGATATTCTGTTCTATTCTTTATTCTGATATTCTATTCTTTATTCTATTCTATTTTTTATACTGACATTCTATTCTTTATTGTGATATTCTATTCTATTCTTTATATTGATATTCTATTCTTTATTCTATTCTATTTTATTTTTATACTGATATTCTATTCTATTCTTTATACTGATATTCTATTCTATTCTTTATACTGATATTCTATTCTTTATTCTATTCTATTTTTTATACTGACATTCTATTCTTTATTGTGATATTCTATTCTTTATATTGATATTCTATTCTTTATTCTATTCTATTTTTATACTGATATTCTATTCTTTATTCTGATATTCTATTCTATTCTTTATTCTGATATTCTATTCTATTCTTTATTCTGATATTCTGTTCTATTCTTTATTCTGATATTCTATTCTATTCTTTATTCTGCTATTCTGCTATTCTTTATTCTGCTATTCTATTCTATTCTTTATTCTGATATTCTATTCTATTCTTTATTCTGATATTCTGTTCTATTCTTTATTCTGATATTCTATTCTATTCTTTATTCTGATATTCTATTCTATTCTTTATACTGATATTCTATTCTATTCTTTATACTGATATTCTATTCTATTCTTTATACTGATATTCTATTCTTTATTCTATTCTATTTTTATACTGACATTCTAATCTTTATTGTGATATTCTGTTCTATTCTTTATATTGATATTCTATTCTTTATTCTATTCTATTCTATTTTTATACTTATATTCTATTCTATTCTTTATTCTGATATTCTATTCTATTCTATTCTTTATTCTGATATTCTATTCTATTCTTTATACTGATATTCTATTCTATTCTTTATTCTGATATTCTATTCTATGCTTTATTCTGATATTCTATTCTATTCTTTATTCTGATATTCTGTTCTATTCTTTATTCTGATATTCTATTCTATTCTATTCTTTATTCTGATATTCTATTCTATTCTTTATACTGATATTCTATTCTATTCTTTATTCTGATATTCTATTCTATGCTTTATTCTGATATTCTATTCTATTCTTTATTCTGATATTCTGTTCTATTCTTTATTCTGATATTCTATTCTATTCTATTCTTTATTCTGATATTGTGTTCTATTCTTTATACTGATATTCTATTCTATTCTTCATACTGATATTCTATTCTTTATTCTATTCTATTTTTTATAATGACATTCTATTCTTTATTGTGATATTCTATTCTATTCTTTATATTGATATTCTATTCTTTATTCTATTCTATTCTATTTTTATACTGATATTCTATTCTTTATTCTGATATTCTATTCTATTCTTTATTCTGATATTCTATTCTATTCTTTATTCTGATATTCTATTCTATTCTATTCTTTATTCTGATATTCTATTCTATTCTTTATACTGATAGTCTATTCTATTCTTTATACTGATAGTCTATTCTATTCTTTATACTGATAGTCTATTCTTTATTCTATTCTATTTTTATACTGACATTCTAATCTTTATTGTGATATTCTGTTCTATTCTTTATATTGATATTCTATTCTTTATTCTGATATTCTGTTCTATTCTTTATTCTGATATTCTATTCTATTCTATTCTTTATTCTGATATTCTGTTCTATTCTTTATACTGATATTCTATTCTATTCTTTATACTGATATTCTATTCTTTATTCTATTCTATTTTTATACTGATATTCTATTCTTTATTCTGATATTCTATTCTATTCTTTATTCTGATATTCTATTCTATTCTTTATTCTGATATTCTGTTCTATTCTTTATTCTGATATTCTATTCTATTCTATTCTTTATTCTGATATTCTATTCTATTCTATTCTTTATTCTGATATTCTATTCTTTATTCTGCTATTCTGCTATTCTTTATTCTGCTATTCTATTCTATTCTTTATTCTGATATTCTATTCTATTCTTTATTCTGATATTCTGTTCTGTTCTTTATTCTGATATTCTATTCTATTCTATTCTTTATTCTGATATTCTATTCTTTATTCTGATATTCTGCTATTCTTTATTCTGCTATTCTATTCTATTCTTTATTCTGATATTCTATTCTATTCTTTATTCTGATATTCTGTTCTATTCTTTATTCTGCTATTCTATTCTATTCTTTATTCTGATATTCTATTCTATTCTTTATTCTAATATTCTGTTCTATTCTTTATTCTGATATTCTATTCTATTCTTTATTCTGATATTCTATTCTATTCTTTATACTGATATTCTATTCTATTCTTTATACTGATATTATATTCTATTCTTTATACTGATAGTCTATTCTTTATTCTATTCTATTTTTATACTGACATTCTAATCTTCATTGTGATATTCTGTTCTATTCTTTATATTCATATTCTATTCTTTATTCTATTCTATTTTTATACTTATATTCTATTCTATTCTTTATTCTGATATTCTATTCTATTCTTTATTCTGATATTCTATTCTATTCTTTATACTGATATTCTATTCTATTCTTTATTCTGATATTCTATTCTATTCTTTATTCTGATATTCTATTCTATTCTTTATTCTGATATTCTGTTCTATTCTTTATTCTGATATTCTGTTCTATTCTATTCTATTCTTTATTCTGATATTCTGTTCTATTCTTTATTCTGATATTCTATTCTATTCTCTATTCTGATATTCTGTTCTATTCTTTATTCTGATATTCTGTTCTATTCTTTATTCTGATATTCTATTCTTTATTCTATTCTATTTTTTATACTGACATTCTATTCTTTATTGTGATATTCTATTCTATTCTTTATATTGATATTCTATTCTTTATTCTATTCTATTTTATTTTTATACTGATATTCTATTCTATTCTTTATACTGATATTCTATTCTATTCTTTATACTGATATTCTATTCTTTATTCTATTCTATTTTTTATACTGACATTCTATTCTTTATTGTGATATTCTATTCTTTATATTGATATTCTATTCTTTATTCTATTCTATTTTTATACTGATATTCTATTCTTTATTGTGATATTCTGTTCTATTCTTTATATTGATATTCTATTCTTTATTCTATTCTATTCTATTTTTATACTTATATTCTATTCTATTCTTTATTCTGATATTCTATTCTATTCTTTATTCTGATATTCTGTTCTATTCTTTATTCTGATATTCTATTCTATTCTTTATTCTGCTATTCTGCTATTCTTTATTCTGCTATTCTATTCTATTCTTTATTCTGATATTCTATTCTATTCTTTATTCTGATATTCTGTTCTATTCTTTATTCTGATATTCTATTCTATTCTTTATTCTGATATTCTATTCTATTCTTTATACTGATATACTATTCTATTCTTTATACTGATATTCTATTCTATTCTTTATACTGATATTCTATTCTTTATTCTATTCTATTTTTATACTGACATTCTAATCTTTATTGTGATATTCTGTTCTATTCTTTATATTGATATTCTATTCTTTATTCTATTCTATTCTATTTTTATACTTCTATTCTATTCTTTATTCTGATATTCTATTCTATTCTATTCTTTATTCTGATATTCTATTCTATTCTTTATACTGATATTCTATTCTATTCTTTATTCTGATATTCTATTCTATGCTTTATTCTGATATTCTATTCTATTCTTTATTCTGATATTCTGTTCTATTCTTTATTCTGATATTCTATTCTATTCTATTCTTTATTCTGATATTCTGTTCTATTCTTTATACTGATATTCTATTCTATTCTTCATACTGATATTCTATTCTTTATTCTATTCTATTTTTTATAATGACATTCTATTCTTTATTGTGATATTCTATTCTATTCTTTATATTGATATTCTATTCTTTATTCTATTCTATTCTATTTTTATACTGATATTCTATTCTTTATTCTGATATTCTATTCTATTCTTTATTCTGATATTCTATTCTATTCTTTATTCTGATATTCTGTTCTATTCTTTATTCTGATATTCTATTCTATTCTATTCTTTATTCTGATATTCTATTCTATTCTATTCTTTATTCTGATATTCTATTCTATTCTATTCTTTATTCTGATATTCTATTCTATTCTTTATACTGATAGTCTATTCTATTCTTTATACTGATATTCTATTCTATTCTTTATACTGATAGTCTATTCTTTATTCTATTCTATTTTTATACTGACATTCTAATCTTTATTGTGATATTCTGTTCTATTCTTTATATTGATATTCTATTCTTTATTCTGATATTCTGTTCTATTCTTTATTCTGATATTCTATTCTATTCTATTCTTTATTCTGATATTCTGTTCTATTCTTTATACTGATATTCTATTCTATTCTTTATACTGATATTCTATTCTTTATTCTATTCTATTTTTATACTGATATTCTATTCTTTATTCTGATATTCTATTCTATTCTTTATTCTGATATTCTATTCTATTCTTTATTCTGATATTCTGTTCTATTCTTTATTCTGATATTCTATTCTATTCTATTCTTTATTCTGATATTCTATTCTATTCTATTCTTTATTCTGATATTCTATTCTTTATTCTGCTATTCTGCTATTCTTTATTCTGCTATTCTATTCTATTCTTTATTCTGATATTCTATTCTATTCTATTCTTTATTCTGATATTCTATTCTATTCTTTATACTGATATTCTATTCTATTCTTTATTCTGATATTCTATTCTATGCTTTATTCTGATATTCTATTCTATTCTTTATTCTGATATTCTGTTCTATTCTTTATTCTGATATTCTATTCTATTCTATTCTTTATTCTGATATTCTGTTCTATTCTTTATACTGATATTCTATTCTATTCTTCATACTGATATTCTATTCTTTATTCTATTCTATTTTTATAATGACATTCTATTCTTTATTGTGATATTCTATTCTATTCTTTATATTGATATTCTATTCTTTATTCTATTCTATTCTATTTTTATACTGATATTCTATTCTTTATTCTGATATTCTATTCTATTCTTTATACTGATATTCTATTCTATTCTATTCTTTATTCTGATATTCTATTCTATTCTTTATACTGATATTCTATTCTATTCTTTATACTGATAGTCTATTCTATTCTTTATACTGATAGTCTATTCTTTATTCTATTCTATTTTTATACTGACATTCTAATCTTTATTGTGATATTCTGTTCTATTCTTTATATTGATATTCTATTCTTTATTCTGATATTCTGTTCTATTCTTTATTCTGATATTCTATTCTATTCTATTCTTTATTCTGATATTCTGTTCTATTCTTTATACTGATATTCTATTCTATTCTTTATACTGATATTCTATTCTTTATTCTATTCTATTTTTATACTGATATTCTATTCTTTATTCTGATATTCTATTCTATTCTTTATTCTGATATTCTATTCTATTCTTTATTCTGATATTCTGTTCTATTCTTTATTCTGATATTCTATTCTATTCTATTCTTTATTCTGATATTCTATTCTTTATTCTGATATTCTATTCTTTATTCTGCTATTCTGCTATTCTTTATTCTGCTATTCTATTCTATTCTTTATTCTGATATTCTATTCTATTCTTTATTCTGATATTCTGTTCTGTTCTTTATTCTGATATTCTATTCTATTCTATTCTTTATTCTGATATTCTATTCTTTATTCTGATATTCTGCTATTCTTTATTCTGCTATTCTATTCTATTCTTTATTCTGATATTCTATTCTATTCTTTATTCTGATATTCTGTTCTATTCTTTATTCTGCTATTCTATTCTATTCTTTATTCTGATATTCTATTCTATTCTTTATTCTTATATTCTGTTCTATTCTTTATTCTGATATTCTATTCTATTCTTTATTCTGATATTCTATTCTATTCTTTATACTGATATTCTATTCTATTCTTTATACTGATATTCTATTCTATTCTTTATACTGATAGTCTATTCTTTATTCTATTCTATTTTTATACTGACATTCTAATCTTCATTGTGATATTCTGTTCTATTCTTTATATTCATATTCTATTCTTTATTCTATTCTATTTTTATACTTATATTCTATTCTATTCTTTATTCTGATATTCTATTCTATTCTTTATTCTGATATTCTATTCTATTCTTTATACTGATATTCTATTCTATTCTTTATTCTGATATTCTATTCTATTCTTTATTCTGATATTCTATTCTATTCTTTATTCTGATATTCTGTTCTATTCTTTATTCTGATATTCTGTTCTATTCTATTCTATTCTTTATTCTGATATTCTGTTCTATTCTTTATTCTGATATTCTATTCTATTCTCTATTCTGATATTCTGTTCTATTCTTTATTCTGATATTCTGTCCTATTCTTTATTCTGATATTCTATTCTTTATTCTATTCTATTTTTTATACTGACATTCTATTCTTTATTGTGATATTCTATTCTATTCTTTATATTGATATTCTATTCTTTATTCTATTCTATTTTATTTTTATACTGATATTCTATTCTATTCTTTATACTGATATTCTATTCTATTCTTTATACTGATATTCTATTCTTTATTCTATTCTATTTTTTATACTGACATTCTATTCTTTATTGTGATATTCTATTCTTTATATTGATATTCTATTCTTTATTCTATTCTATTTTTATACTGATATTCTATTCTTTATTCTGATATTCTATTCTATTCTTTATTCTGATATTCTATTCTATTCTTTATTCTGATATTCTGTTCTATTCTTTATTCTGATATTCTATTCTATTCTTTATTCTGATATTCTATTCTATTCTATTCTATTCTTTATTCTCATATTCTATTCTTTATTCTGCTATTCTGCTATTCTTTATTCTGCTATTCTATTCTATTCTTTATTCTGATATTCTATTCTATTCTTTATTCTGATATTCTGTTCTATTCTTTATTCTGATATTCTATTCTATTCTTTATTCTGATATTCTATTCTATTCTTTATACTGATATTCTATTCTATTCTTTATACTGATATTCTATTCTATTCTTTATACTGATATTCTATTCTTTATTCTATTCTATTTTTATACTGACATTCTAATCTTTATTGTGATATTCTGTTCTATTCTTTATATTGATATTCTATTCTTTATTCTATTCTATTCTATTTTTATACTTATATTCTATTCTATTCTTTATTCTGATATTCTATTCTATTCTATTCTTTATTCTGATATTCTATTCTATTCTTTATACTGATATTCTATTCTATTCTTTATTCTGATATTCTATTCTATGCTTTATTCTGATATTCTATTCTATTCTTTATTCTGATATTCTGTTCTATTCTTTATTCTGATATTCTATTCTATTCTATTCTTTATTCTGATATTCTATTCTATTCTATTCTTTATTCTGATATTCTATTCTATTCTATTCTTTATTCTGATATTCTATTCTATTCTTTATACTGATATTCTATTCTATTCTTTATACTGATATTCTATTCTATTCTTTATACTGATAGTCTATTCTTTATTCTATTCTATTTTTATACTGACATTCTAATCTTTATTATGATATTCTGTTCTATTCTTTATATTGATATTCTATTCCTTATTCTGATATTCTGTTCTATTCTTTATTCTGATATTCTATTCTATTCTATTCTTTATTCTGATATTCTGTTCTATTCTTTATACTGATATTCTATTCTATTCTTTATACTGATATTCTATTCTTTATTCTATTCTATTTTTATACTGATATTCTATTCTTTATTCTGATATTCTATTCTATTCTTTATTCTGATATTCTATTCTATTCTTTATTCTGATATTCTGTTCTATTCTTTATTCTGATATTCTATTCTATTCTATTCTTTATTCTGATATTCTATTCTATTCTTTATTCTGATATTCTATTCTTTATTCTGCTATTCTGCTATTCTTTATTCTGCTATTCTAATCTATTCTTTATTCTGATATTCTATTCTATTCTTTATTCTGATATTCTGTTCTGTTCTTTATTCTGATATTCTATTCTATTCTATTCTTTATTCTGATATTCTATTCTTTATTCTGCTATTCTGCTATTCTTTATTCTGCTATTCTATTCTATTCTTTATTCTGATATTCTATTCTATTCTTTATTCTGATATTCTGTTCTATTCTTTATTCTGCTATTCTATTCTATTCTTTATTCTGATATTCTATTCTATTCTTTATTCTGATATTCTGTTCTATTCTTTATTCTGATATTCTATTCTATTCTTTATTCTGATATTCTATTCTATTCTTTATACTGATATTCTATTCTATTCTTTATACTGATATTCTATTCTATTCTTTATACTGATAGTCTATTCTTTATTCTATTCTATTTTTATACTGACATTCTAATCTTCATTGTGATATTCTGTTCTATTCTTTATATTCATATTCTATTCTTTATTCTATTCTATTTTTATACTTCTATTCTATTCTATTCTTTATTCTGATATTCTATTCTATTCTTTATTCTGATATTCTATTCTATTCTTTATACTGATATTCTATTCTATTCTTTATTCTGATATTCTATTCTATTCTTTATTCTGATATTCTATTCTATTCTTTATTCTGATATTCTGTTCTATTCTTTATTCTGATATTCTATTCTATTCTATTCTTTATTCTGATATTCTGTTCTATTCTTTATACTGATATTCTATTCTATTCTTTATACTGATATTCTATTCTTTATTCTATTCTATTTTTATACTGATATTCTATTCTTTATTCTGATATTCTATTCTATTCTTTATTCTGATATTCTATTCTATTCTTTATTCTGATATTCTGTTCTATTCTTTATTCTGATATTCTATTCTATTCTATTCTTTATTCTGCTATTCTGCTATTCTTTATTCTGCTATTCTATTCTATTCTTTATTCTGATATTCTATTCTATTCTTTATTCTGATATTCTGTTCTATTCTTTATTCTGATATTCTATTCTATTCTTTATTCTGATATTCTATTCTATTCTTTATACTGATATTCTATTCTTTATTCTATTCCATTTTTATACTGACATTCTAATCTTTATTGTGATATTCTGTTCTATTCTTTATATTGATATTCTATTCTTTATTCTATTCTATTCTATTTTTATACTTATATTCTATTCTATTCTTTATTCTGATATTCTATTCTATTCTATTCTTTATTCTGATATTCTATTCTATTCTTTATACTGATATTCTATTCTATTCTTTATTCTGATATTCTATTCTTTATTCTGATATTCTATTCTATTCTTTATTCTGATATTCTGTTCTATTCTTTATTCTGATATTCTATTCTATTCTATTCTTTATTCTGATATTCTATTCTATTCTTTATACTGATATTCTATTCTATTCTTTATACTGATATTCTATTCTTTATTCTATTCTATTTTTTATACTGACATTCTATTCTTTATTGTGATATTCTATTCTATTCTTTATACTGATATTCCATTCTTTATTCTGATATTCTATTCTATTCTTTATTCTGATATTCTATTCTATTCTTTATTCTGATATTCTGTTCTATTCTTTATTCTGATATTCTATTCTATTCTATTCTTTATTCTGATATTCTATTCTATTCTATTCTTTATTCTGATATTCTATTATTTATTCTGCTATTCTGCTATTCTTTATTCTGCTATTCTATTCTATTCTTTATTCTGATATTCTATTCTATTCTTTATTCTGATATTCTGTTCTATTCTTTATTCTGCTATTCTATTCTATTCTTTATTCTGATATTCTATTCTATTCTTTATTCTGATATTCTGTTCTATTCTTTATTCTGATATTCTATTCTATTCTTTATTCTGATATTCTATTCTATTCTTTATACTGATATTCTATTCTATTCTTTATACTGATATTCTATTCTATTCTTTATACTGATAGTCTATTCTTTATTCTATTCTATTTTTATACTGACATTCTAATCTTCATTGTGATATTCTGTTCTATTCTTTATATTCATATTCTATTCTTTATTCTATTCTATTTTTATACTTATATTCTATTCTATTCTTTATTCTGATATTCTATTCTATTCTTTATTCTGATATTCTATTCTATTCTTTATACTGATATTCTATTCTATTCTTTATTCTGATATTCTATTCTATTCTTTATTCTGATATTCTATTCTATTCTTTATTCTGATATTCTGTTCTATTCTTTATTCTGATATTCTATTCTATTCTATTCTTTATTCTGATATTCTGTTCTATTCTTTATACTGATATTCTATTCTATTCTTTATACTGATATTCTATTCTTTATTCTATTCTATTTTTATACTGATATTCTATTCTTTATTCTGATATTCTATTCTATTCTTTATTCTGATATTCTATTCTATTCTTTATTCTGATATTCTGTTCTATTCTTTATTCTGATATTCTATTCTATTCTATTCTTTATTCTGCTATTCTGCTATTCTTTATTCTGCTATTCTATTCTATTCTTTATTCTGATATTCTATTCTATTCTTTATTCTGATATTCTGTTCTATTCTTTATTCTGATATTCTATTCTATTCTTTATTCTGATATTCTATTCTATTCTTTATACTGATATTCTATTCTATTCTTTATACTGATATTCTATTCTATTCTTTATACTGATATTCTATTCTTTATTCTATTCCATTTTTATACTGACATTCTAATCTTTATTGTGATATTCTGTTCTATTCTTTATATTGATATTCTATTCTTTATTCTATTCTATTCTATTTTTATACTTATATTCTATTCTATTCTTTATTCTGATATTCTATTCTATTCTATTCTTTATTCTGATATTCTATTCTATTCTTTATACTGATATTCTATTCTATTCTTTATTCTGATATTCTATTCTTTATTCTGATATTCTATTCTATTCTTTATTCTGATATTCTGTTCTATTCTTTATTCTGATATTCTATTCTATTCTATTCTTTATTCTGATATTCTATTCTATTCTTTATACTGATATTCTATTCTATTCTTTATACTGATATTCTATTCTTTATTCTATTCTATTTTTTATACTGACATTCTATTCTTTATTGTGATATTCTATTCTATTCTTTATACTGATATTCCATTCTTTATTCTGATATTCTATTCTATTCTTTATTCTGATATTCTATTCTATTCTTTATTCTGATATTCTGTTCTATTCTTTATTCTGATATTCTATTCTATTCTATTCTTTATTCTGATATTCTATTCTATTCTATTCTTTATTCTGATATTCTATTATTTATTCTGCTATTCTGCTATTCTTTATTCTGCTATTCTATTCTATTCTTTATTCTGATATTCTATTCTATTCTTTATTCTGATATTCTGTTCTATTCTTTATTCTGATATTCTATTCTATTCTTTATTCTGATATTCTATTCTATTCTTTATACTGATATTCTATTCTTTATACTGATATTCTATTCTATTTACTGATATTCTATTCTTTATTCTATTCTATTTTTATACTGACATTCTAATCTTTATTCTGATATTCTGTTCTATTCTCTATTCTGATATTCTATTCTATTCTATTCTTTATTCTGATATTCTATTCTATTCTTTATATTGATATTCTATTCTATTCTTTATTCTGATATTCTATTCTATTCTTTATTCTGATATTCTATTCTATTCTATTCTATTCTTTATTCTGATATTCTATTCTTTATTCTGCTATTCTGCTATTCTTTATTCTGCTATTCTATTCTATTCTTTATTCTGATATTCTATTCTATTCTTTATTCTGATATTCTGTTCTATTCTTTATTCTGATATTCTATTCTATTCTTTATACTGATATTCTATTCTATTCTTTATTCTGATATTCTATTCTATGCTTTATTCTGATATTCTATTCTATTCTTTATTCTGATATTCTGTTCTATTCTTTATTCTGATATTCTATTCTATTCTATTCTTTATTCTGATATTCTGTTCTATTCTTTATACTGATATTCTATTCTATTCTTTATACTGATATTCTATTCTTTATTCTATTCTATTTTTTATACTGACATTCTATTCTTTATTGTGATATTCTATTCTATTCTTTATATTGATATTCTATTCTTTATTTATATCTATTCTATTTTTATACTGATATTCTATTCTTTATTCTGATATTCTATTCTTTTCTTTATTCTGATATTCTATTCTATTCTTTATTCTGATATTCTGTTCTATTCTTTATTCTGATATTCTATTCTATTCTATTCTTTATTCTGATATTCTATTCTATTCTATTCTTTATTCTGATATTCTATTCTATTCTATTCTTTATTCTGATATTCTATTCTATTCTTTATACTGATATTCTATTCTATTCTTTATACTGATAGTCTATTCTTTATTCTATTCTATTTTTATACTGACATTCTAATCTTTATTATGATATTCTGTTCTATTCTTTATATTGATATTCTATTCCTTATTCTGATATTCTGTTCTATTCTTTATTCTGATATTCTATTCTATTCTATTCTTTATTCTGATATTCTGTTCTATTCTTTATACTGATATTCTATTCTATTCTTTATACTGATATTCTATTCTTTATTCTATTCTATTTTTATACTGATATTCTATTCTTTATTCTGATATTCTATTCTATTCTTTATTCTGATATTCTATTCTATTCTTTATTCTGATATTCTGTTCTATTCTTTATTCTGATATTCTATTCTATTCTATTCTTTATTCTGATATTCTATTCTATTCTATTCTTTATTCTGATATTCTATTCTTTATTCTGCTATTCTGCTATTCTTTATTCTGCTATTCTATTCTATTCTTTATTCTGATATTCTATTCTATTCTTTATTCTGATATTCTGTTCTGTTCTTTATTCTGATATTCTATTCTATTCTATTCTTTATTCTGATATTCTATTCTTTATTCTGCTATTCTGCTATTCTTTATTCTGCTATTCTATTCTATTCTTTATTCTGATATTCTATTCTATTCTTTATTCTGATATTCTGTTCTATTCTTTATTCTGCTATTCTATTCTATTCTTTATTCTGATATTCTATTCTATTCTTTATTCTGATATTCTGTTCTATTCTTTATTCTGATATTCTATTCTATTCTTTATTCTGATATTCTATTCTATTCTTTATACTGATATTCTATTCTATTCTTTATACTGATAGTCTATTCTTTATTCTATTCTATTTTTATACTGACATTCTAATCTTCATTGTGATATTCTGTTCTATTCTTTATGTTCATATTCTATTCTTTATTCTATTCTATTTTTATACTTATATTCTATTCTATTCTTTATTCTGATATTCTATTCTATTCTTTATTCTGATATTCTATTCTATTCTTTATACTGATATTCTATTCTATTCTTTATTCTGATATTCTATTCTATTCTTTATACTGATATTCTATTCTTTATTCTGATATTCTATTCTATTCTTTATTCTGATATTCTATTCTATTCTTTATTCTGATATTCTGTTCTATTCTTTATTCTGATATTCTATTCTATTCTATTCTTTATTCTGCTATTCTGCTATTCTTTATTCTGCTATTCTATTCTATTCTTTATTCTGATATTCTATTCTATTCTTTATTCTGATATTCTGTTCTATTCTTTATTCTGATATTCTATTCTATTCTTGATTCTGATATTCTATTCTATTCTTTATACTGATATTCTATTCTATTCTTTATACTGATATTCTATTCTTTATTCTGATATTCTATTCTTTATTCTATTCTATTTTTTATACTGACATTCTATTCTTTATTCTGATATTCTATTCTTTATTCTGCTATTCTGCTATTCTTTATTCTGCTATTCTATTCTATTCTTTATTCTGATATTCTATTCTATTCTTTATTCTGATATTCTGTTCTATTCTTTATTCTGATATTCTATTCTATTCTTTATTCTGATATTCTATTCTATGCTTTATTCTGATATTCTATTCTATTCTTTATTCTGATATTCTGTTCTATTCTTTATTCTGATATTCTATTCTATTCTATTCTTTATTCTGATATTCTGTTCTATTCTTTATACTGATATTCTATTCTATTCTTTATACTGATATTCAATTCTTTATTCTATTCTATTTTTTATACTGACATTCTATTCTTTATTGTGATATTCTATTCTATTCTTTATATTGATATTCTATTCTTTATTTATATCTATTCTATTTTTATACTGATATTCTATTCTTTATTCTGATATTCTATTCTTTTCTTTATTCTGATATTCTATTCTATTCTTTATTCTGATATTCTGTTCTATTCTTTATTCTGATATTCTATTCTATTCTATTCTTTATTCTGATATTCTATTCTATTCTATTCTTTATTCTGATATTCTATTCTATTCTATTCTTTATTCTGATATTCTATTCTATTCTTTATACTGATATTCTATTCTATTCTTTATACTGATAGTCTATTCTATTCTTTATACTGATAGTCTATTCTTTATTCTATTCTATTTTTATACTGACATTCTAATCTTTATTATGATATTCTGTTCTATTCTTTATATTGATATTCTATTCCTTATTCTGATATTCTGTTCTATTCTTTATTCTGATATTCTATTCTATTCTATTCTTTATTCTGATATTCTGTTCTATTCTTTATACTGATATTCTATTCTATTCTTTATACTGATATTCTATTCTTTATTCTATTCTATTTTTATACTGATATTCTATTCTTTATTCTGATATTCTATTCTATTCTTTATTCTGATATTCTATTCTATTCTTTATTCTGATATTCTGTTCTATTCTTTATTCTGATATTCTATTCTATTCTATTCTATTCTTTATTCTGATATTCTATTCTTTATTCTGCTATTCTGCTATTCTTTATTCTGCTATTCTATTCTATTCTATTCTTTATTCTGATATTCTATTCTATTCTTTATACTGATATTCTATTCTATTCTTTATACTGATATTCTATTCTATTCTTTATACTGATAGTCTATTCTTTATTCTATTCTATTTTTATACTGACATTCTAATCTTTATTGTGATATTCTGTTCTATTCTTTATATTGATATTCTATTCTTTATTCTGATATTCTGTTCTATTCTTTATTCTGATATTCTATTCTATTCTATTCTTTATTCTGATATTCTATTCTATTCTATTCTTTATTCTGATATTCTATTCTATTCTATTCTTTATTCTGATATTCTATTCTTTATTCTGCTATTCTGCTATTCTTTATTCTGCTATTCTATTCTATTCTTTATTCTGATATTCTATTCTATTCTTTATTCTGATATTCTGTTCTGTTCTTTATTCTGATATTCTATTCTATTCTATTCTTTATTCTGATATTCTATTCTTTATTCTGCTATTCTGCTATTCTTTATTCTGATATTCTATTCTATTCTTTATTCTGATATTCTATTCTATTCTTTATTCTGATATTCTGTTCTATTCTTTATTCTGATATTCTATTCTATTCTTTATTCTGATATTCTATTCTATTCTTTATTCTGATATTCTGTTCTATTCTTTATTCTGATATTCTATTCTATTCTTTATTCTGATATTCTATTCTATTCTTTATACTGATATTCTATTCTATTCTTTATACTGATATTCTATTCTATTCTTTATACTGATAGTCTATTCTTTATTCTATTCTATTTTTATACTGACATTCTAATCTTCATTGTGATATTCTGTTCTATTCTTTATATTCATATTCTATTCTTTATTCTATTCTATTTTTATACTTATATTCTATTCTATTCTTTATTCTGATATTCTATTCTATTCTTTATTCTGATATTCTATTCTATTCTTTATACTGATATTCTATTCTATTCTTTATTCTGATATTCTATTCTATTCTTTATTCTGATATTCTATTCTATTCTTTATTCTGATATTCTGTTCTATTCTTTATTCTGATATTCTATTCTATTCTATTCTTTATTCTGATATTCTGTTCTATTCTTTATACTGATATTCTATTCTATTCTTTATACTGATATTCTATTCTTTATTCTATTCTATTTTTATACTGATATTCTATTCTTTATTCTGATATTCTATTCTATTCTTTATTCTGATATTCTATTCTATTCTTTATTCTGATATTCTGTTCTATTCTTTATTCTGATATTCTATTCTATTCTATTCTTTATTCTGCTATTCTGCTATTCTTTATTCTGCTATTCTATTCTATTCTTTATTCTGATATTCTATTCTATTCTTTATTCTGATATTCTGTTCTATTCTTTATTCTGATATTCTATTCTATTCTTTATTCTGATATTCTATTCTATTCTTTATACTGATATTCTATTCTATTCTTTATACTGATATTCTATTCTATTCTTTATACTGATATTCTATTCTTTATTCTATTCCATTTTTATACTGACATTCTAATCTTTATTGTGATATTCTGTTCTATTCTTTATATTGATATTCTATTCTTTATTCTATTCTATTCTATTTTTATACTTATATTCTATTCTATTCTTTATTCTGATATTCTATTCTATTCTATTCTTTATTCTGATATTCTATTCTATTCTTTATACTGATATTCTATTCTATTCTTTATTCTGATATTCTATTCTTTATTCTGATATTCTATTCTATTCTTTATTCTGATATTCTGTTCTATTATTTATTCTGATATTCTATTCTATTCTATTCTTTATTCTGATATTCTATTCTATTCTTTATACTGATATTCTATTCTATTCTTTATACTGATATTCTATTCTTTATTCTATTCTATTTTTTATACTGACATTCTATTCTTTATTGTGATATTCTATTCTATTCTTTATACTGATATTCCATTCTTTATTCTGATATTCTATTCTATTCTTTATTCTGATATTCTATTCTATTCTTTATTCTGATATTCTGTTCTATTCTTTATTCTGATATTCTATTCTATTCTTTATACTGATATTCTATTCTTTATTCTATTCTATTTTTATACTGATATTCTATTCTTTATTCTGATATTCTATTCTATTCTTTATTCTGATATTCTATTCTATTCTTTATTCTGATATTCTGTTCTATTCTTTATTCTGATATTCTATTCTATTCTATTCTTTATTCTGATATTCTATTCTATTCTATTCTTTATTCTGATATTCTATTCTTTATTCTGCTATTCTGCTATTCTTTATTCTGCTATTCTATTCTATTCTTTATTCTGATATTCTATTCTATTCTTTATTCTGATATTCTGTTCTATTCTTTATTCTGATATTCTATTCTATTCTTTATTCTGATATTCTATTCTATTCTTTATACTGATATTCTATTCTTTATACTGATATTCTATTCTATTTACTGATATTCTATTCTTTATTCTATTCTATTTTTATACTGACATTCTAATCTTTATTCTGATATTCTGTTCTATTCTCTATTCTGATATTCTATTCTATTCTATTCTTTATTCTGATATTCTATTCTATTCTTTATATTGATATTCTATTCTATTCTTTATTCTGATATTCTATTCTATTCTTTATTCTGATATTCTATTCTATTCTATTCTATTCTTTATTCTGATATTCTATTCTTTATTCTGCTATTCTGCTATTCTTTATTCTGCTATTCTATTCTATTCTTTATTCTGATATTCTATTCTATTCTTTATTCTGATATTCTGTTCTATTCTTTATTCTGATATTCTATTCTATTCTTTATTCTGATATTCTATTCTATTCTTTATACTGATATTCTATTCTATTCTTTATACTGATATTCTATTCTATTCTTTATACTGATATTCTATTCTTTATTCTATTCTATTTTTATACTGACATTCTAATCTTTATTGTGATATTCTGTTCTATTCTTTATATTGATATTCTATTCTTTATTCTATTCTATTCTATTTTTATACTTATATTCTATTCTATTCTTTATTTTGATATTCTATTCTATTCTATTCTTTATTCTGATATTCTATTCTATTCTTTATACTGATATTCTATTCTATTCTTTATTCTGATATTCTATTCTATGCTTTATTCTGATATTCTATTCTATTCTTTATTCTGATATTCTGTTCTATTCTTTATTCTGATATTCTATTCTATTCTATTCTTTATTCTGATATTCTGTTCTATTCTTTATACTGATATTCTATTCTATTCTTCATACTGATATTCTATTCTTTATTCTATTCTATTTTTTATAATGACATTCTATTCTTTATTGTGATATTCTATTCTATTCTTTATATTGATATTCTATTCTTTATTCTATTCTATTCTATTTTTATACTGATATTCTATTCTTTATTCTGATATTCTTTTCTATTCTTTATTCTGATATTCTATTCTATTCTTTATTCTGATATTCTGTTCTATTCTTTATTCTGATATTCTATTCTATTCTATTCTTTATTCTGATATTCTATTCTATTCTATTCTTTATTCTGATATTCTATTCTATTCTATTCTTTATTCTGATATTCTATTCTATTCTTTATACTGATATTCTATTCTATTCTTTATACTGATATTCTATTCTATTCTTTATACTGATAGTCTATTCTTTATTCTATTCTATTTTTATACTGACATTCTAATCTTTATTGTGATATTCTGTTCTATTCTTTATATTGATATTCTATTCTTTATTCTGATATTCTGTTCTATTCTTTATTCTGATATTCTATTCTATTCTATTCTTTATTCTGATATTCTGTTCTATTCTTTATACTGATATTCTATTCTATTCTTTATACTGATATTCTATTCTTTATTCTATTCTATTTTTATACTGATATTCTATTCTTTATTCTGATATTCTATTCTATTCTTTATTCTGATATTCTATTCTATTCTTTATTCTGATATTCTGTTCTATTCTTTATTCTGATATTCTATTCTATTCTATTCTTTATTCTGATATTCTATTCTATTCTATTCTTTATTCTGATATTCTGTTCTATTCTTTATTCTGATATTCTATTCTATTCTATTCTTTATTCTGATATTCTGTTCTATTCTTTATACTGATATTCTATTCTATTCTTTATACTGATAGTCTATTCTTTATTCTATTCTATTTTTATACTGACATTCTAATCTTCATTGTGATATTCTGTTCTATTCTTTATATTCATATTCTATTCTTTATTCTATTCTATTTTTATACTTATATTCTATTCTATTCTTTATTCTGATATTCTATTCTATTCTTTATTCTGATATTCTATTCTATTCTTTATACTGATATTCTATTCTATTCTTTATTCTGATATTCTATTCTATTCTTTATTCTGATATTCTATTCTATTCTTTATTCTGATATTCTGTTCTATTCTTTATTCTGATATTCTATTCTATTCTATTCTTTATTCTGATATTCTGTTCTATTCTTTATACTGATATTCTATTCTATTCTTTATACTGATATTCTATTCTTTATTCTATTCTATTTTTATACTGATATTCTATTCTTTATTCTGATATTCTATTCTATTCTTTATTCTGATATTCTATTCTATTCTTTATTCTGATATTCTGTTCTATTCTTTATTCTGATATTCTATTCTATTCTATTCTTTATTCTGCTATTCTGCTATTCTTTATTCTGCTATTCTATTCTATTCTTTATTCTGATATTCTATTCTATTCTTTATTCTGATATTCTGTTCTATTCTTTATTCTGATATTCTATTCTATTCTTTATTCTGATATTCTATTCTATTCTTTATACTGATATTCTATTCTATTCTTTATACTGATATTCTATTCTATTCTTTATACTGATATTCTATTCTTTATTCTATTCCATTTTTATACTGACATTCTAATCTTTATTGTGATATTCTGTTCTATTCTTTATATTGATATTCTATTCTTTATTCTATTCTATTCTATTTTTATACTTATATTCTATTCTATTCTTTATTCTGATATTCTATTCTATTCTATTCTTTATTCTGATATTCTATTCTATTCTTTATACTGATATTCTATTCTATTCTTTATTCTGATATTCTATTCTTTATTCTGATATTCTATTCTATTCTTTATTCTGATATTCTGTTCTATTATTTATTCTGATATTCTATTCTATTCTATTCTTTATTCTGATATTCTATTCTATTCTTTATACTGATATTCTATTCTATTCTTTATACTGATATTCTATTCTTTATTCTATTCTATTTTTTATACTGACATTCTATTCTTTATTGTGATATTCTATTCTATTCTTTATACTGATATTCCATTCTTTATTCTGATATTCTATTCTATTCTTTATTCTGATATTCTATTCTATTCTTTATTCTGATATTCTGTTCTATTCTTTATTCTGATATTCTATTCTATTCTTTATACTGATATTCTATTCTTTATTCTATTCTATTTTTATACTGATATTCTATTCTTTATTCTGATATTCTATTCTATTCTTTATTCTGATATTCTATTCTATTCTTTATTCTGATATTCTGTTCTATTCTTTATTCTGATATTCTATTCTATTCTATTCTTTATTCTGATATTCTATTCTATTCTATTCTTTATTCTGATATTCTATTCTTTATTCTGCTATTCTGCTATTCTTTATTCTGCTATTCTATTCTATTCTTTATTCTGATATTCTATTCTATTCTTTATTCTGATATTCTGTTCTATTCTTTATTCTGATATTCTATTCTATTCTTTATTCTGATATTCTATTCTATTCTTTATACTGATATTCTATTCTTTATACTGATATTCTATTCTATTTACTGATATTCTATTCTTTATTCTATTCTATTTTTATACTGACATTCTAATCTTTATTCTGATATTCTGTTCTATTCTCTATTCTGATATTCTATTCTATTCTATTCTTTATTCTGATATTCTATTCTATTCTTTATATTGATATTCTATTCTATTCTTTATTCTGATATTCTATTCTATTCTTTATTCTGATATTCTATTCTATTCTATTCTATTCTTTATTCTGATATTCTATTCTTTATTCTGCTATTCTGCTATTCTTTATTCTGCTATTCTATTCTATTCTTTATTCTGATATTCTATTCTATTCTTTATTCTGATATTCTGTTCTATTCTTTATTCTGATATTCTATTCTATTCTTTATTCTGATATTCTATTCTATTCTTTATACTGATATTCTATTCTATTCTTTATACTGATATTCTATTCTATTCTTTATACTGATATTCTATTCTTTATTCTATTCTATTTTTATACTGACATTCTAATCTTTATTGTGATATTCTGTTCTATTCTTTATATTGATATTCTATTCTTTATTCTATTCTATTCTATTTTTATACTTATATTCTATTCTATTCTTTATTTTGATATTCTATTCTATTCTATTCTTTATTCTGATATTCTATTCTATTCTTTATACTGATATTCTATTCTATTCTTTATTCTGATATTCTATTCTATGCTTTATTCTGATATTCTATTCTATTCTTTATTCTGATATTCTGTTCTATTCTTTATTCTGATATTCTATTCTATTCTATTCTTTATTCTGATATTCTGTTCTATTCTTTATACTGATATTCTATTCTATTCTTCATACTGATATTCTATTCTTTATTCTATTCTATTTTTTATAATGACATTCTATTCTTTATTGTGATATTCTATTCTATTCTTTATATTGATATTCTATTCTTTATTCTATTCTATTCTATTTTTATACTGATATTCTATTCTTTATTCTGATATTCTTTTCTATTCTTTATTCTGATATTCTATTCTATTCTTTATTCTGATATTCTGTTCTATTCTTTATTCTGATATTCTATTCTATTCTATTCTTTATTCTGATATTCTATTCTATTCTATTCTTTATTCTGATATTCTATTCTATTCTATTCTTTATTCTGATATTCTATTCTATTCTTTATACTGATAGTCTATTCTATTCTTTATACTGATATTCTATTCTATTCTTTATACTGATAGTCTATTCTTTATTTTATTCTATTTTTATACTGACATTCTAATCTTTATTGTGATATTCTGTTCTATTCTTTATATTGATATTCTATTCTTTATTCTGATATTCTGTTCTATTCTTTATTCTGATATTCTATTCTATTCTATTCTTTATTCTGATATTCTGTTCTATTCTTTATACTGATATTCTATTCTATTCTTTATACTGATATTCTATTCTTTATTCTATTCTATTTTTATACTGATATTCTATTCTTTATTCTGATATTCTATTCTATTCTTTATTCTGATATTCTATTCTATTCTTTATTCTGATATTCTGTTCTATTCTTTATTCTGATATTCTATTCTATTCTATTCTTTATTCTGATATTCTATTCTATTCTATTCTTTATTCTGATATTCTATTCTTTATTCTGCTATTCTGCTATTCTTTATTCTGCTATTCTATTCTATTCTTTATTCTGATATTCTATTCTATTCTATTCTTTATTCTGATATTCTATTCTATTCTTTATACTGATATTCTATTCTATTCTTTATTCTGATATTCTATTCTATTCTATTCTTTATTCTGATATTCTATTCTATTCTTTATTCTGATATTCTGTTCTATTCTTTATTCTGATATTCTATTCTATTCTATTCTTTATTCTGATATTCTATTCTATTCTATTCTTTATTCTGATATTCTATTCTATTCTATTCTTTATTCTGATATTCTATTCTATTCTTTATACTGATATTCTATTCTATTCTTTATACTGATATTCTATTCTATTCTTTATACTGATAGTCTATTCTTTATTCTATTCTATTTTTATACTGACATTCTAATCTTTATTGTGATATTCTGTTCTATTCTTTATATTGATATTCTATTCTTTATTCTGATATTCTGTTCTATTCTTTATTCTGATATTCTATTCTATTCTATTCTTTATTCTGATATTCTGTTCTATTCTTTATACTGATATTCTATTCTATTCTTTATACTGATATTCTATTCTTTATTCTATTCTATTTTTATACTGATATTCTATTCTTTATTCTGATATTCTATTCTATTCTTTATTCTGATATTCTATTCTATTCTTTATTCTGATATTCTGTTCTATTCTTTATTCTGATATTCTATTCTATTCTATTCTTTATTCTGATATTCTATTCTATTCTATTCTTTATTCTGATATTCTATTCTTTATTCTGCTATTCTGCTATTCTTTATTCTGCTATTCTATTCTATTCTTTATTCTGATATTCTATTCTATTCTTTATTCTGATATTCTATTCTATTCTTTATACTGATATTCTATTCTATTCTTTATTCTGATATTCTATTCTATGCTTTATTCTGATATTCTATTCTATTCTTTATTCTGATATTCTGTTCTATTCTTTATTCTGATATTCTATTCTATTCTATTCTTTATTCTGATATTCTGTTCTATTCTTTATACTGATATTCTATTCTATTCTTCATACTGATATTCTATTCTTTATTCTATTCTATTTTTTATAATGACATTCTATTCTTTATTGTGATATTCTATTCTATTCTTTATATTGATATTCTATTCTTTATTCTATTCTATTCTATTTTTATACTGATATTCTATTCTTTATTCTGATATTCTATTCTATTCTTTATTCTGATATTCTATTCTATTCTTTATTCTGATATTCTATTCTATTCTATTCTTTATTCTGATATTCTATTCTATTCTTTATACTGATATTCTATTCTATTCTTTATACTGATATTCTATTCTATTCTTTATACTGATAGTCTATTCTTTATTCTATTCTATTTTTATACTGACATTCTAATCTTTATTATGATATTCTGTTCTATTCTTTATATTGATATTCTATTCCTTATTCTGATATTCTGTTCTATTCTTTATTCTGATATTCTATTCTATTCTATTCTTTATTCTGATATTCTGTTCTATTCTTTATACTGATATTCTATTCTATTCTTTATACTGATATTCTATTCTTTATTCTATTCTATTTTTATACTGATATTCTATTCTTTATTCTGATATTCTATTCTATTCTTTATTCTGATATTCTATTCTATTCTTTATTCTGATATTCTGTTCTATTCTTTATTCTGATATTCTATTCTATTCTATTCTTTATTCTGATATTCTATTCTATTCTATTCTTTATTCTGATATTCTATTCTTTATTCTGATATTCTGCTATTCTTTATTCTGCTATTCTATTCTATTCTTTATTCTGATATTCTATTCTATTCTTTATTCTGATATTCTGTTCTGTTCTTTATTCTGATATTCTATTCTATTCTATTCTTTATTCTGATATTCTATTCTTTATTCTGCTATTCTGCTATTCTTTATTCTGCTATTCTATTCTATTCTTTATTCTGATATTCTATTCTATTCTTTATTCTGATATTCTGTTCTATTCTTTATTCTGCTATTCTATTCTATTCTTTATTCTGATATTCTATTCTATTCTTTATTCTGATATTCTGTTCTATTCTTTATTCTGATATTCTATTCTATTCTTTATTCTGATATTCTATTCTATTCTTTATACTGATATTCTATTCTATTCTTTATACTGATAGTCTATTCTTTATTCTATTCTATTTTTATACTGACATTCTAATCTTCATTGTGATATTCTGTTCTATTCTTTATATTCATATTCTATTCTTTATTCTATTCTATTTTTATACTTATATTCTATTCTATTCTTTATTCTGATATTCTATTCTATTCTTTATTCTGATATTCTATTCTATTCTTTATACTGATATTCTATTCTATTCTTTATTCTGATATTCTATTCTATTCTTTATACTGATATTCTATTCTTTATTCTGATATTCTATTCTATTCTTTATTCTGATATTCTATTCTATTCTTTATTCTGATATTCTGTTCTATTCTTTATTCTGATATTCTATTCTATTCTATTCTTTATTCTGCTATTCTGCTATTCTTTATTCTGCTATTCTATTCTATTCTTTATTCTGATATTCTATTCTATTCTTTATTCTGATATTCTGTTCTATTCTTTATTCTGATATTCTATTCTATTCTTTATTCTGATATTCTATTCTATTCTTTATACTGATATTCTATTCTATTCTTTATACTGATATTCTATTCTTTATTCTGATATTCTATTCTTTATTCTATTCTATTTTTTATACTGACATTCTATTCTTTATTCTGATATTCTATTCTTTATTCTGCTATTCTGCTATTCTTTATTCTGCTATTCTATTCTATTCTTTATTCTGATATTCTATTCTATTCTTTATTCTGATATTCTGTTCTATTCTTTATTCTGATATTCTATTCTATTCTTTATACTGATATTCTATTCTATTCTTTATTCTGATATTCTATTCTATGCTTTATTCTGATATTCTATTCTATTCTTTATTCTGATATTCTGTTCTATTCTTTATTCTGATATTCTATTCTATTCTATTCTTTATTCTGATATTCTGTTCTATTCTTTATACTGATATTCTATTCTATTCTTTATACTGATATTCTATTCTTTATTCTATTCTATTTTTTATACTGACATTCTATTCTTTATTGTGATATTCTATTCTATTCTTTATATTGATATTCTATTCTTTATTTATATCTATTCTATTTTTATACTGATATTCTATTCTTTATTCTGATATTCTATTCTTTTCTTTATTCTGATATTCTATTCTATTCTTTATTCTGATATTCTGTTCTATTCTTTATTCTGATATTCTATTCTATTCTATTCTTTATTCTGATATTCTATTCTATTCTATTCTTTATTCTGATATTCTATTCTATTCTATTCTTTATTCTGATATTCTATTCTATTCTTTATACTGATATTCTATTCTATTCTTTATACTGATAGTCTATTCTATTCTTTATACTGATAGTCTATTCTTTATTCTATTCTATTTTTATACTGACATTCTAATCTTTATTATGATATTCTGTTCTATTCTTTATATTGATATTCTATTCCTTATTCTGATATTCTGTTCTATTCTTTATTCTGATATTCTATTCTATTCTATTCTTTATTCTGATATTCTGTTCTATTCTTTATACTGATATTCTATTCTATTCTTTATACTGATATTCTATTCTTTATTCTATTCTATTTTTATACTGATATTCTATTCTTTATTCTGATATTCTATTCTATTCTTTATTCTGATATTCTATTCTATTCTTTATTCTGATATTCTGTTCTATTCTTTATTCTGATATTCTATTCTATTCTATTCTTTATTCTGATATTCTATTCTTTATTCTGCTATTCTGCTATTCTTTATTCTGCTATTCTATTCTATTCTATTCTTTATTCTGATATTCTATTCTATTCTTTATACTGATATTCTATTCTATTCTTTATACTGATATTCTATTCTATTCTTTATACTGATAGTCTATTCTTTATTCTATTCTATTTTTATACTGACATTCTAATCTTTATTGTGATATTCTGTTCTATTCTTTATATTGATATTCTATTCTTTATTCTGATATTCTGTTCTATTCTTTATTCTGATATTCTATTCTATTCTATTCTTTATTCTGATATTCTATTCTATTCTATTCTTTATTCTGATATTCTATTCTATTCTATTCTTTATTCTGATATTCTATTCTTTATTCTGCTATTCTGCTATTCTTTATTCTGCTATTCTATTCTATTCTTTATTCTGATATTCTATTCTATTCTTTATTCTGATATTCTGTTCTGTTCTTTATTCTGATATTCTATTCTATTCTATTCTTTATTCTGATATTCTATTCTTTATTCTGCTATTCTGCTATTCTTTATTCTGATATTCTATTCTATTCTTTATTCTGATATTCTATTCTATTCTTTATTCTGATATTCTGTTCTATTCTTTATTCTGCTATTCTATTCTATTCTTTATTCTGATATTCTATTCTATTCTTTATTCTGATATTCTGTTCTATTCTTTATTCTGATATTCTATTCTATTCTTTATTCTGATATTCTATTCTATTCTTTATACTGATATTCTATTCTATTCTTTATACTGATATTCTATTCTATTCTTTATACTGATAGTCTATTCTTTATTCTATTCTATTTTTATACTGACATTCTAATCTTCATTGTGATATTCTGTTCTATTCTTTATATTCATATTCTATTCTTTATTCTATTCTATTTTTATACTTATATTCTATTCTATTCTTTATTCTGATATTCTATTCTATTCTTTATTCTGATATTCTATTCTATTCTTTATACTGATATTCTATTCTATTCTTTATTCTGATATTCTATTCTATTCTTTATTCTGATATTCTATTCTATTCTTTATTCTGATATTCTGTTCTATTCTTTATTCTGATATTCTATTCTATTCTATTCTTTATTCTGATATTCTGTTCTATTCTTTATACTGATATTCTATTCTATTCTTTATACTGATATTCTATTCTTTATTCTATTCTATTTTTATACTGATATTCTATTCTTTATTCTGATATTCTATTCTATTCTTTATTCTGATATTCTATTCTATTCTTTATTCTGATATTC
Source organism: Natrix helvetica (assembly GCF_964273705.1). Classification (NCBI taxonomy): domain Eukaryota; kingdom Metazoa; phylum Chordata; class Lepidosauria; order Squamata; family Natricidae; genus Natrix; species Natrix helvetica. The sequence goes on from NC_138551.1 coordinate 141,217,637, forward strand.
TGTTCTATTCTTTATTCTGATATTCTATTCTATTCTATTCTTTATTCTGCTATTCTGCTATTCTTTATTCTGCTATTCTATTCTATTCTTTATTCTGATATTCTATTCTATTCTTTATTCTGATATTCTGTTCTATTCTTTATTCTGATATTCTATTCTATTCTTTATTCTGATATTCTATTCTATTCTTTATACTGATATTCTATTCTATTCTTTATACTGATATTCTATTCTATTCTTTATACTGATATTCTATTCTTTATTCTATTCCATTTTTATACTGACATTCTAATCTTTATTGTGATATTCTGTTCTATTCTTTATATTGATATTCTATTCTTTATTCTATTCTATTCTATTTTTATACTTATATTCTATTCTATTCTTTATTCTGATATTCTATTCTATTCTATTCTTTATTCTGATATTCTATTCTATTCTTTATACTGATATTCTATTCTATTCTTTATTCTGATATTCTATTCTTTATTCTGATATTCTATTCTATTCTTTATTCTGATATTCTGTTCTATTATTTATTCTGATATTCTATTCTATTCTATTCTTTATTCTGATATTCTATTCTATTCTTTATACTGATATTCTATTCTATTCTTTATACTGATATTCTATTCTTTATTCTATTCTATTTTTTATACTGACATTCTATTCTTTATTGTGATATTCTATTCTATTCTTTATACTGATATTCCATTCTTTATTCTGATATTCTATTCTATTCTTTATTCTGATATTCTATTCTATTCTTTATTCTGATATTCTGTTCTATTCTTTATTCTGATATTCTATTCTATTCTTTATACTGATATTCTATTCTTTATTCTATTCTATTTTTATACTGATATTCTATTCTTTATTCTGATATTCTATTCTATTCTTTATTCTGATATTCTATTCTATTCTTTATTCTGATATTCTGTTCTATTCTTTATTCTGATATTCTATTCTATTCTATTCTTTATTCTGATATTCTATTCTATTCTATTCTTTATTCTGATATTCTATTCTTTATTCTGCTATTCTGCTATTTTTTATTCTGCTATTCTATTCTATTCTTTATTCTGATATTCTATTCTATTCTTTATTCTGATATTCTGTTCTATTCTTTATTCTGATATTCTATTCTATTCTTTATTCTGATATTCTATTCTATTCTTTATACTGATATTCTATTCTTTATACTGATATTCTATTCTATTTACTGATATTCTATTCTTTATTCTATTCTATTTTTATACTGACATTCTAATCTTTATTCTGATATTCTGTTCTATTCTCTATTCTGATATTCTATTCTATTCTATTCTTTATTCTGATATTCTATTCTATTCTTTATATTGATATTCTATTCTATTCTTTATTCTGATATTCTATTCTATTCTTTATTCTGATATTCTATTCTATTCTATTCTATTCTTTATTCTGATATTCTATTCTTTATTCTGCTATTCTGCTATTCTTTATTCTGCTATTCTATTCTATTCTTTATTCTGATATTCTATTCTATTCTTTATTCTGATATTCTGTTCTATTCTTTATTCTGATATTCTATTCTATTCTTTATTCTGATATTCTATTCTATTCTTTATACTGATATTCTATTCTATTCTTTATACTGATATTCTATTCTATTCTTTATACTGATATTCTATTCTTTATTCTATTCTATTTTTATACTGACATTCTAATCTTTATTGTGATATTCTGTTCTATTCTTTATATTGATATTCTATTCTTTATTCTATTCTATTCTATTTTTATACTTATATTCTATTCTATTCTTTATTTTGATATTCTATTCTATTCTATTCTTTATTCTGATATTCTATTCTATTCTTTATACTGATATTCTATTCTATTCTTTATTCTGATATTCTATTCTATGCTTTATTCTGATATTCTATTCTATTCTTTATTCTGATATTCTGTTCTATTCTTTATTCTGATATTCTATTCTATTCTATTCTTTATTCTGATATTCTGTTCTATTCTTTATACTGATATTCTATTCTATTCTTCATACTGATATTCTATTCTTTATTCTATTCTATTTTTTATAATGACATTCTATTCTTTATTGTGATATTCTATTCTATTCTTTATATTGATATTCTATTCTTTATTCTATTCTATTCTATTTTTATACTGATATTCTATTCTTTATTCTGATATTCTTTTCTATTCTTTATTCTGATATTCTATTCTATTCTTTATTCTGATATTCTGTTCTATTCTTTATTCTGATATTCTATTCTATTCTATTCTTTATTCTGATATTCTATTCTATTCTATTCTTTATTCTGATATTCTATTCTATTCTATTCTTTATTCTGATATTCTATTCTATTCTTTATACTGATATTCTATTCTATTCTTTATACTGATATTCTATTCTATTCTTTATACTGATAGTCTATTCTTTATTCTATTCTATTTTTATACTGACATTCTAATCTTTATTGTGATATTCTGTTCTATTCTTTATATTGATATTCTATTCTTTATTCTGATATTCTGTTCTATTCTTTATTCTGATATTCTATTCTATTCTATTCTTTATTCTGATATTCTGTTCTATTCTTTATACTGATATTCTATTCTATTCTTTATACTGATATTCTATTCTTTATTCTATTCTATTTTTATACTGATATTCTATTCTTTATTCTGATATTCTATTCTATTCTTTATTCTGATATTCTATTCTTTATTCTGCTATTCTGCTATTCTTTATTCTGCTATTCTATTCTATTCTTTATTCTGATATTCTATTCTATTCTTTATTCTGATATTCTGTTCTATTCTTTATTCTGATATTCTATTCTATTCTTTATTCTGATATTCTATTCTATTCTTTATACTGATATTCTATTCTTTATACTGATATTCTATTCTATTTACTGATATTCTATTCTTTATTCTATTCTATTTTTATACTGACATTCTAATCTTTATTCTGATATTCTGTTCTATTCTCTATTCTGATATTCTATTCTATTCTATTCTTTATTCTGATATTCTATTCTATTCTTTATATTGATATTCTATTCTATTCTTTATTCTGATATTCTATTCTATTCTTTATTCTGATATTCTATTCTATTCTTTATTCTGATATTCTATTCTATTCTATTCTTATTCTGATATTCTGTTCTATTCTTTATTCTGCTATTCTATTCTATTCTTTATTCTGATATTCTATTCTATTCTTTATTCTTATATTCTGTTCTATTCTTTATTCTGATATTCTATTCTATTCTTTATTCTGATATTCTATTCTATTCTTTATACTGATATTCTATTCTATTCTTTATACTGATATTCTATTCTATTCTTTATACTGATAGTCTATTCTTTATTCTATTCTATTTTTATACTGACATTCTAATCTTCATTGTGATATTCTGTTCTATTCTTTATATTCATATTCTATTCTTTATTCTATTCTATTTTTATACTTATATTCTATTCTATTCTTTATTCTGATATTCTATTCTATTCTTTATTCTGATATTCTATTCTATTCTTTATATTGATATTCTATTCTATTCTTTATTCTGATATTCTATTCTATTCTTTATTCTGATATTCTATTCTATTCTTTATTCTGATATTCTGTTCTATTCTTTATTCTGATATTCTGTTCTATTCTATTCTATTCTTTATTCTGATATTCTGTTCTATTCTTTATTCTGATATTCTATTCTATTCTCTATTCTGATATTCTGTTCTATTCTTTATTCTGATATTCTGTTCTATTCTTTATTCTGATATTCTATTCTTTATTCTATTCTATTTTTTATACTGACATTCTATTCTTTATTGTGATATTCTATTCTATTCTTTATATTGATATTCTATTCTTTATTCTATTCTATTTTATTTTTATACTGATATTCTATTCTATTCTTTATACTGATATTCTATTCTATTCTTTATACTGATATTCTAATCTTTATTCTATTCTATTTTTTATACTGACATTCTATTCTTTATTGTGATATTCTATTCTTTATATTGATATTCTATTCTTTATTCTATTCTATTTTTATACTGATATTCTATTCTTTATTCTGATATTCTATTCTATTCTTTATTCTGATATTCTATTCTATTCTTTATTCTGATATTCTATTCTATTCTTTATTCTGATATTCTATTCTATTCTTTATTCTGATATTCTATTCTATTCTATTCTATTCTTTATTCTGATATTCTATTCTTTATTCTGCTATTCTGCTATTCTTTATTCTGCTATTCTATTCTATTCTTTATTCTGATATTCTATTCTATTCTTTATTCTGATATTCTGTTCTATTCTTTATTCTGATATTCTGTTCTATTCTTTATTCTGATATTCTATTCTATTCTTTATTCTGATATTCTATTCTATTCTTTATACTGATATTCTATTCTATTCTTTATACTGATATTCTATTCTATTCTTTATACTGATATTCTATTCTTTATTCTATTCTATTTTTTATACTGACATTCTATTCTTTATATTGATATTCTATTCTATTCTTTATTCTGATATTCTATTCTATTCTTTATTCTGATATTCTATTCTATTCTTTATTCTGATATTCTATTCTATTCTATTCTTTATTCTGATATTCTGTTCTATTCTTTATTCTGATATTCTATTCTATTCTATTCTTTATTCTGATATTCTATTCTTTATTCTATTCTATTCTATTTTTATACTGATATTCCATTCTTTATTCTGATATTCTATTCTATTCTTTATTCTGATATTCTATTCTATTCTTTATTCTGATATTCTGTTCTATTCTTTATTCTGATATTCTATTCTATTCTATTCTTTATTCTGATATTCTATTCTATTCTATTCTTTATTCTGATATTCTATTCTTTATTCTGCTATTCTGCTATTCTTTATTCTGCTATTCTATTCTATTCTTTATTCTGATATTCTATTCTATTCTTTATTCTGATATTCTGTTCTATTCTTTATTCTGATATTCTATTCTATTCTTTATTCTGATATTCTATTCTATTCTTTATACTGATATTCTATTCTTTATACTGATATTCTATTCTATTTACTGATATTCTATTCTTTATTCTATTCTATTTTTATACTGACATTCTAATCTTTATTCTGATATTCTGTTCTATTCTCTATTCTGATATTCTATTCTATTCTATTCTTTATTCTGATATTCTATTCTATTCTTTATATTGATATTCTATTCTATTCTTTATTCTGATATTCTATTCTATTCTTTATTCTGATATTCTATTCTATTCTTTATTCTGATATTCTATTCTATTCTATTCTTATTCTGATATTCTGTTCTATTCTTTATTCTGATATTCTATTCTATTCTATTCTTTGTTCTGATATTCTGTTCTATTCTTTATTCTGATATTCTATTCTATTCTTTATACTGATATTCTATTCTATTCTTTATTCTGATATTCTGTTCTGTTCTTTATTCTGATATTCTATTCTATTCTTTATTCTGATATTCTGTTCTATTCTTTATTCTGATATTCTGTTCTATTCTTTATTCTGATATTCTATTCTATTCTTTATTCTGATATTCTGTTCTGTTCTTTATTCTGATATTCTATTCTATTCTATTCTTTATTCTGATATTCTATTCTTTATTCTGCTATTCTGCTATTCTTTATTCTGCTATTCTATTCTATTCTATTCTTTATTCTGTTATTCTATTCTATTTTTTATTCTGATATTCTGTTCTATTCTTTATTCTGCTATTCTATTCTATTCTTTATTCTGATATTCTATTCTATTCTTTATACTGATATTCTATTCTATTCTTTATACTGATATTCTATTCTTTATTCTATTCTATTTTTATACTGACATTCTAATCTTTATTGTGATATTCTGTTCTATTCTCTATTCTGATATTCTATTCTATTCTATTCTTTATTCTATTCTATTCTATTCTTTATATTGATATTCTATTCTATTCTTTATTCTGATATTCTATTCTATTCTTTATTCTGATATTCTATTCTATTCTTTATTCTGATATTCTATTCTATTCTATTCTTTATTCTGATATTCTGTTCTATTCTTTATTCTGATATTCTATTCTATTCTATTCTTTGTTCTGATATTCTGTTCTATTCTTTATTCTGATATTCTATTCTATTCTTTATACTGATATTCTATTCTATTCTTTATTCTGATATTCTGTTCTATTCTTTATTCTGATATTCTATTCTATTCTTTATTCTGATATTCTGTTCTATTCTTTATTCTGATATTCTGTTCTATTCTTTATTCTGATATTCTATTCTATTCTTTATTCTGATATTCTGTTCTGTTCTTTATTCTGATATTCTATTCTATTCTATTCTTTATTCTGATATTCTATTCTATTCTATTCTTTATTCTGATATTCTATTCTATTCTTTATACTGATATTCTATTCTATTCTTTATTCTGATATTCTATTCTTTATTCTGATATTCTATTCTATTCTTTATTCTGATATTCTGTTCTATTCTTTATTCTGATATTCTATTCTATTCTATTCTATTCTTTATTCTGATATTCTGTTCTATTCTTTATACTGATATTCTATTCTATTCTTTATACTGATATTCTATTCTTTATTCTATTCTATTTTTTATACTGACATTCTATTCTTTATTCTGATATTCTATTCTATTCTTTATATTGATATTCTATTCTTTATTCTATTCTATTCTATTTTTATACTGATATTCCATTCTTTATTCTGATATTCTATTCTATTCTTTATTCTGATATTCTATTCTATTCTTTATTCTGATATTCTGTTCTATTCTTTATTCTGATATTCTATTCTATTCTTTATTCTGATATTCTATTCTATTCTATTCTTTATTCTGATATTCTATTCTTTATTCTGCTATTCTGCTATTCTTTATTCTGCTATTCTATTCTATTCTTTATTCTGATATTCTATTCTATTCTTTATTCTGATATTCTGTTCTATTCTTTATTCTGATATTCTATTCTATTCTTTATTCTGATATTCTATTCTATTCTTTATACTGATATTCTATTCTATTTACTGATATTCTATTCTTTATTCTATTCTATTTTTATACTGACATTCTAATCTTTATTCTGATATTCTGTTCTATTCTCTATTCTGATATTCTATTCTATTCTATTCTTTATTCTGATATTCTATTCTATTCTTTATATTGATATTCTATTCTATTCTTTATTCTGATATTCTATTCTATTCTTTATTCTGATATTCTATTCTATTCTTTATTCTGATATTCTATTCTATTCTATTCTTATTCTGATATTCTGTTCTATTCTTTATTCTGATATTCTATTCTTTATTCTATTCTATTTTTTATACTGACATTCTATTCTTTATTCTGATATTCTATTCTATTCTTTATTCTGATATTCTATTCTATTCTTTATTCTGATATTCTATTCTATTCTTTATACTGATATTCTATTCTATTCTTTATACTGATAGTCTATTCTATTCTTTATACTGATAGTCTATTCTTTATTCTATTCTATTTTTATACTGACATTCTAATCTTCATTGTGATATTCTGTTCTTTATATTGATATTCTATTCTTTATTCTATTCTATTCTATTTTTATACTTATATTCTATTCTATTCCTTATTCTGATATTCTATTCTTTATTCTGATATTCTATTCTATTCTTTATACTGATATTCTATTCTATTCTTTATTCTGATATTCTATTCTATTCTTTATTCTGATATTCTATTCTATTCTTTATTCTGATATTCTGTTCTATTCTGTATTCTGATATTCTATTCTATTCTATTCTTTATTCTGATATTCTATTCTATTCTATTCTTTATTCTGATATTCTATTCTTTATTCTGCTATTCTGCTATTCTTTATTCTGCTATTCTATTCTATTCTTTATTCTGATATTCTATTCTATTCTTTATTCTGATATTCTGTTCTATTCTTTATTCTGATATTCTTTTCTATTCTATTCTTTATTCTGATATTCTATTCTTTATTCTGCTATTCTGCTATTCTTTATTCTGCTATTCTATTCTATTCTTTATTCTGATATTCTATTCTATTCTTTATTCTGATATTCTGTTCTATTCTTTATTCTGATATTCTATTCTATTCTTTATTCTGATATTCTATTCTATTCTTTATACTGACATTCTATTCTATTCTTTATACTGATATTCTATTCTATTCTTTATACTGATATTCTATTCTTTATTCTATTCTATTTTTATACTGACATTCTAATCTTTATTGTGATATTCTGTTCTATTCTTTATATTGATATTCTATTCTTTATTCTATTCTATTCTATTTTTATACTTATATTCTATTCTATTCTTTATTCTGATATTCTATTCTATTCTATTCTTTATTCTGATATTCTATTCTATTCTTTATACTGATATTCTATTCTATTCTTTATTCTGATATTCTATTCTTTATTCTGATATTCTATTCTATTCTTTATTCTGATATTCTGTTCTATTCTTTATTCTGATATTCTATTCTATTCTATTCTTTATTCTGATATTCTATTCTATTCTTTATACTGATATTCTATTCTATTCTTTATACTGATATTCTATTCTTTATTGTGATATTCTATTCTATTCTTTATACTGATATTCCATTCTTTATTCTGATATTCTATTCTATTCTTTATTCTGATATTCTATTCTATTCTTTATTCTGATATTCTATTCTATTCTTTATTCTGATATTCTATTCTATTCTTTATTCTGATATTCTGTTCTATTCTTTATTCTGATATTCTATTCTATTCTATTCTTTATTCTGATATTCTATTCTATTCTATTCTTTATTCTGATATTCTATTCTTTATTCTGCTATTCTGCTATTCTTTATTCTGCTATTCTATTCTATTCTTTATTCTGCTATTCTATTCTATTCTTTATTCTGATATTCTGTTCTATTCTTTATTCTGATATTCTATTCTATTCTTTATTCTGATATTCTATTCTATTCTTTATACTGATATTCTATTCTTTATACTGATATTCTATTCTATTTACTGATATTCTATTCTTTATTCTATTCTATTTTTATACTGACATTCTAATCTTTATTCTGATATTCTGTTCTATTCTCTATTCTGATATTCTATTCTATTCTATTCTTTATTCTGATATTCTATTCTATTCTTTATATTGATATTCTATTCTATTCTTTATTCTGATATTCTATTCTATTCTTTATTCTGATATTCTATTCTATTCTTTATTCTGATATTCTATTCTATTCTATTCTTATTCTGATATTCTGTTCTATTCTTTATTCTGATATTCTATTCTATTCTATTCTATTCTTTGTTCTGATATTCTGTTCTATTCTTTATTCTGATATTCTATTCTATTCTTTATACTGATATTCTATTCTATTCTTTATTCTGATATTCTGTTCTGTTCTTTATTCTGATATTCTATTCTATTCTTTATTCTGATATTCTGTTCTATTCTTTATTCTGATATTCTGTTCTATTCTTTATTCTGATATTCTATTCTATTCTTTATTCTGATATTCTGTTCTGTTCTTTATTCTGATATTCTATTCTATTCTATTCTTTATTCTGATATTCTATTCTTTATTCTGCTATTCTGCTATTCTTTATTCTGCTATTCTATTCTATTCTTTATTCTGCTATTCTATTCTATTCTTTATTCTGCTATTCTATTCTATTCTTTATTCTGATATTCTGTTCTATTCTTTATTCTGTTATTCTGTTCTATTCTTTATTCTGCTATTCTATTCTATTCTTTATTCTGTTATTCTATTCTATTCTTTATACTGATATTCTATTCTATTCTTTATACTGATATTCTATTCTTTATTCTATTCTATTTTTATACTGACATTCTAATCTTTATTGTGATATTCTGTTCTATTCTCTATTCTGATATTCTATTCTATTCTATTCTTTATTCTATTCTATTCTTTATATTGATATTCTATTCTACTCTTTATTCTGATATTCTATTCTATTCTTTATTCTGATATTCTATTCTATTCTTTATTCTGATATTCTATTCTATTCTATTCTTTATTCTGATATTCTGTTCTATTCTTTATTCTGATATTCTATTCTATTCTATACTTTATATTGATATTCTATTCTTTATTCTATTCTATTCTATTTTTATACTGATATTCCATTCTTTATTCTGATATTCTATTCTATTCTTTATTCTGATATTCTATTCTATTCTTTATTCTGATATTCTGTTCTATTCTTTATTCTGATATTCTATTCTATTCTATTCTTTATTCTGATATTCTATTCTATTCTATTCTTTATTCTGATATTCTATTCTTTATTCTGCTATTCTGCTATTCTTTATTCTGATATTCTATTCTATTCTTTATTCTGATATTCTATTCTATTCTTTATTCTGATATTCTGTTCTATTCTTTATTCTGATATTCTATTCTATTCTTTATTCTGATATTCTATTCTATTCTTTATACTGATATTCTATTCTTTATACTGATATTCTATTCTATTTACTGATATTCTATTCTTTATTCTATTCTATTTTTATACTGACATTCTAATCTTTATTCTGATATTCTGTTCTATTCTCTATTCTGATATTCTATTCTATTCTATTCTTTATTCTGATATTCTATTCTATTCTTTATATTGATATTCTATTCTATTCTTTATTCTGATATTCTATTCTATTCTTTATTCTGATATTCTATTCTATTCTTTATTCTGATATTCTATTCTATTCTATTCTTATTCTGATATTCTGTTCTATTCTTTATTCTGATATTCTGTTCTATTCTATTCTTTGTTCTGATATTCTGTTCTATTCTTTATTCTGATATTCTATTCTATTCTTTATACTGATATTCTATTCTATTCTTTATTCTGATATTCTGTTCTGTTCTTTATTCTGATATTCTATTCTATTCTTTATTCTGATATTCTGTTCTATTCTTTATTCTGATATTCTGTTCTATTCTTTATTCTGATATTCTATTCTATTCTTTATTCTGATATTCTGTTTTGTTCTTTATTCTGATATTCTATTCTATTCTATTCTTTATTCTGATATTCTATTCTTTATTCTGCTATTCTGCTATTCTTTATTCTGCTATTCTATTCTATTCTATTCTTTATTCTGTTATTCTATTCTATTTTTTATTCTGATATTCTGTTCTATTCTTTATTCTGCTATTCTATTCTATTCTTTATTCTGATATTCTATTCTATTCTTTATACTGATATTCTATTCTATTCTTTATACTGATATTCTATTCTTTATTCTATTCTATTTTTATACTGACATTCTAATCTTTATTGTGATATTCTGTTCTATTCTCTATTCTGATATTCTATTCTATTCTATTCTTTATTCTATTCTATTCTATTCTTTATATTGATATTCTATTCTATTCTTTATTCTGATATTCTATTCTATTCTTTATTCTGATATTCTATTCTATTCTTTATTCTGATATTCTATTCTATTCTATTCTTTATTCTGATATTCTGTTCTATTCTTTATTCTGATATTCTATTCTATTCTATTCTTTGTTCTGATATTCTGTTCTATTCTTTATTCTGATATTCTATTCTATTCTTTATACTGATATTCTATTCTATTCTTTATTCTGATATTCTGTTCTATTCTTTATTCTGATATTCTATTCTATTCTTTATTCTGATATTCTGTTCTATTCTTTATTCTGATATTCTGTTCTATTCTTTATTCTGATATTCTATTCTATTCTTTATTCTGATATTCTGTTCTGTTCTTTATTCTGATATTCTATTCTATTCTATTCTTTATTCTGATATTCTATTCTTTATTCTGCTATTCTGCTATTTTTTATTCTGCTATTCTATTCTATTCTTTATTCTGATATTCTATTCTATTCTTTATTCTGATATTCTGTTCTATTCTTTATTCTGATATTCTATTCTATTCTATTCTTTATTCTGATATTCTATTCTATTCTTTATACTGATATTCTATTCTATTCTTTATACTGATATTCTATTCTATTCTTTATACTGATATTCTATTCTTTATTCTATTCTATTTTTTATACTGACATTCTATTCTTTATTGTGATATTCTATTCTATTCTTTATATTGATATTCTATTCTTTATTCTATTCTATTCTATTTTTATACTTATATTCTATTCTATTCTTTATACTGATATTCTATTCTATTCTTTATTCTGATATTCTGTTCTATTCTTTATTCTGATATTCTATTCTATTCTTTATTCTGATATTCTGTTCTATTCTTTATTCTGATATTCTGTTCTATTCTTTATTCTGATATTCTATTCTATTCTTTATTCTGATATTCTGTTCTGTTCTTTATTCTGATATTCTATTCTATTCTATTCTTTATTCTGATATTCTATTCTTTATTCTGATATTCTGCTATTCTTTATTCTGCTATTCTATTCTATTCTTTATTCTGTTATTCTATTCTATTCTTTATTCTGATATTCTGTTCTATTCTTTATTCTGATATTCTATTCTATTCTTTATTCTGATATTCTATTCTATTCTTTATACTGATATTCTATTCTATTCTTTATACTGATATTCTATTCTTTATTCTATTCTATTTTTATACTGACATTCTAATCTTTATTGTGATATTCTGTTCTATTCTCTATTCTGATATTCTATTCTATTCTATTCTTTATTCTATTCTATTCTTTATATTGATATTCTATTCTATTCTTTATTCTGATATTCTATTCTATTCTTTATTCTGATATTCTATTCTATTCTTTATTCTGATATTCTATTCTATTCTTTATTCTGATATTCTGTTCTATTCTTTATTCTGATATTCTATTCTATTCTATTCTTTGTTCTGATATTCTGTTCTATTCTTTATTCTGATATTCTATTCTATTCTTTATACTGATATTCTATTCTATTCTTTATTCTGATATTCTGTTCTATTCTTTATTCTGATATTCTATTCTATTCTTTATTCTGATATTCTGTTCTATTCTTTATTCTGATATTCTGTTCTATTCTTTATTCTGATATTCTATTCTATTCTTTATTCTGATATTCTGTTCTGTTCTTTATTCTGATATTCTATTCTATTCTATTCTTTATTCTGATATTCTATTCTTTATTCTGCTATTCTGCTATTTTTTATTCTGCTATTCTATTCTATTCTTTATTCTGATATTCTATTCTATTCTTCATTCTGATATTCTGTTCTATTCTTTATTCTGATATTCTATTCTATTTTTTATTCTGATATTCTATTCTATTCTTTATACTGATATTCTATTCTATTCTTTATACTGATATTCTATTTTATTCTTTATACTGATATTCTATTCTTTATTCTATTCTATTTTTTATACTGACATTCTATTCTTTATTGTGATATTCTATTCTATTCTTTATATTGATATTCTATTCTTTATTCTATTCTATTTTTATACTGACATTCTAATCTTTATTGTGATATTCTGTTCTATTCTCTATTCTGATATTCTATTCTATTCTATTCTTTATTCTATTCTATTCTTTATATTGATATTCTATTCTATTCTTTATTCTGATATTCTATTCTATTCTTTATTCTGATATTCTATTCTATTCTTTATTCTGATATTCTATTCTATTCTTTATTCTGATATTCTGTTCTATTCTTTATTCTGATATTCTATTCTATTCTTTATTCTGATATTCTATTCTATTCTATTCTTTATTCTGATATTCTATTCTATTCTTTATACTGATATTCTATTCTATTCTTTATTCTGATATTCTATTCTATTCTTTATTCTGATATTCTATTCTATTCTTTATTCTGATATTCTGTTCTATTCTTTATTCTGATATTCTATTCTATTCTATTCTTTATTCTGATATTCTGTTCTATTCTTTATACTGATATTCTATTCTATTCTTTATACTGATATTCTATTCTTTATTCTATTCTATTTTTTATACTGACATTCTATTCTTTATTGTGATATTCTATTCTATTCTTTATATTGATATTCTATTCTTTATTCTATTCTATTCTATTTTTATACTGATATTCCATTCTTTATTCTGATATTCTATTCTATTCTTTATTCTGATATTCTATTCTATTCTTTATTCTGCTATTCTGTTCTATTCTTTATTCTGATATTCTATTCTATTCTATTCTTTATTCTGATATTCTATTCTATTCTATTCTTTATTCTGATATTCTATTCTTTATTCTGCTATTCTGTTCTATTCTTTATACTGATATTCTATTCTATTCTTTATACTGATATTCTATTCTTTATTCTATTCTATTTTTTATACTGACATTCTATTCTTTATTGTGATATTCTATTCTATTCTTTATACTGATATTCTATTCTATTCTTTATACTGATATTCTATTCTATTTACTGATATTCTATTCTTTATTCTATTCTATTTTTATACTGACATTCTAATCTTTATTCTGATATTCTGTTCTATACTCTATACTCTATTCTGATATTCTATTCTATTCTATTCTTTATTCTGATATTCTATTCTATTCTTTATATTGATATTCTATTCTATTCTTTATTCTGATATTCTATTCTATTCTTTATTCTATTCTTTAAGAATAGAATAGAATATCAGTATAAAGAATAGAATAGAATGTCAGTATAAAGAATAGAACAGAATATCAGAATAAAGAATAGAATAGAATAGAACAGAATATCAGAATAAAGAATAGAACAGAATATCAGAATAAAGAATAGAATAGAATATCAGTATAAAGAATAGAATAGAATATCAGAATAAAGAATAGAATAGAATATCAGTATAAAAATAGAATAGAATAGAATAAAGAATAGAATATCAATATAAAGAATAGAACAGAATATCACAATAAAGATTAGAATGTCAGTATAAAAATAGAATAGAATAAAGAATAGAATATCAGTATAAAGAATAGAATAGAATATCAGTATAAAGAATAGAATAGAATATCAGTATAAAGAATAGAATAGAATATCAGAATAAAGAATAGAATAGAATATCAGAATAAAGAATAGAACAGAATATCAGAATAAAGAATAGAATAGAATATCAGAATAAAGAATAGCAGAATAGCAGAATAAAGAATAGAATATCAGAATAAAGAATAGAATAGAATATCAGTATAAAGAATAGAATAGAATATCAGTATAAAGAATAGAATAGAATATCAGAATAAAGAATAGAACAGAATATCAGAACAAAGAATAGAATAGAATAGAATATCAGAATAAAGAATAGAACAGAATATCAGAATAAAGAATAGAATAGAATAGAATATCAGAATAAAGAATAGAATAGAATATCAGAATAAAGAATAGAATAGAATATCAGAATAAAGAATAGAATAGAATATCAATATAAAGAATAGAATAGAATATCAGTATAAAGAATAGAATAGAATATCAGTATAAAGAATAGAATAGAATATCAGAATAAAGAATAGAACAGAATATCAGAATAAAGAATAGAATCAGTATAAGAATAGAATAGAATAGAATAGAATAGAATAAAGAATAGAATATCACAATAAAGAATAGAATGGAATATCACAATAAAGAATAGAATGTCAGTATAAAAAATAGAATAGAATAAAGAATAGAATATCAGTATAAAGAATAGAATAGAATAGAATATCAGAATAAAGAATAGAATAGAATATCAGTATAAAAATAAAATAGAATAGAATAAAGAATAAAATATCAATATAAAGAATAGAATAGAATATCACAATAAAGAATAGAATGTCAGTATAAAAAATAGAATAGAATAAAGAAGAGAATATCAGAATAAAGAATAGAACAGAATATCAGAATAAAGAATAGAACAGAATATCAGAATAGAGAATAGAATAGAATATCAGAATAAAGAATAGAACAGAATATCAGAATAAAGAATAGAATAGAATAGAACAGAATATCAGAATAAAGAATAGAACAGAATATCAGAATAAAGAATAGAATAGAATATCAGAATAAAGAATAGAATAGAATATCAGAATAAAGAATAGAATAGAATATCAGTATAAAGAATAGAATAGAATATCAGAATAAAGAATAGAATAGAATATCAGAATAAAGAATAGAATATCAGTATAAAAATAGAATTGAATAGAATAAAGAATAGAATATCAATATAAAGAATAGAATAGAATATCACAATAAAGAATAGAATGTCAGTATAAAAAATAGAATAGAATAAAGAATAGAATATCAGTATAAAGAATAGAATAGAATATCAGAATAAAGAATAGAATGTCAGTATAAAAAATAGAATAGAATAAAGAATAGAATATCAGTATAAAGAATAGAATAGAATATCAGAATAAAGAATAGAACAGAATATCAGAATAAAGAATAGAACAGAACAGAATATCAGAATAGAGAATAGAATAGAATATCAGAATAAAGAATAGAACAGAATATCAGAATAAAGAATAGAATAGAATAGAATATCAGAATAAAGAATAGAACAGAATATCAGAATAAAGAATAGAATAGAATATCAGTATAAAGAATAGAACAGAATATCAGAATAAAGAATAGAATAGAATATCAGAATAAAGAATAGAATAGAATATCAGAATAAAGAATAGAATAGAATATCAGAATAAAGAATAGAATAGAATATCGGTATAAAGAATAGAATAGAATATCAGAATAAAGAATAGAATAGAACAGAAAATCAGAATAGAGAATAGAACAGAATATCAGAATAAAGAATAGAACAGAATATCAGAATAAAGAATAGAATAGAATATCAGAATAAAGAATAGAATAGAATATCAGTATAAAGAATAGAATAGAATATCAGTATAAAGAATAGAATAGAATATCAGAATAAAGAATAGAACAGAATATCAGAACAAAGAATAGAATAGAATAGAATATCAGAATAAAGAATAGAACAGAATATCAGAATAAAGAATAGAATAGAATAGAATATCAGAATAAAGAATAGAATAGAATATCAGAATAAAGAATAGAATAGAATATCAGAATAAAGAATAGAATAGAATATCAATATAAAGAATAGAATAGAATATCAGAATAAAGAATAGAATAGAATATCAGAATAAAGAATAGAATAGAATAAAGAATAGAATATCAATATAAAGAATAGAACAGAATATCACAATAAAGAATAGAATGTCAGTATAAAAAATAGAATAGAATAAAGAATAGAATATCAGAATAAAGAATAGAACAGAATATCAGAATAAAGAATAGAACAGAATATCAGAATAGAGAATAGAATAGAATATCAGAATAAAGAATAGAACAGAATATCAGAATAAAGAATAGAATAGAATAGAACAGAATATCAGAATAAAGAATAGAACAGAATATCAGAATAAAGAATAGAATAGAATATCAGAATAAAGAATAGAATAGAATATCAGAATAAAGAATAGAATAGAATATCAGTATAAAGAATAGAATAGAATATCAGAATAAAGAATAGAATAGAATAGAATATCAGAATAAAGAATAGAACAGAATATCAGAATAAAGAATAGAACAGAATATCAGAATAAAGAATAGAACAGAATATCAGAATAAAGAATAGAATATCAGTATAAAAATAGAATAGAATAGAATAAAGAATAGAATATCAATATAAAGAATAGAATAGAATATCACAATAAAGAATAGAATGTCAGTATAAAAAATAGAATAGAATAAAGAATAGAATATCAGTATAAAGAATAGAATAGAATATCGCAATAAAGAATAGAATGTCAGTATAAAAAATAGAATAGAATAAAGAATAGAATATCAGTATAAAGAATAGAATAGAATATCAGAATAAAGAATAGAACAGAATATCAGAATAGAGAATAGAACAGAATATCAGAATAAAGAATAGAACAGAATATCAGAATAAAGAATAGAATAGAATATCAGAATAAAGAATAGAACAGAATATCAGAATAAAGAATAGAATAGAATATCAGTATAAAGAATAGAATAGAATATCAGAATAAAGAACAGAACAGAATATCAGAACAAAGTATAGAATAGAATAGAATATCAGAATAAAGAATAGAACAGAATATCAGAATAAAGAATAGAATAGAATAGAATATCAGAATAAAGAATAGAATAGAATATCAGAATAAAGAATAGAATAGAATATCAGAATAAAGAATAGAATAGAATATCAATATAAAGAATAGAATAGAATATCAGAATAAAGAATAGAATAGAATAGAATATCAGAATAGAGTATAGAACAGAATATCAGAATAAAGATTAGAATGTCAGTATAAAAATAGAATAGAATAAAGAATAGAATATCAGTAAATAGAATAGAATATCAGTATAAAGAATAGAATAGAATATCAGTATAAAGAATAGAATAGAATATCAGAATAAAGAATAGAATAGAATATCAGAATAAAGAATAGAACAGAATATCAGAATAAAGAATAGAATAGAATATCAGAATAAAGAATAGAATAGAATAGCAGAATAAAGAATAGCAGAATAGCAGAATAAAGAATAGAATATCAGAATAAAGAATAGAATAGAATAGAATATCAGAATAAAGAATAGAATAGAATAGAATATCAGAATAAAGAATAGAACAGAATATCAGAATAAAGAATAGAATAGAATATCAGAATAAAGAATAGAATAGAATATCAGAATAAAGAATGGAATATCAGTATAAAAATAGAATAGAATAGAATAAAGAATAGAATATCAATATAAAGAATAGAATAGAATATCACAATAAAGAATAGAATGTCAGTATAAAAAATAGAATAGAATAAAGAATAGAATATCAGTATAAAGAATAGAATAGAATATCAGTATAAAGAATAGAACAGAATATCAGAATAAAGAATAGAATAGAATAGAATATCAGAATAAAGAATAGAATAGAATATCAGAATAAAGAATAGAATAGAATATCAGAATAAAGAATAGAATAGAATATCAGTATAAAGAATAGAATAGAATATCAGAATAAAGAATAGAATAGAATAGAATATCAGTATAAAGAATAGAATAGAATATAAGTATAAAAATAGAATAGAATAGAATAAAGAATAGAATATCAATATAAAGAATAGAATAGAATATCACAATAAAGAATAGAATGTCAGTATAAAAAATAGAATAGAATAAAGAATAGAATATCAGTATAAAGAATAGAATAGAATATCAGTATAAAGAATAGAATAGAATATCAGTATAAAGAATAGAATAGAATATCAGAATAAAGAATAGAATAGAATATCAGAATAAAGAATAGAACAGAATATCAGAATAAAGAATAGAATAGAATATCAGAATAAAGAATAGAATAGAATAGCAGAATAAAAAATAGCAGAATAGCAGAATAAAGAATAGAATATCAGAATAAAGAATAGAATAGAATAGAATATCAGAATAAAGAACAGAACAGAATATCAGAATAAAGAAGAGAATAGAATATCAGAATAAAGAATAGAACAGAATATCAGAATAAAGAATAGAACAGAATATCAGAATAAAGAATAGAATAGAATATCAGAATAAAGAATAGAACAGAATATCAGAATAAAGAATAGAATAGAATATAAGTATAAAAATAGAATAGAATAGAATAAAGAATAGAATATCAATATAAAGAATAGAATAGAATATCACAATAAAGAATAGAATGTCAGTATAAAAAATAGAATAGAATAAAGAATAGAATATCAGTATAAAGAATAGAATAGAATATCAGTATAAAGAATAGAATAGAATATCAGTATAAAGAATAGAATAGAATATCAGAATAAAGAATAGAATAGAATATCAGAATAAAGAATAGAACAGAATATCAGAATAAAGAATAGAATAGAATATCAGAATAAAGAATAGAATAGAATAGCAGAATAAAAAATAGCAGAATAGCAGAATAAAGAATAGAATATCAGAATAAAGAATAGAATAGAATAGAATATCAGAATAAAGAACAGAACAGAATATCAGAATAAAGAAGAGAATAGAATATCAGAATAAAGAATAGAACAGAATATCAGAATAAAGAATAGAACAGAATATCAGAATAAAGAATAGAATAGAATATCAGAATAAAGAATAGAACAGAATATCAGAATAAAGAATAGAATAGAATATCAGTATAAAGAATAGAATAGAATATCAGAATAAAGAATAGAACAGAATATCAGAACAAAGAATAGAATAGAATAGAATATCAGAATAAAGAATAGAACAGAATATCAGAATAAAGAATAGAATAGAATATCAGTATAAAGAATAGAATAGAATATCAGAATAAAGAATAGAATAGAATAGAATATCAGAATAAAGAATAGAACAGAATATCAGAATAAAGAATAGAACAGAATATCAGAATAAAGAATAGAACAGAATATCAGAATAAAGAATAGAATATCAGTATAAAAATAGAATAGAATAGAATAAAGAATAGAATATCAATATAAAGAATAGAATAGAATATCACAATAAAGAATAGAATGTCAGTATAAAAAATAGAATAGAATAAAGAATAGAATATCAGTATAAAGAATAGAATAGAATATCGCAATAAAGAATAGAATGTCAGTATAAAAAATAGAATAGAATAAAGAATAGAATATCAGTATAAAGAATAGAATAGAATATCAGAATAAAGAATAGAACAGAATATCAGAATAGAGAATAGAACAGAATATCAGAATAAAGAATAGAACAGAATATCAGAATAAAGAATAGAATAGAATATCAGAATAAAGAATAGAACAGAATATCAGAATAAAGAATAGAATAGAATATCAGTATAAAGAATAGAATAGAATATCAGAATAAAGAACAGAACAGAATATCAGAACAAAGTATAGAATAGAATAGAATATCAGAATAAAGAATAGAACAGAATATCAGAATAAAGAATAGAATAGAATAGAATATCAGAATAAAGAATAGAATAGAATATCAGAATAAAGAATAGAATAGAATATCAGAATAAAGAATAGAATAGAATATCAATATAAAGAATAGAATAGAATATCAGAATAAAGAATAGAATAGAATAGAATATCAGAATAGAGTATAGAACAGAATATCAGAATAAAGATTAGAATGTCAGTATAAAAATAGAATAGAATAAAGAATAGAATATCAGTAAATAGAATAGAATATCAGTATAAAGAATAGAATAGAATATCAGTATAAAGAATAGAATAGAATATCAGAATAAAGAATAGAATAGAATATCAGAATAAAGAATAGAACAGAATATCAGAATAAAGAATAGAATAGAATATCAGAATAAAGAATAGAATAGAATAGCAGAATAAAGAATAGCAGAATAGCAGAATAAAGAATAGAATATCAGAATAAAGAATAGAATAGAATAGAATATCAGAATAAAGAATAGAATAGAATAGAATATCAGAATAAAGAATAGAACAGAATATCAGAATAAAGAATAGAATAGAATATCAGAATAAAGAATAGAATAGAATATCAGAATAAAGAATGGAATATCAGTATAAAAATAGAATAGAATAGAATAAAGAATAGAATATCAATATAAAGAATAGAATAGAATATCACAATAAAGAATAGAATGTCAGTATAAAAAATAGAATAGAATAAAGAATAGAATATCAGTATAAAGAATAGAATAGAATATCAGTATAAAGAATAGAACAGAATATCAGAATAAAGAATAGAATAGAATAGAATATCAGAATAAAGAATAGAATAGAATATCAGAATAAAGAATAGAATAGAATATCAGAATAAAGAATAGAATAGAATATCAGTATAAAGAATAGAATAGAATATCAGAATAAAGAATAGAATAGAATAGAATATCAGTATAAAGAATAGAATAGAATATAAGTATAAAAATAGAATAGAATAGAATAAAGAATAGAATATCAATATAAAGAATAGAATAGAATATCACAATAAAGAATAGAATGTCAGTATAAAAAATAGAATAGAATAAAGAATAGAATATCAGTATAAAGAATAGAATAGAATATCAGTATAAAGAATAGAATAGAATATCAGTATAAAGAATAGAATAGAATATCAGAATAAAGAATAGAATAGAATATCAGAATAAAGAATAGAACAGAATATCAGAATAAAGAATAGAATAGAATATCAGAATAAAGAATAGAATAGAATAGCAGAATAAAAAATAGCAGAATAGCAGAATAAAGAATAGAATATCAGAATAAAGAATAGAATAGAATAGAATATCAGAATAAAGAACAGAACAGAATATCAGAATAAAGAAGAGAATAGAATATCAGAATAAAGAATAGAACAGAATATCAGAATAAAGAATAGAACAGAATATCAGAATAAAGAATAGAATAGAATATCAGAATAAAGAATAGAACAGAATATCAGAATAAAGAATAGAATAGAATATAAGTATAAAAATAGAATAGAATAGAATAAAGAATAGAATATCAATATAAAGAATAGAATAGAATATCACAATAAAGAATAGAATGTCAGTATAAAAAATAGAATAGAATAAAGAATAGAATATCAGTATAAAGAATAGAATAGAATATCAGTATAAAGAATAGAATAGAATATCAGTATAAAGAATAGAATAGAATATCAGAATAAAGAATAGAATAGAATATCAGAATAAAGAATAGAACAGAATATCAGAATAAAGAATAGAATAGAATATCAGAATAAAGAATAGAATAGAATAGCAGAATAAAAAATAGCAGAATAGCAGAATAAAGAATAGAATATCAGAATAAAGAATAGAATAGAATAGAATATCAGAATAAAGAACAGAACAGAATATCAGAATAAAGAAGAGAATAGAATATCAGAATAAAGAATAGAACAGAATATCAGAATAAAGAATAGAACAGAATATCAGAATAAAGAATAGAATAGAATATCAGAATAAAGAATAGAACAGAATATCAGAATAAAGAATAGAATAGAATATCAGTATAAAGAATAGAATAGAATATCAGAATAAAGAATAGAACAGAATATCAGAACAAAGAATAGAATAGAATAGAATATCAGAATAAAGAATAGAACAGAATATCAGAATAAAGAATAGAATAGAATAGAATATCAGAATAAAGAATAGAATAGAATATCAGAATAAAGAATAGAATAGAATATCAGAATAAAGAATAGAATAGAATATCAATATAAAGAATAGAATAGAATAGAATAAAGAATAGAATAGAATAGAATATCAGAATAGAGAATAGAACAGAATATCACAATAAAGATTAGAATGTCAGTTAAAAAATAGAATAGAATAAAGAATAGAATATCAGTATAAAGAATAGAATAGAATATCAGTATAAAGAATAGAATAGAATATCAGAATAAAGAATAGAATAGAATATCAGAATAAAGAATAGAACAGAATATCAGAATAAAGAATAGAATAGAATAGCAGAATAAAGAATAGAATAGAATAGCAGAATAAAGAATAGCAGAATAGCAGAATAAAGAATAGAATATCAGAATAAAGAATAGAATAGAATAGAATATCAGAATAAAGAATAGAATAGAATAGAATATCAGAATAAAGAATAGAAAAGAATATCAGAATAAAGAATAGAATAGAATATCAGAATAAAGAATAGAATAGAATATCAGAATAAAGAATGGAATATCAGTATAAAAATAGAATAGAATAGAATAAAGAATAGAATATCAATATAAAGAATAGAATAGAATATCACAATAAAGAATAGAATGTCAGTATAAAAAATAGAATAGAATAAAGAATAGAATATCAGTATAAAGAATAGAATAGAATATCAGAATAAAGAATAGAACAGAATATCAGAATAAAGAATAGAACAGAATATCAGAATAGAGAATAGAATAGAATATCAGAATAAAGAATAGAATAGAATATCAGAATAAAGAATAGAATAGAATATCAGTATAAAGAATAGAATAGAATATCAGAATAAAGAATAGAATAGAATAGAATATCAGAATAAAGAACAGAACAGAATATCAGAATATAGAATAGAATAGAATATCAGAATAAAGAATAGAACAGAATATCAGAATAAAGAATAGAATAGAATATCAGAATAAAGAATAGAATAGAATATCAGAATAAAGAATAGAATAGAATATCGCTATAAAGAATAGAACAGAATATTAGAACAAAGAATAGAATAGAATAGAATATCAGAATAGAGAATAGAACAGAATATCAGAATAAAGAATAGAACAGAATATCAGAATAAAGAATAGAATAGAATATCAGAATAAAGAATAGAATAGAATATCAGTATAAAGAATAGAATAGAATATCAGTATAAAGAATAGAATAGAATATCAGAATAAAGAATAGAACAGAATATCAGAACAAAGAATAGAATAGAATAGAATATCAGAATAAAGAATAGAACAGAATATCAGAATAAAGAATAGAATAGAATAGAATATCAGAATAAAGAATAGAATAGAATATCAGAATAAAGAATAGAATAGAATATCAGAATAAAGAATAGAATAGAATATCAATATAAAGAATAGAATAGAATATCAGTATAAAGAATAGAATAGAATATCAGTATAAAGAATAGAATAGAATATCAGAATAAAGAATAGAACAGAATATCAGAATAAAGAATAGAATCAGTATAAGAATAGAATAGAATAGAATAGAATAGAATAAAGAATAGAATATCACAATAAAGAATAGAATAGAATATCACAATAAAGAATAGAATGTCAGTATAAAAAATAGAATAGAATAAAGAATAGAATATCAGAATAAAGAATCGAATAGAATATCAGAATAAAGAATAGAACAGAATATCAGAATAAAGAATAGAATAGAATATCAGAATAAAGAATAGAACAGAATATCAGAATAAAGAATAGAATAGAAT
The DNA here is from genome assembly GCF_964273705.1 of Natrix helvetica. Taxonomy (NCBI): domain Eukaryota; kingdom Metazoa; phylum Chordata; class Lepidosauria; order Squamata; family Natricidae; genus Natrix; species Natrix helvetica. The sequence continues at coordinate 141,242,597 of NC_138551.1, forward strand.
ATCAGAATAAAGAATAGAATAGAATAGCAGAATAAAAAATAGCAGAATAGCAGAATAAAGAATAGAATATCAGAATAAAGAATAGAATAGAATAGAATATCAGAATAAAGAACAGAACAGAATATCAGAATAAAGAAGAGAATAGAATATCAGAATAAAGAATAGAACAGAATATCAGAATAAAGAATAGAACAGAATATCAGAATAAAGAATAGAATAGAATATCAGAATAAAGAATAGAACAGAATATCAGAATAAAGAATAGAATAGAATATCAGTATAAAGAATAGAATAGAATATCAGAATAAAGAATAGAACAGAATATCAGAACAAAGAATAGAATAGAATAGAATATCAGAATAAAGAATAGAACAGAATATCAGAATAAAGAATAGAATAGAATAGAATATCAGAATAAAGAATAGAATAGAATATCAGAATAAAGAATAGAATAGAATATCAGAATAAAGAATAGAATAGAATATCAATATAAAGAATAGAATAGAATAGAATAAAGAATAGAATAGAATAGAATATCAGAATAGAGAATAGAACAGAATATCACAATAAAGATTAGAATGTCAGTTAAAAAATAGAATAGAATAAAGAATAGAATATCAGTATAAAGAATAGAATAGAATATCAGTATAAAGAATAGAATAGAATATCAGAATAAAGAATAGAATAGAATATCAGAATAAAGAATAGAACAGAATATCAGAATAAAGAATAGAATAGAATAGCAGAATAAAGAATAGAATAGAATAGCAGAATAAAGAATAGCAGAATAGCAGAATAAAGAATAGAATATCAGAATAAAGAATAGAATAGAATAGAATATCAGAATAAAGAATAGAATAGAATAGAATATCAGAATAAAGAATAGAAAAGAATATCAGAATAAAGAATAGAATAGAATATCAGAATAAAGAATAGAATAGAATATCAGAATAAAGAATGGAATATCAGTATAAAAATAGAATAGAATAGAATAAAGAATAGAATATCAATATAAAGAATAGAATAGAATATCACAATAAAGAATAGAATGTCAGTATAAAAAATAGAATAGAATAAAGAATAGAATATCAGTATAAAGAATAGAATAGAATATCAGAATAAAGAATAGAACAGAATATCAGAATAAAGAATAGAACAGAATATCAGAATAGAGAATAGAATAGAATATCAGAATAAAGAATAGAATAGAATATCAGAATAAAGAATAGAATAGAATATCAGTATAAAGAATAGAATAGAATATCAGAATAAAGAATAGAATAGAATAGAATATCAGAATAAAGAACAGAACAGAATATCAGAATATAGAATAGAATAGAATATCAGAATAAAGAATAGAACAGAATATCAGAATAAAGAATAGAATAGAATATCAGAATAAAGAATAGAATAGAATATCAGAATAAAGAATAGAATAGAATATCGCTATAAAGAATAGAACAGAATATTAGAACAAAGAATAGAATAGAATAGAATATCAGAATAGAGAATAGAACAGAATATCAGAATAAAGAATAGAACAGAATATCAGAATAAAGAATAGAATAGAATATCAGAATAAAGAATAGAATAGAATATCAGTATAAAGAATAGAATAGAATATCAGTATAAAGAATAGAATAGAATATCAGAATAAAGAATAGAACAGAATATCAGAACAAAGAATAGAATAGAATAGAATATCAGAATAAAGAATAGAACAGAATATCAGAATAAAGAATAGAATAGAATAGAATATCAGAATAAAGAATAGAATAGAATATCAGAATAAAGAATAGAATAGAATATCAGAATAAAGAATAGAATAGAATATCAATATAAAGAATAGAATAGAATATCAGTATAAAGAATAGAATAGAATATCAGTATAAAGAATAGAATAGAATATCAGAATAAAGAATAGAACAGAATATCAGAATAAAGAATAGAATCAGTATAAGAATAGAATAGAATAGAATAGAATAGAATAAAGAATAGAATATCACAATAAAGAATAGAATAGAATATCACAATAAAGAATAGAATGTCAGTATAAAAAATAGAATAGAATAAAGAATAGAATATCAGAATAAAGAATCGAATAGAATATCAGAATAAAGAATAGAACAGAATATCAGAATAAAGAATAGAATAGAATATCAATATAAAGAATAGAATAGAATATCAGAATAAAGAATCGAATAGAATAGAATATCAGAATAAAGAATCGAATAGAATAGAATATCAGAATAGAGAATAGAACAGAATATCAGAATAAAGATTAGAATGTCAGTATAAAAATAGAATAGAATAAAGAATAGAATATCAGTAAATAGAATAGAATAGAATATCAGAATAAAGAATAGAATAGAATATCAGAATAAAGAATAGAACAGAATATCAGAATAAAGAATAGAATAGAATATCAGAATAAAGAATAGAATAGAATATCAGAATAAAGAATAGAACAGAATATCAGAATAAAGAATAGAATAGAATATCAGAATAAAGAATAGAATAGAATAGCAGAAGAAAGAATAGCAGAATAGCAGAATAAAGAATAGAATATCAGAATAAAGAATAGAATAGAATAGAATATCAGAATAAAGAATAGAATAGAATAGAATATCAGAATAAAGAATAGAATAGAATATCAGAATAAAGAATGGAATATCAGTATAAAAATAGTATAGAATAGAATAAAGAATAGAATATCAATATAAAGAATAGAATAGAATATAAGAATAAAGAATAGAACAGAATATCAGAATAAAGAATAGAACAGAATATCAGAATAGAGAATAGAATAGAATATCAGAATAAAGAATAGAACAGAATATCAGAATAAAGAATAGAATAGAATAGAATATCAGAATAAAGAATAGAACAGAATATCAGAATAAAGAATAGAATAGAATATCAGAATAAAGAATAGAATAGAATATCAGAATAAAGAATAGAATAGAATATCAGTATAAAGAATAGAATAGAATATCAGAATAAAGAATAGAATAGAATAGAATATCAGAATAAAGAACAGAACAGAATATCAGAATAAAGAATAGAATAGAATATCAGAATAAAGAATAGAACAGAATATCAGAATAAAGAATAGAATAGAATATCAGAATAAAGAATAGAATAGAATATCAGAATAAAGAATAGAATAGAATATCGCTATAAAGAATAGAATAGAATATCAGAATAAAGAATAGAATAGAATAGAATATCAGAATAGAGAATAGAACAGAATATCAGAATAAAGAATAGAACAGAATATCAGAATAAAGAATAGAATAGAATATCAGAACAAAGAATAGAATAGAATAGAATATCAGAATAAAGAATAGAACAGAATATCAGAATAAAGAATAGAATAGAATAGAATAGAATATCAGAATAAAGAATAGAATAGAATATCAGAATAAAGAATAGAATAGAATATCAGAATAATTAATAGAATAGAATATCAATATAAAGAATAGAATAGAATATCAGTATAAAGAATAGAATAGAATATCAGTATAAAGAATAGAATAGAATATCAGAATAAAGAATAGAACAGAATATCAGAATAAAGAATAGAATCAGTATAAGAATAGAATAGAATAGAATAGAATAAAGAATAGAATATCACAATAAAGAATAGAATAGAATATCACAATAAAGAATAGAATGTCAGTATAAAAAATAGAATAGAATAAAGAATAGAATATCAGTATAAAGAATAGAATAGAATAGAATATCAGAATAAAGAATAGAATATCAGTATAAAAATAAAATAGAATAGAATAAAGAATAAAATATCAATATAAAGAATAGAATAGAATATCACAATAAAGAATAGAATGTCAGTATACAAAATAGAATAGAAAAAGAAGAGAATATCAGAATAAAGAATAGAACAGAATATCAGAATAAAGAATAGAACAGAATATCAGAATAGAGAATAGAAGAGAATATCAGAATAAAGAATAGAACAGAATATCAGAATAAAGAATAGAATAGAATAGAACAGAATATCAGAATAAAGAATAGAACAGAATATCAGAATAAAGAATAGAATAGAATATCAGAATAAAGAATAGAACAGAATATCAGAATAAAGAATAGAATAGAATAGAATATCAGAATAAAGAATAGAATAGAATATCAGAATAAAGAATAGAATAGAATATCAGAATAAAGAATAGAATAGAATATCAATATAAAGAATAGAATAGAATATCAGTATAAAGAATAGAATAGAATATCAGTATAAAGAATAGAATAGAATATCAGAATAAAGAATAGAACAGAATATCAGAATAAAGAATAGAATCAGTATAAGAATAGAATAGAATAGAATAGAATAAAGAATAGAATATCACAATAAAGAATAGAATAGAATATCACAATAAAGAATAGAATGTCAGTATAAAAAATAGAATAGAATAAAGAATAGAATATCAGTATAAAGAATAGAATAGAATAGAATATCAGAATAAAGAATAGAATATCAGTATAAAAATAAAATAGAATAGAATAAAGAATAAAATATCAATATAAAGAATAGAATAGAATATCACAATAAAGAATAGAATGTCAATATACAAAATAGAATAGAAAAAGAAGAGAATATCAGAATAAAGAATAGAACAGAATATCAGAATAAAGAATAGAACAGAATATCAGAATAGAGAATAGAAGAGAATATCAGAATAAAGAATAGAACAGAATATCAGAATAAAGAATAGAATATAATAGAACAGAATATCAGAATAAAGAATAGAACAGAATATCAGAATAAAGAATAGAATAGAATATCAGAATAAAGAATAGAATAGAATATCAGAATAAAGAATAGAATAGAATATCAGTATAAAGAATAGAATAGAATATCAGAATAAAGAATAGAATAGAATAGAATATCAGAATAAAGAATAGAATATCAGTATAAAAATAGAATTGAATAGAATAAAGAATAGAATATCAATATAAAGAATAGAATAGAATATCACAATAAAGAATAGAATGTCAGTATAAAAAATAGAATAGAATAAAGAATAGAATATCAGTATAAAGAATAGAATAGAATATCAGAATAAAGAATAGAATGTCAGTATAAAAAATAGAATAGAATAAAGAATAGAATATCAGTATAAAGAATAGAATAGAATATCAGAATAAAGAATAGAACAGAATATCAGAATAAAGAATAGAACAGAATATCAGAATAGAGAATAGAATAGAATATCAGAATAAAGAATAGAATAGAATATCAGAATAAAGAATAGAATAGAATATCAGTATAAAGAATAGAATAGAATATCAGTATAAAGAATAGAATATCAGAATAAAGAATAGAACAGAATATCAGAACAAAGAATAGAATAGAATAGAATATCAGAATAAAGAATAGAACAGAATATCAGAATAAAGAATAGAATAGAATAGAATATCAGAATAAAGAATAGAATAGAATATCAGAATAAAGAATAGAATAGAATATCAATATAAAGAATAGAATAGAATATCAGTATAAAGAATAGAATAGAATATCAGTATAAAGAATAGAATAGAATATCAGTATAAAAATAGAATAGAATAGAATAAAGAATAGAATATCAATATAAAGAATAGAACAGAATATCACAATAAAGATTAGAATGTCCGTATAAAAATAGAATAGAATAAAGAATAGAATATCAGTATAAAGAATAGAATAGAATATCAGTATAAAGAATAGAATAGAATATCAGTATAAAGAATAGAATGGAATATCAGAATAAAGAATAGAATATTATATCAGAATAAAGAATAGAACAGAATATCAGAATAAAGAATAGAATAGAATATCAGAACAAAGAATAGAATAGAATAGCAGAATAAAGAATAGCAGAATAGCAGAATAAAGAATAGAATATCAGAATAAAGAATAGAATAGAATAGAATATCAGAATAAAGAATAGAATAGAATATCAGAATAAAGAATAGAACAGAATATCAGAATAAAGAATAGAATAGAATATCAGAATAAAGAATAGAATAGAATATCAGAATAAAGAATAGAATATCAGTATAAAAATAGAATAGAATAGAATAAAGAATAGAATATCAATATAAAGAATAGAATAGAATATCAGAATAAAGAATAGAATGTCAGTATAAAAAATAGAATAGAATAAAGAATAGAATAAGTATAAAGAATAGAATAGAATATCAGTATAAAGAATAGAATAGAATATCAGAATAAAGAATAGAACAGAATATCAGAATAAAGAATAGAATCAGTATAAGAATAGAATAGAATAGAATAAAGAATAGAATATCACAATAAAGAATAGAATAGAATATCACAATAAAGAATAGAATGTCAGTATAAAAAATAGAATAGAATAAAGAATAGAATATCAGTATAAAGAATAGAATAGAATAGAATATCAGAATAAAGAATAGAATAGAATATCAGTATAAAAATAAAATAGAATAGAATAAAGAATAGAATATCAATATAAAGAATAGAATAGAATATCACAATAAAGAATAGAATGTCAGTATAAAAAATAGAATAGAATAAAGAATAGAATATCAGAATAAAGAATAGAACAGAATATCAGAATAAAGAATAGAACAGAATATCAGAATAGAGAATAGAATAGAATATCAGAATAAAGAATAGAACAGAATATCAGAATAAAGAATAGAATAGAATATCAGAATAAAAAATAGAACAGAATATCAGAATAAAGAATAGAACAGAATATCAGAATAAAGAATAGAATAGAATATCAGTATAAAGAATAGAATAGAATATCAGAATAAAGAATAGAATAGAATAGAATATCAGAATAAAGAATAGAACAGAATATCAGAATAAAGAATAGAACAGAATATCAGAATAAAGAATAGAACAGAATATCAGAATAAAGAATAGAATATCAGTATAAAAATAGAATAGAATAGAATAAAGAATAGAATATCAATATAAAGAATAGAATAGAATATCACAATAAAGAATAGAATGTCAGTATAAAAAATAGAATAGAATAAAGAATAGAGTATCAGTATAAAGAATAGAATAGAATATCACAATAAAGAATAGAATGTCAGTATAAAAAATAGAATAGAATAAAGAATAGAATATCAGTATAAAGAATAGAATAGAATATCAGAATAAAGAATAGAACAGAATATCAGAATAAAGAATAGAACAGAATATCAGAATAGAGAATAGAATAGAATATCACAATAAAGAATAGAACAGAATATCAGAATAAAGAATAGAATAGAATAGAATAGAATATCAGAATAAAGAATAGAACAGAATATCAGAATAAAGAATAGAATAGAATATCAGAATAAAGAATAGAATAGAATATCAGAATAAAGAATAGAACAGAATATCAGTATAAAGAATAGAATAGAATATCAGAATGAAGAATAGAATAGAATAGAATATCAGAATAAAGAACAGAACAGAATATCAGAATAAAGAATAGAATAGAATATCAGAATAAAGAATAGAACAGAATATCAGAATAAAGAATAGAACAGAATATCAGAATAAAGAATAGAATAGAATATCAGAATAAAGAATAGAATAGAATATCAGTATAAAGAATAGAATAGAATATCAGAATAAAGAATAAAACAGAATATCAGAACAAAGAATAGAATAGAATAGAATATCAGAATAAAGAATAGAACAGAATATCAGAATAAAGAATAGAATAGAATAGAATATCAGAATAAAGAAAAGAATAGAATATCAGAATAAAGAATAGAATAGAATATCAGAATAAAGAATAGAACAGAATATCAGAATAAAGAATAGAATAGAACATCAGAATAAAGAATAGAATATCAGTATAAAAATAGAATAGAATAGAATAAAGAATAGAATATCAGAATAAAGAATAGAATAGAATATCAGAATAAAGAATAGAACAGAATATCAGAATAAAGAATAGAATAGAATAGAATATCAGAATAAAGAATAGAACAGAATATCAGAATAAAGAATAGAATAGAATATCAGAATAAAGAATAGAATAGAATATCAATATAAAGAATAGAATAGAATATCAGTATAAAGAATAGAATAGAATATCAGAATAAAGAATAGAATAGAATATCAGAATAAAGAATAGAATAGAATATCAGTATAAAAATAGAATAGAATAGAAGAAAGAATAGAATATCAATATAAAGAATAGAACAGAATATCACAATAAAGATTAGAATGTCAGTATAAAAATAGAATAGAATAAAGAATAGAATATCAGTATAAAGAATAGAATAGAATATCAGTATAAAGAATAGAATAGAATATCAGTATAAAGAATAGAATGGAATATCAGAATAAAGAATAGAATATTATATCAGAATAAAGAATAGAACAGAATATCAGAATAAAGAATAGAATAGAATATCAGAACAAAGAATAGAATAGAATAGAAGAATAAAGAATAGCAGAATAGCAGAATAAAGAATAGAATATCAGAATAAAGAATAGAATAGAATAGAATATCAGAATAAAGAATAGAATAGAATATCAGAATAAAGAATAGAACAGAATATCAGAATAAAGAATAGAACAGAATATCAGAATAAAGAATAGAATAGAATATCAGAATAAAGAATAGAATAGAATATCAGAATAAAGAATAGAATAGAATATCAGTATAAAGAATAGAATAGAATATCAGAATAAAGAATAGAATAGAATAGAATATCAGAATAAAGAATAGAATATCAGTATAAAAATAGAATTGAATAGAATAAAGAATAGAATATCAATATAAAGAATAGAAAAGAATATCACAATAAAGAATAGAATGTCAGTATAAAAAATAGAATAGAATAAAGAATAGAATATCAGTATAAAGAATAGAATAGAATATCAGAATAAAGAATAGAATGTCAGTATAAAAAATAGAATAGAATAAAGAATAGAATATCAGTATAAAGAATAGAATAGAATATCAGAATAAAGAATAGAACAGAATATCAGAATAAAGAATAGAACAGAATATCAGAATAGAGAATAGAATAGAATATCAGAATAAAGAATAGAATAGAATATCAGAATAAAGAATAGAATAGAATATCAGTATAAAGAATAGAATAGAATATCAGTATAAAGAATAGAATAGAATATCAGAATAAAGAATAGAACAGAATATCAGAACAAAGAATAGAATAGAATAGAATATCAGAATAAAGAATAGAACAGAATATCAGAATAAAGAATAGAATAGAATAGAATATCAGAATAAAGAATAGAATAGAATATCAGAATAAAGAATAGAATAGAATATCAATATAAAGAATAGAATAGAATATCAGTATAAAGAATAGAATAGAATATCAGTATAAAGAATAGAATAGAATATCAGTATAAAAATAGAATAGAATAGAATAAAGAATAGAATATCAATATAAAGAATAGAACAGAATATCACAATAAAGATTAGAATGTCAGTATAAAAATAGAATAGAATAAAGAATAGAATATCAGTATAAAGAATAGAATAGAATATCAGTATAAAGAATAGAATAGAATATCAGTATAAAGAATAGAATGGAATATCAGAATAAAGAATAGAATATTATATCAGAATAAAGAATAGAACAGAATATCAGAATAAAGAATAGAATAGAATATCAGAACAAAGAATAGAATAGAATAGCAGAATAAAGAATAGCAGAATAGCAGAATAAAGAATAGAATATCAGAATAAAGAATAGAATAGAATAGAATATCAGAATAAAGAATAGAATAGAATATCAGAATAAAGAATAGAACAGAATATCAGAATAAAGAATAGAATAGAATATCAGAATAAAGAATAGAATAGAATATCAGAATAAAGAATAGAATATCAGTATAAAAATAGAATAGAATAGAATAAAGAATAGAATATCAATATAAAGAATAGAATAGAATATCAGAATAAAGAATAGAATGTCAGTATAAAAAATAGAATAGAATAAAGAATAGAATAAGTATAAAGAATAGAATAGAATATCAGTATAAAGAATAGAATAGAATATCAGAATAAAGAATAGAACAGAATATCAGAATAAAGAATAGAATCAGTATAAGAATAGAATAGAATAGAATAAAGAATAGAATATCACAATAAAGAATAGAATAGAATATCACAATAAAGAATAGAATGTCAGTATAAAAAATAGAATAGAATAAAGAATAGAATATCAGTATAAAGAATAGAATAGAATAGAATATCAGAATAAAGAATAGAATAGAATATCAGTATAAAAATAAAATAGAATAGAATAAAGAATAGAATATCAATATAAAGAATAGAATAGAATATCACAATAAAGAATAGAATGTCAGTATAAAAAATAGAATAGAATAAAGAATAGAATATCAGAATAAAGAATAGAACAGAATATCAGAATAAAGAATAGAACAGAATATCAGAATAGAGAATAGAATAGAATATCAGAATAAAGAATAGAACAGAATATCAGAATAAAGAATAGAATAGAATAGAACAGAATATCAGAATAAAGAATAGAACAGAATATCAGAATAAAGAATAGAATAGAATATCAGTATAAAGAATAGAATAGAATATCAGAATAAAGAATAGAATAGAATAGAATATCAGAATAAAGAATAGAACAGAATATCAGAATAAAGAATAGAACAGAATATCAGAATAAAGAATAGAACAGAATATCAGAATAAAGAATAGAACAGAATATCAGAATAAAGAATAGAATATCAGTATAAAAATAGAATAGAATAGAATAAAGAATAGAATATCAATATAAAGAATAGAATAGAATATCACAATAAAGAATAGAATGTCAGTATAAAAAATAGAATAGAATAAAGAATAGAATATCAGTATAAAGAATAGAATAGAATATCACAATAAAGAATAGAATGTCAGTATAAAAAATAGAATAGAATAAAGAATAGAATATCAGTATAAAGAATAGAATAGAATATCAGAATAAAGAATAGAACAGAATATCAGAATAAAGAATAGAACAGAATATCAGAATAGAGAATAGAATAGAATATCAGAATAAAGAATAGAACAGAATATCAGAATAAAGAATAGAATAGAATAGAATAGAATATCAGAATAAAGAATAGAACAGAATATCAGAATAAAGAATAGAATAGAATATCAGAATAAAGAATAGAATAGAATATCAGAATAAAGAATAGAACAGAATATCAGTATAAAGAATAGAATAGAATATCAGAATGAAGAATAGAATAGAATAGAATATCAGAATAAAGAACAGAACAGAATATCAGAATAAAGAATAGAATAGAATATCAGAATAAAGAATAGAACAGAATATCAGAATAAAGAATAGAACAGAATATCAGAATAAAGAATAGAATAGAATATCAGAATAAAGAATAGAATAGAATATCAGTATAAAGAATAGAATAGAATATCAGAATAAAGAATAAAACAGAATATCAGAACAAAGAATAGAATAGAATAGAATATCAGAATAAAGAATAGAATATCAGTATAAAAATAGAATAGAATAGAATAAAGAATAGAATATCAATATAAAGAATAGAATAGAATATCAGAATAAAGAATAGAATGTCAGTATAAAAAATAGAATAGAATAAAGAATAGAATAAGTATAAAGAATAGAATAGAATATCAGTATAAAGAATAGAATAGAATATCAGAATAAAGAATAGAACAGAATATCAGAATAAAGAATAGAATCAGTATAAGAATAGAATAGAATAGAATAAAGAATAGAATATCACAATAAAGAATAGAATAGAATATCACAATAAAGAATAGAATGTCAGTATAAAAAATAGAATAGAATAAAGAATAGAATATCAGTATAAAGAATAGAATAGAATAGAATATCAGAATAAAGAATAGAATAGAATATCAGTATAAAAATAAAATAGAATAGAATAAAGAATAGAATATCAATATAAAGAATAGAATAGAATATCACAATAAAGAATAGAATGTCAGTATAAAAAATAGAATAGAATAAAGAATAGAATATCAGAATAAAGAATAGAACAGAATATCAGAATAAAGAATAGAACAGAATATCAGAATAGAGAATAGAATAGAATATCAGAATAAAGAATAGAACAGAATATCAGAATAAAGAATAGAATAGAATACAACAGAATATCAGAATAAAGAATAGAACAGAATATCAGTATAAAGAATAGAATAGAATATCAGAATAAAGAATAGAATAGAATAGAATATCAGAATAAAGAATAGAACAGAATATCAGAATAAAGAATAGAACAGAATATCAGAATAAAGAATAGAACAGAATATCAGAATAAAGAATAGAACAGAATATCAGAATAAAGAATAGAATATCAGTATAAAAATAGAATAGAATAGAATAAAGAATAGAATATCAATATAAAGAATAGAATAGAATATCACAATAAAGAATAGAATGTCAGTATAAAAAATAGAATAGAATAAAGAATAGAATATCAGTATAAAGAATAGAATAGAATATCACAATAAAGAATAGAATGTCAGTATAAAAAATAGAATAGAATAAAGAATAGAATATCAGTATAAAGAATAGAATAGAATATCACAATAAAGAATAGAACAGAATATCAGAATAAAGAATAGAACAGAATATCAGAATAGAGAATAGAATAGAATATCAGAATAAAGAATAGAACAGAATATCAGAATAAAGAATAGAATAGAATAGAATAGAATATCAGAATAAAGAATAGAACAGAATATCAGAATAAAGAATAGAATAGAATATCAGAATAAAGAATAGAATAGAATATCAGAATAAAGAATAGAACAGAATATCAGTATAAAGAATAGAATAGAATATCAGAATGAAGAATAGAATAGAATAGAATATCAGAATAAAGAACAGAACAGAATATCAGAATAAAGAATAGAATAGAATATCAGAATAAAGAATAGAACAGAATATCAGAATAAAGAATAGAACAGAATATCAGAATAAAGAATAGAATAGAATATCAGAATAAAGAATAGAATAGAATATCAGTATAAAGAATAGAATAGAATATCAGAATAAAGAATAAAACAGAATATCAGAACAAAGAATAGAATAGAATAGAATATCAGAATAAAGAATAGAACAGAATATCAGAATAAAGAATAGAATAGAATAGAATATCAGAATAAAGAATAGAATAGAATATCAGAATAAAGAATAGAATAGAATATCAGAATAAAGAATAGAATAGAATATCAGAATAAAGAATAGAACAGAATATCAGAATAAAGAATAGAATAGAACATCAGAATAAAGAATAGAATATCAGTATAAAAATAGAATAGAATAGAATAAAGAATAGAATATCAGAATAAAGAATAGAATAGAATATCAGAATAAAGAATAGAACAGAATATCAGAATAAAGAATAGAATAGAATAGAATATCAGAATAAAGAATAGAACAGAATATCAGAATAAAGAATAGAATAGAATATCAGAATAAAGAATAGAATAGAATATCAATATAAAGAATAGAATAGAATATCAGTATAAAGAATAGAATAGAATATCAGAATAAAGAATAGAATAGAATATCAGAATAAAGAATAGAATAGAATGTCAGTATAAAAAATAGAATAGAATAAAGAATAGAATATCAGTATAAAGAATAGAATAGAATATCACAATAAAGAATAGAATGTCAGTATAAAAAATAGAATAGAATAAAGAATAGAATATCAGTATAAAGAATAGAATAGAATATCAGAATAAAGAATAGAACAGAATATCAGAATAAAGAATAGAACAGAATATCAGAATAGAGAATAGAATAGAATATCAGAATAAAGAATAGAACAGAATATCAGAATAAAGAATAGAATAGAATAGAATAGAATATCAGAATAAAGAATAGAACAGAATATCAGAATAAAGAATAGAATAGAATATCAGAATAAAGAATAGAATAGAATATCAGAATAAAGAATAGAACAGAATATCAGTATAAAGAATAGAATAGAATATCAGAATGAAGAATAGAATAGAATAGAATATCAGAATAAAGAACAGAACAGAATATCAGAATAAAGAATAGAATAGAATATCAGAATAAAGAATAGAACAGAATATCAGAATAAAGAATAGAACAGAATATCAGAATAAAGAATAGAATAGAATATCAGAATAAAGAATAGAATAGAATATCAGTATAAAGAATAGAATAGAATATCAGAATAAAGAATAAAACAGAATATCAGAACAAAGAATAGAATAGAATAGAATATCAGAATAAAGAATAGAATATCAGTATAAAAATAGAATAGAATAGAATAAAGAATAGAATATCAATATAAAGAATAGAATAGAATATCAGAATAAAGAATAGAATGTCAGTATAAAAAATAGAATAGAATAAAGAATAGAATAAGTATAAAGAATAGAATAGAATATCAGTATAAAGAATAGAATAGAATATCAGAATAAAGAATAGAACAGAATATCAGAATAAAGAATAGAATCAGTATAAGAATAGAATAGAATAGAATAAAGAATAGAATATCACAATAAAGAATAGAATAGAATATCACAATAAAGAATAGAATGTCAGTATAAAAAATAGAATAGAATAAAGAATAGAATATCAGTATAAAGAATAGAATAGAATAGAATATCAGAATAAAGAATAGAATAGAATATCAGTATAAAAATAAAATAGAATAGAATAAAGAATAGAATATCAATATAAAGAATAGAATAGAATATCACAATAAAGAATAGAATGTCAGTATAAAAAATAGAATAGAATAAAGAATAGAATATCAGAATAAAGAATAGAACAGAATATCAGAATAAAGAATAGAACAGAATATCAGAATAGAGAATAGAATAGAATATCAGAATAAAGAATAGAACAGAATATCAGAATAAAGAATAGAATAGAATACAACAGAATATCAGAATAAAGAATAGAACAGAATATCAGAATAAAGAATAGAATAGAATATCAGTATAAAGAATAGAATAGAATATCAGAATAAAGAATAGAATAGAATAGAATATCAGAATAAAGAATAGAACAGAATATCAGAATAAAGAATAGAACAGAATATCAGAATAAAGAATAGAACAGAATATCAGAATAAAGAATAGAACAGAATATCAGAATAAAGAATAGAATATCAGTATAAAAATAGAATAGAATAGAATAAAGAATAGAATATCAATATAAAGAATAGAATAGAATATCACAATAAAGAATAGAATGTCAGTATAAAAAATAGAATAGAATAAAGAATAGAATATCAGTATAAAGAATAGAATAGAATATCACAATAAAGAATAGAATGTCAGTATAAAAAATAGAATAGAATAAAGAATAGAATATCAGTATAAAGAATAGAATAGAATATCACAATAAAGAATAGAACAGAATATCAGAATAAAGAATAGAACAGAATATCAGAATAGAGAATAGAATAGAATATCAGAATAAAGAATAGAACAGAATATCAGAATAAAGAATAGAATAGAATAGAATAGAATATCAGAATAAAGAATAGAACAGAATATCAGAATAAAGAATAGAATAGAATATCAGAATAAAGAATAGAATAGAATATCAGAATAAAGAATAGAACAGAATATCAGTATAAAGAATAGAATAGAATATCAGAATGAAGAATAGAATAGAATAGAATATCAGAATAAAGAACAGAACAGAATATCAGAATAAAGAATAGAATAGAATATCAGAATAAAGAATAGAACAGAATATCAGAATAAAGAATAGAACAGAATATCAGAATAAAGAATAGAATAGAATATCAGAATAAAGAATAGAATAGAATATCAGTATAAAGAATAGAATAGAATATCAGAATAAAGAATAAAACAGAATATCAGAACAAAGAATAGAATAGAATAGAATATCAGAATAAAGAATAGAACAGAATATCAGAATAAAGAATAGAATAGAATAGAATATCAGAATAAAGAATAGAATAGAATATCAGAATAAAGAATAGAATAGAATATCAGAATAAAGAATAGAATAGAATATCAGAATAAAGAATAGAACAGAATATCAGAATAAAGAATAGAATAGAACATCAGAATAAAGAATAGAATATCAGTATAAAAATAGAATAGAATAGAATAAAGAATAGAATATCAGAATAAAGAATAGAATAGAATATCAGAATAAAGAATAGAACAGAATATCAGAATAAAGAATAGAATAGAATAGAATATCAGAATAAAGAATAGAACAGAATATCAGAATAAAGAATAGAATAGAATATCAGAATAAAGAATAGAATAGAATATCAATATAAAGAATAGAATAGAATATCAGTATAAAGAATAGAATAGAATATCAGAATAAAGAATAGAATAGAATATCAGAATAAAGAATAGAATAGAATATCAGTATAAAAATAGAATAGAATAGAATAAAGAATAGAATATCAATATAAAGAATAGAACAGAATATCACAATAAAGATTAGAATGTCAGTATAAAAATAGAATAGAATAAAGAATAGAATATCAGTATAAAGAATAGAATAGAATATCAGTATAAAGAATAGAATAGAATATCAGTATAAAGAATAGAATGGAATATCAGAATAAAGAATAGAATATTATATCAGAATAAAGAATAGAACAGAATATCAGAATAAAGAATAGAATAGAATATCAGAACAAAGAATAGAATAGAATAGCAGAATAAAGAATAGCAGAATAGCAGAATAAAGAATAGAATATCAGAATAAAGAATAGAATAGAATAGAATATCAGAATAAAGAATAGAATAGAATATCAGAATAAAGAATAGAACAGAATATCAGAATAAAGAATAGAATAGAATATCAGAATAAAGAATAGAACAGAATATCAGAATAAAGAATAGAACAGAATATCAGAATAAAGAATAGAATAGAATATCAGAATAAAGAATAGAATAGAATATCAGAATAAAGAATAGAATAGAATATCAGTATAAAGAATAGAATAGAATATCAGAATAAAGAATAGAATAGAATAGAATATCAGAATAAAGAATAGAATATCAGTATAAAAATAGAATTGAATAGAATAAAGAATAGAATATCAATATAAAGAATAGAAAAGAATATCACAATAAAGAATAGAATGTCAGTATAAAAAATAGAATAGAATAAAGAATAGAATATCAGTATAAAGAATAGAATAGAATATCAGAATAAAGAATAGAATGTCAGTATAAAAAATAGAATAGAATAAAGAATAGAATATCAGTATAAAGAATAGAATAGAATATCAGAATAAAGAATAGAACAGAATATCAGAATAAAGAATAGAACAGAATATCAGAATAGAGAATAGAATAGAATATCAGAATAAAGAATAGAATAGAATATCAGAATAAAGAATAGAATAGAATATCAGTATAAAGAATAGAATAGAATATCAGTATAAAGAATAGAATAGAATATCAGAATAAAGAATAGAACAGAATATCAGAACAAAGAATAGAATAGAATAGAATATCAGAATAAAGAATAGAACAGAATATCAGAATAAAGAATAGAATAGAATAGAATATCAGAATAAAGAATAGAATAGAATATCAGAATAAAGAATAGAATAGAATATCAATATAAAGAATAGAATAGAATATCAGTATAAAGAATAGAATAGAATATCAGTATAAAGAATAGAATAGAATATCAGTATAAAAATAGAATAGAATAGAATAAAGAATAGAATATCAATATAAAGAATAGAACAGAATATCACAATAAAGATTAGAATGTCAGTATAAAAATAGAATAGAATAAAGAATAGAATATCAGTATAAAGAATAGAATAGAATATCAGTATAAAGAATAGAATAGAATATCAGTATAAAGAATAGAATGGAATATCAGAATAAAGAATAGAATATTATATCAGAATAAAGAATAGAACAGAATATCAGAATAAAGAATAGAATAGAATATCAGAACAAAGAATAGAATAGAATAGCAGAATAAAGAATAGCAGAATAGCAGAATAAAGAATAGAATATCAGAATAAAGAATAGAATAGAATAGAATATCAGAATAAAGAATAGAATAGAATATCAGAATAAAGAATAGAACAGAATATCAGAATAAAGAATAGAACAGAATATCAGAATAGAGAATAGAATAGAATATCAGAATAAAGAATAGAACAGAATATCAGAATAAA
This sequence comes from Natrix helvetica, assembly GCF_964273705.1. Lineage (NCBI taxonomy): Eukaryota > Metazoa > Chordata > Lepidosauria > Squamata > Natricidae > Natrix > Natrix helvetica. Next base: position 141,260,799 of record NC_138551.1, read on the forward strand.
GAATAGAATAGAATAGAATAGAATATCAGAATAAAGAATAGAACAGAATATCAGAATAAAGAATAGAATAGAATATCAGAATAAAGAATAGAATAGAATATCAGAATAAAGAATAGAACAGAATATCAGTATAAAGAATAGAATAGAATATCAGAATGAAGAATAGAATAGAATAGAATATCAGAATAAAGAACAGAACAGAATATCAGAATAAAGAATAGAATAGAATATCAGAATAAAGAATAGAACAGAATATCAGAATAAAGAATAGAATAGAATATCAGAATAAAGAATAGAATAGAATATCAGAATAAAGAATAGAATAGAATATCAGTATAAAGAATAGAATAGAATATACGAATAAAGAATAAAACAGAATATCAGAACAAAGAATAGAATAAAATAGAATATCAGAATAAAGAATAGAACAGAATATCAGAATAAAGAATAGAATAGAATAGAATATCAGAATAAAGAATAGAATAGAATATCAGAATAAAGAATAGAATAGAATATCAGAATAAAGAATAGAATAGAATATCAGAATAAAGAATAGAACAGAATATCAGAATAAAGAATAGAATAGAACATCAGAATAAAGAATAGAATATCAGTATAAAAATAGAATAGAATAGAATAAAGAATAGAATATCAGAATAAAGAATAGAATAGAATATCAGAATAAAGAATAGAACAGAATATCAGAATAAAGAATAGAATAGAATAGAATATCAGAATAAAGAATAGAACAGAATATCAGAATAAAGAATAGAATAGAATATCAGAATAAAGAATAGAATAGAATATCAATATAAAGAATAGAATAGAATATCAGTATAAAGAATAGAATAGAATATCAGAATAAAGAATAGAATAGAATATCAGAATAAAGAATAGAATAGAATATCAGTATAAAAATAGAATAGAATAGAATAAAGAATAGAATATCAATATAAAGAATAGAACAGAATATCACAATAAAGATTAGAATGTCAGTATAAAAATAGAATAGAATAAAGAATAGAATATCAGTATAAAGAATAGAATAGAATATCAGTATAAAGAATAGAATAGAATATCAGTATAAAGAATAGAATGGAATATCAGAATAAAGAATAGAATATTATATCAGAATAAAGAATAGAACAGAATATCAGAATAAAGAATAGAATAGAATATCAGAACAAAGAATAGAATAGAATAGCAGAATAAAGAATAGCAGAATAGCAGAATAAAGAATAGAATATCAGAATAAAGAATAGAATAGAATAGAATATCAGAATAAAGAATAGAATAGAATATCAGAATAAAGAATAGAACAGAATATCAGAATAAAGAATAGAATAGAATATCAGAATAAAGAATAGAACAGAATATCAGAATAAAGAATAGAACAGAATATCAGAATAAAGAATAGAATAGAATATCAGAATAAAGAATAGAATAGAATATCAGAATAAAGAATAGAATAGAATATCAGTATAAAGAATAGAATAGAATATCAGAATAAAGAATAGAATAGAATAGAATATCAGAATAAAGAATAGAATATCAGTATAAAAATAGAATTGAATAGAATAAAGAATAGAATATCAATATAAAGAATAGAAAAGAATATCACAATAAAGAATAGAATGTCAGTATAAAAAATAGAATAGAATAAAGAATAGAATATCAGTATAAAGAATAGAATAGAATATCAGAATAAAGAATAGAATGTCAGTATAAAAAATAGAATAGAATAAAGAATAGAATATCAGTATAAAGAATAGAATAGAATATCAGAATAAAGAATAGAACAGAATATCAGAATAAAGAATAGAACAGAATATCAGAATAGAGAATAGAATAGAATATCAGAATAAAGAATAGAATAGAATATCAGAATAAAGAATAGAATAGAATATCAGTATAAAGAATAGAATAGAATATCAGTATAAAGAATAGAATAGAATATCAGAATAAAGAATAGAACAGAATATCAGAACAAAGAATAGAATAGAATAGAATATCAGAATAAAGAATAGAACAGAATATCAGAATAAAGAATAGAATAGAATAGAATAGAATATCAGAATAAAGAATAGAATAGAATATCAGAATAAAGAATAGAATAGAATATCAATATAAAGAATAGAATAGAATATCAGTATAAAGAATAGAATAGAATATCAGTATAAAGAATAGAATAGAATATCAGTATAAAAATAGAATAGAATAGAATAAAGAATAGAATATCAATATAAAGAATAGAACAGAATATCACAATAAAGATTAGAATGTCAGTATAAAAATAGAATAGAATAAAGAATAGAATATCAGTATAAAGAATAGAATAGAATATCAGTATAAAGAATAGAATAGAATATCAGTATAAAGAATAGAATGGAATATCAGAATAAAGAATAGAATATTATATCAGAATAAAGAATAGAACAGAATATCAGAATAAAGAATAGAATAGAATATCAGAACAAAGAATAGAATAGAATAGCAGAATAAAGAATAGCAGAATAGCAGAATAAAGAATAGAATATCAGAATAAAGAATAGAATAGAATAGAATATCAGAATAAAGAATAGAATAGAATATCAGAATAAAGAATAGAACAGAATATCAGAATAAAGAATAGAATAGAATATCAGAATAAAGAATAGAATAGAATATCAGAATAAAGAATAGAATATCAGTATAAAAATAGAATAGAATAGAATAAAGAATAGAATATCAATATAAAGAATAGAATAGAATATCAGAATAAAGAATAGAATGTCAGTATAAAAAATAGAATAGAATAAAGAATAGAATAAGTATAAAGAATAGAATAGAATATCAGTATAAAGAATAGAATAGAATATCAGAATAAAGAATAGAACAGAATATCAGAATAAAGAATAGAATCAGTATAAGAATAGAATAGAATAGAATAAAGAATAGAATATCACAATAAAGAATAGAATAGAATATCACAATAAAGAATAGAATGTCAGTATAAAAAATAGAATAGAATAAAGAATAGAATATCAGAATGAAGAATAGAATAGAATAGAATATCAGAATAAAGAACAGAACAGAATATCAGAATAAAGAATAGAATAGAATATCAGAATAAAGAATAGAACAGAATATCAGAATAAAGAATAGAACAGAATATCAGAATAAAGAATAGAATAGAATATCAGAATAAAGAATAGAATAGAATATCAGTATAAAGAATAGAATAGAATATCAGAATAAAGAATAAAACAGAATATCAGAACAAAGAATAGAATAGAATAGAATATCAGAATAAAGAATAGAACAGAATATCAGAATAAAGAATAGAATAGAATAGAATATCAGAATAAAGAATAGAATAGAATATCAGAATAAAGAATAGAATAGAATATCAGAATAAAGAATAGAATAGAATATCAATATAAAGAATAGAATAGAATATCAGAATAAAGAATAGAATAGAATATCAGAATAAAGAATAGAATAGAATATCAGAATAAAGAATAGAACAGAATATCAGAATAAAGAATAGAATAGAACATCAGAATAAAGAATAGAATATCAGTATAAAAATAGAATAGAATAGAATAAAGAATAGAATATCAGAATAAAGAATAGAATAGAATAGAATAGAATATCAGAATAAAGAATAGAATAGAATATCAGAATAAAGAATAGAACAGAATATCAGAATAAAGAATAGAACAGAATATCAGTATAAAGAATAGAATAGAATATCAGAATGAAGAATAGAATAGAATAGAATATCAGAATAAAGAACAGAACAGAATATCAGAATAAAGAATAGAATAGAATATCAGAATAAAGAATAGAACAGAATATCAGAATAAAGAATAGAACAGAATATCAGAATAAAGAATAGAATAGAATATCAGAATAAAGAATAGAATAGAATATCAGTATAAAGAATAGAATAGAATATCAGAATAAAGAATAAAACAGAATATCAGAACAAAGAATAGAATAGAATAGAATATCAGAATAAAGAATAGAACAGAATATCAGAATAAAGAATAGAATAGAATAGAATATCAGAATAAAGAATAGAATAGAATATCAGAATAAAGAATAGAATAGAATATCAGAATAAAGAATAGAATAGAATATCAATATAAAGAATAGAATAGAATATCAGAATAAAGAATAGAATAGAATATCAGAATAAAGAATAGAACAGAATATCAGAATAAAGAATAGAACAGAATATCAGAATAAAGAATAGAATAGAACATCAGAATAAAGAATAGAATATCAGTATAAAAATAGAATAGAATAGAATAAAGAATAGAATATCAGAATAAAGAATAGAATAGAATATCAGAATAAAGAATAGAACAGAATATCAGAATAAAGAATAGAATAGAATAGAATATCAGAATAAAGAATAGAACAGAATATCAGAATAAAGAATAGAATAGAATATCAGAATAAAGAATAGAATAGAATATCAATATAAAGAATAGAATAGAATATCAGTATAAAGAATAGAATAGAATATCAGAATAAAGAATAGAATAGAATATCAGAATAAAGAATAGAATAGAATATCAGTATAAAAATAGAATAGAATAGAATAAAGAATAGAATATCAATATAAAGAATAGAACAGAATATCACAATAAAGATTAGAATGTCAGTATAAAAATAGAATAGAATAAAGAATAGAATATCAGTATAAAGAATAGAATAGAATATCAGTATAAAGAATAGAATAGAATATCAGTATAAAGAATAGAATGGAATATCAGAATAAAGAATAGAATATTATATCAGAATAAAGAATAGAACAGAATATCAGAATAAAGAATAGAATAGAATATCAGAACAAAGAATAGAATAGAATAGCAGAATAAAGAATAGCAGAATAGCAGAATAAAGAATAGAATATCAGAATAAAGAATAGAATAGAATAGAATATCAGAATAAAGAATAGAATAGAATATCAGAATAAAGAATAGAACAGAATATCAGAATAAAGAATAGAATAGAATATCAGAATAAAGAATAGAACAGAATATCAGAATAAAGAATAGAATAGAATATCAGAATAAAGAATAGAATAGAATATCAGAATAAAGAATAGAATAGAATATCAGTATAAAGAATAGAATAGAATATCAGAATAAAGAATAGAATAGAATAGAATATCAGAATAAAGAATAGAATATCAGTATAAAAATAGAATTGAATAGAATAAAGAATAGAATATCAATATAAAGAATAGAAAAGAATATCACAATAAAGAATAGAATGTCAGTATAAAAAATAGAATAGAATAAAGAATAGAATATCAGTATAAAGAATAGAATAGAATATCAGAATAAAGAATAGAATGTCAGTATAAAAAATAGAATAGAATAAAGAATAGAATATCAGTATAAAGAATAGAATAGAATATCAGAATAAAGAATAGAACAGAATATCAGAATAAAGAATAGAACAGAATATCAGAATAGAGAATAGAATAGAATATCAGAATAAAGAATAGAATAGAATATCAGAATAAAGAATAGAATAGAATATCAGTATAAAGAATAGAATAGAATATCAGTATAAAGAATAGAATAGAATATCAGAATAAAGAATAGAACAGAATATCAGAACAAAGAATAGAATAGAATAGAATATCAGAATAAAGAATAGAACAGAATATCAGAATAAAGAATAGAATAGAATAGAATAGAATATCAGAATAAAGAATAGAATAGAATATCAGAATAAAGAATAGAATAGAATATCAATATAAAGAATAGAATAGAATATCAGTATAAAGAATAGAATAGAATATCAGTATAAAGAATAGAATAGAATATCAGTATAAAAATAGAATAGAATAGAATAAAGAATAGAATATCAATATAAAGAATAGAACAGAATATCACAATAAAGATTAGAATGTCAGTATAAAAATAGAATAGAATAAAGAATAGAATATCAGTATAAAGAATAGAATAGAATATCAGTATAAAGAATAGAATAGAATATCAGTATAAAGAATAGAATGGAATATCAGAATAAAGAATAGAATATTATATCAGAATAAAGAATAGAACAGAATATCAGAATAAAGAATAGAATAGAATAGCAGAACAAAGAATAGAATAGAATAGCAGAATAAAGAATAGCAGAATAGCAGAATAAAGAATAGAATATCAGAATAAAGAATAGAATAGAATAGAATATCAGAATAAAGAATAGAATAGAATATCAGAATAAAGAATAGAACAGAATATCAGAATAAAGAATAGAATAGAATATCAGAATAAAGAATAGAATAGAATATCAGAATAAAGAATAGAATAGAATATCAGAATAAAGAATAGAATAGAATATCAGAATAAAGAATAGAATAGAATATCAATATAAAGAATAGAATAGAATATCAGAATAAAGAATAGAATAGAATATCAGAATAAAGAATAGAATAGAATATCAGAATAAAGAATAGAACAGAATATCAGAATAAAGAATAGAATAGAACATCAGAATAAAGAATAGAATATCAGTATAAAAATAGAATAGAATAGAATAAAGAATAGAATATCAGAATAAAGAATAGAATAGAATAGAATAGAATATCAGAATAAAGAATAGAACAGAATATCAGAATAAAGAATAGAACAGAATATCAGAATAAAGAATAGAACAGAATATCAGTATAAAGAATAGAATAGAATATCAGAATGAAGAATAGAATAGAATAGAATATCAGAATAAAGAACAGAACAGAATATCAGAATAAAGAATAGAATAGAATATCAGAATAAAGAATAGAACAGAATATCAGAATAAAGAATAGAACAGAATATCAGAATAAAGAATAGAATAGAATATCAGAATAAAGAATAGAATAGAATATCAGTATAAAGAATAGAATAGAATATCAGAATAAAGAATAAAACAGAATATCAGAACAAAGAATAGAATAGAATAGAATATCAGAATAAAGAATAGAACAGAATATCAGAATAAAGAATAGAATAGAATAGAATATCAGAATAAAGAATAGAATAGAATATCAGAATAAAGAATAGAATAGAATATCAGAATAAAGAATAGAATAGAATATCAATATAAAGAATAGAATAGAATATCAGAATAAAGAATAGAATAGAATATCAGAATAAAAAATAGAATAGAATATCAGAATAAAGAATAGAACAGAATATCAGAATAAAGAATAGAATAGAACATCAGAATAAAGAATAGAATATCAGTATAAAAATAGAATAGAATAGAATAAAGAATAGAATATCAGAATAAAGAATAGAATAGAATATCAGAATAAAGAATAGAACAGAATATCAGAATAAAGAATAGAATAGAATAGAATATCAGAATAAAGAATAGAACAGAATATCAGAATAAAGAATAGAATAGAATATCAGAATAAAGAATAGAATAGAATATCAATATAAAGAATAGAATAGAATATCAGTATAAAGAATAGAATAGAATATCAGAATAAAGAATAGAATAGAATATCAGAATAAAGAATAGAATAGAATATCAGTATAAAAATAGAATAGAATAGAATAAAGAATAGAATATCAATATAAAGAATAGAACAGAATATCACAATAAAGATTAGAATGTCAGTATAAAAATAGAATAGAATAAAGAATAGAATATCAGTATAAAGAATAGAATAGAATATCAGTATAAAGAATAGAATAGAATATCAGTATAAAGAATAGAATGGAATATCAGAATAAAGAATAGAATATTATATCAGAATAAAGAATAGAACAGAATATCAGAATAAAGAATAGAATAGAATATCAGAACAAAGAATAGAATAGAATAGCAGAATAAAGAATAGCAGAATAGCAGAATAAAGAATAGAATATCAGAATAAAGAATAGAATAGAATAGAATATCAGAATAAAGAATAGAATAGAATATCAGAATAAAGAATAGAACAGAATATCAGAATAAAGAATAGAATAGAATATCAGAATAAAGAATAGAACAGAATATCAGAATAAAGAATAGAACAGAATATCAGAATAAAGAATAGAATAGAATATCAGAATAAAGAATAGAATAGAATATCAGAATAAAGAATAGAATAGAATATCAGTATAAAGAATAGAATAGAATATCAGAATAAAGAATAGAATAGAATAGAATATCAGAATAAAGAATAGAATATCAGTATAAAAATAGAATTGAATAGAATAAAGAATAGAATATCAATATAAAGAATAGAAAAGAATATCACAATAAAGAATAGAATGTCAGTATAAAAAATAGAATAGAATAAAGAATAGAATATCAGTATAAAGAATAGAATAGAATATCAGAATAAAGAATAGAATGTCAGTATAAAAAATAGAATAGAATAAAGAATAGAATATCAGTATAAAGAATAGAATAGAATATCAGAATAAAGAATAGAACAGAATATCAGAATAAAGAATAGAATAGAATAGAATATCAGAATAAAGAATAGAATAGAATATCAGAATAAAGAATAGAATAGAATATCAGAATAAAGAATAGAATAGAATATCAATATAAAGAATAGAATAGAATATCAGAATAAAGAATAGAATAGAATATCAGAATAAAAAATAGAATAGAATATCAGAATAAAGAATAGAACAGAATATCAGAATAAAGAATAGAATAGAACATCAGAATAAAGAATAGAATATCAGTATAAAAATAGAATAGAATAGAATAAAGAATAGAATATCAGAATAAAGAATAGAATAGAATATCAGAATAAAGAATAGAACAGAATATCAGAATAAAGAATAGAATAGAATAGAATATCAGAATAAAGAATAGAACAGAATATCAGAATAAAGAATAGAATAGAATATCAGAATAAAGAATAGAATAGAATATCAATATAAAGAATAGAATAGAATATCAGTATAAAGAATAGAATAGAATATCAGAATAAAGAATAGAATAGAATATCAGAATAAAGAATAGAATAGAATATCAGTATAAAAATAGAATAGAATAGAATAAAGAATAGAATATCAATATAAAGAATAGAACAGAATATCACAATAAAGATTAGAATGTCAGTATAAAAATAGAATAGAATAAAGAATAGAATATCAGTATAAAGAATAGAATAGAATATCAGTATAAAGAATAGAATAGAATATCAGTATAAAGAATAGAATGGAATATCAGAATAAAGAATAGAATATTATATCAGAATAAAGAATAGAACAGAATATCAGAATAAAGAATAGAATAGAATATCAGAACAAAGAATAGAATAGAATAGCAGAATAAAGAATAGCAGAATAGCAGAATAAAGAATAGAATATCAGAATAAAGAATAGAATAGAATAGAATATCAGAATAAAGAATAGAATAGAATATCAGAATAAAGAATAGAACAGAATATCAGAATAAAGAATAGAATAGAATATCAGAATAAAGAATAGAACAGAATATCAGAATAAAGAATAGAACAGAATATCAGAATAAAGAATAGAATAGAATATCAGAATAAAGAATAGAATAGAATATCAGAATAAAGAATAGAATAGAATATCAGTATAAAGAATAGAATAGAATATCAGAATAAAGAATAGAATAGAATAGAATATCAGAATAAAGAATAGAATATCAGTATAAAAATAGAATTGAATAGAATAAAGAATAGAATATCAATATAAAGAATAGAAAAGAATATCACAATAAAGAATAGAATGTCAGTATAAAAAATAGAATAGAATAAAGAATAGAATATCAGTATAAAGAATAGAATAGAATATCAGAATAAAGAATAGAATGTCAGTATAAAAAATAGAATAGAATAAAGAATAGAATATCAGTATAAAGAATAGAATAGAATATCAGAATAAAGAATAGAACAGAATATCAGAATAAAGAATAGAACAGAATATCAGAATAGAGAATAGAATAGAATATCAGAATAAAGAATAGAATAGAATATCAGAATAAAGAATAGAATAGAATATCAGTATAAAGAATAGAATAGAATATCAGTATAAAGAATAGAATAGAATATCAGAATAAAGAATAGAACAGAATATCAGAACAAAGAATAGAATAGAATAGAATATCAGAATAAAGAATAGAACAGAATATCAGAATAAAGAATAGAATAGAATAGAATAGAATATCAGAATAAAGAATAGAATAGAATATCAGAATAAAGAATAGAATAGAATATCAATATAAAGAATAGAATAGAATATCAGTATAAAGAATAGAATAGAATATCAGTATAAAGAATAGAATAGAATATCAGTATAAAAATAGAATAGAATAGAATAAAGAATAGAATATCAATATAAAGAATAGAACAGAATATCACAATAAAGATTAGAATGTCAGTATAAAAATAGAATAGAATAAAGAATAGAATATCAGTATAAAGAATAGAATAGAATATCAGTATAAAGAATAGAATAGAATATCAGTATAAAGAATAGAATGGAATATCAGAATAAAGAATAGAATATTATATCAGAATAAAGAATAGAACAGAATATCAGAATAAAGAATAGAATAGAATAGCAGAACAAAGAATAGAATAGAATAGCAGAATAAAGAATAGCAGAATAGCAGAATAAAGAATAGAATATCAGAATAAAGAATAGAATAGAATAGAATATCAGAATAAAGAATAGAATAGAATATCAGAATAAAGAATAGAACAGAATATCAGAATAAAGAATAGAATAGAATATCAGAATAAAGAATAGAATAGAATATCAGAATAAAGAATAGAATATCAGTATAAAAATAGAATAGAATAGAATAAAGAATAGAATATCAATATAAAGAATAGAATAGAATATCAGAATAAAGAATAGAATGTCAGTATAAAAAATAGAATAGAATAAAGAATAGAATAAGTATAAAGAATAGAATAGAATATCAGTATAAAGAATAGAATAGAATATCAGAATAAAGAATAGAACAGAATATCAGAATAAAGAATAGAATCAGTATAAGAATAGAATAGAATAGAATAAAGAATAGAATATCACAATAAAGAATAGAATAGAATATCACAATAAAGAATAGAATGTCAGTATAAAAAATAGAATAGAATAAAGAATAGAATATCAGTATAAAGAATAGAATAGAATAGAATATCAGAATAAAGAATAGAATAGAATATCAGTATAAAAATAAAATAGAATAGAATAAAGAATAGAATATCAATATAAAGAATAGAATAGAATATCACAATAAAGAATAGAATGTCAGTATAAAAAATAGAATAGAATAAAGAATAGAATATCAGAATAAAGAATAGAACAGAATATCAGAATAAAGAATAGAACAGAATATCAGAATAGAGAATAGAATAGAATATCAGAATAAAGAATAGAACAGAATATCAGAATAAAGAATAGAATATCAGTATAAAGAATAGAATAGAATATCAGAATAAAGAATAGAATAGAATAGAATATCAGAATAAAGAATAGAACAGAATATCAGAATAAAGAATAGAACAGAATATCAGAATAAAGAATAGAACAGAATATCAGAATAAAGAATAGAACAGAATATCAGAATAAAGAATAGAATATCAGTATAAAAATAGAATAGAATAGAATAAAGAATAGAATATCAATATAAAGAATAGAATAGAATATCACAATAAAGAATAGAATGTCAGTATAAAAAATAGAATAGAATAAAGAATAGAATATCAGTATAAAGAATAGAATAGAATATCACAATAAAGAATAGAATGTCAGTATAAAAAATAGAATAGAATAAAGAATAGAATATCAGTATAAAGAATAGAATAGAATATCAGAATAAAGAATAGAACAGAATATCAGAATAAAGAATAGAACAGAATATCAGAATAGAGAATAGAATAGAATATCAGAATAAAGAATAGAACAGAATATCAGAATAAAGAATAGAATAGAATAGAATAGAATATCAGAATAAAGAATAGAACAGAATATCAGAATAAAGAATAGAATAGAATATCAGAATAAAGAATAGAATAGAATATCAAAATAAAGAATAGAACAGAATATCAGTATAAAGAATAGAATAGAATATCAGAATGAAGAATAGAATAGAATAGAATATCAGAATAAAGAACAGAACAGAATATCAGAATAAAGAATAGAATAGAATATCAGAATAAAGAATAGAACAGAATATCAGAATAAAGAATAGAACAGAATATCAGAATAAAGAATAGAATAGAATATCAGAATAAAGAATAGAATAGAATATCAGTATAAAGAATAGAATAGAATATCAGAATAAAGAATAAAACAGAATATCAGAACAAAGAATAGAATAGAATAGAATATCAGAATAAAGAATAGAACAGAATATCAGAATAAAGAATAGAATAGAATAGAATATCAGAATAAAGAATAGAATAGAATATCAGAATAAAGAATAGAATAGAATATCAGAATAAAGAATAGAATAGAATATCAATATAAAGAATAGAATAGAATATCAGAATAAAGAATAGAATAGAATATCAGAATAAAGAATAGAATAGAATATCAGAATAAAGAATAGAACAGAATATCAGAATAAAGAATAGAATAGAACATCAGAATAAAGAATAGAATATCAGTATAAAAATAGAATAGAATAGAATAGAATAAAGAATAGAATATCAGAATAAAGAATAGAATAGAATATCAGAATAAAGAATAGAACAGAATATCAGAATAAAGAATAGAATAGAATAGAATATCAGAATAAAGAATAGAACAGAATATCAGAATAAAGAATAGAATAGAATATCAGAATAAAGAATAGAATAGAATATCAATATAAAGAATAGAATAGAATATCAGTATAAAGAATAGAATAGAATATCAGAATAAAGAATAGAATAGAATATCAGAATAAAGAATAGAATATCAGTATAAAAATAGAATAGAATAGAATAAAGAATAGAATATCAATATAAAGAATAGAATAGAATATCAGAATAAAGAATAGAATGTCAGTATAAAAAATAGAATAGAATAAAGAATAGAATAAGTATAAAGAATAGAATAGAATATCAGTATAAAGAATAGAATAGAATATCAGAATAAAGAATAGAACAGAATATCAGTATAAAGAATAGAATGGAATATCAGAATAAAGAATAGAATATTATATCAGAATAAAGAATAGAACAGAATATCAGAATAAAGAATAGAATATCAGAATAAAGAATAGAATAGAATAGAATATCAGAATAAAGAATAGAATAGAATATCAGAATAAAGAATAGAACAGAATATCAGAATAAAGAATAGAATAGAATATCAGAATAAAGAATAGAATAGAATATCAGAATAAAGAATAGAATATCAGTATAAAAATAGAATAGAATAGAATAAAGAATAGAATATCAATATAAAGAATAGAATAGAATATCAGAATAAAGAATAGAATGTCAGTATAAAAAATAGAATAGAATAAAGAATAGAATAAGTATAAAGAATAGAATAGAATATCAGTATAAAGAATAGAATAGAATATCAGAATAAAGAATAGAACAGAATATCAGAATAAAGAATAGAATCAGTATAAGAATAGAATAGAATAGAATAAAGAATAGAATATCACAATAAAGAATAGAATAGAATATCACAATAAAGAATAGAATGTCAGTATAAAAAATAGAATAGAATAAAGAATAGAATATCAGTATAAAGAATAGAATAGAATAGAATATCAGAATAAAGAATAGAATAGAATATCAGTATAAAAATAAAATAGAATAGAATAAAGAATAGAATATCAATATAAAGAATAGAATAGAATATCACAATAAAGAATAGAATGTCAGTATAAAAAATAGAATAGAATAAAGAATAGAATATCAGAATAAAGAATAGAACAGAATATCAGAATAAAGAATAGAACAGAATATCAGAATAGAGAATAGAATAGAATATCAGAATAAAGAATAGAACAGAATATCAGAATAAAGAATAGAATAGAATAGAACAGAATATCAGAATAAAGAATAGAACAGAATATCAGAATAAAGAATAGAATAGAATATCAGTATAAAGAATAGAATAGAATATCAGAATAAAGAATAAAATAGAATAGAATATCAGAATAAAGAATAGAACAGAATATCAGAATAAAGAATAGAACAGAATATCAGAATAGAGAATAGAATAGAATATCAGAATAAAGAATAGAATAGAATATCAGAATAAAGAATAGAATAGAATATCAGTATAAAGAATAGAATAGAATATCAGTATAAAGAATAGAACAGAATATCAGAATAAAGAATAGAACAGAATATCAGAACAAAGAATAGAATAGAATAGAATATCAGAATAAAGAATAGAATAGAATATCAGAATAAAGAATAGAATAGAATATCAGAATAAAGAATAGAATAGAATATCAATATAAAGAATAGAATAGAATATCAGTATAAAGAATAGAATAGAATATCAGTATAAAGAATAGAATAGAATATCAGTATAAAAATAGAATAGAATAGAATAAAGAATAGAATATCAATATAAAGAATAGAACAGAATATCACAATAAAGATTAGAATGTCAGTATAAAAATAGAATAGAATAAAGAATAGAATATCAGTATAAAGAATAGAATAGAATATCAGTATAAAGAATAGAATAGAATATCAGTATAAAGAATAGAATGGAATATCAGAATAAAGAATAGAATATTATATCAGAATAAAGAATAGAACAGAATATCAGAATAAAGAATAGAATATCAGAATAAAGAATAGAATAGAATAGAATATCAGAATAAAGAATAGAATAGAATATCAGAATAAAGAATAGAACAGAATATCAGAATAAAGAATAGAATAGAATATCAGAATAAAGAATAGAATAGAATATCAGAATAAAGAATAGAATATCAGTATAAAAATAGAATAGAATAGAATAAAGAATAGAATATCAATATAAAGAATAGAATAGAATATCAGAATAAAGAATAGAATGTCAGTATAAAAAATAGAATAGAATAAAGAATAGAATAAGTATAAAGAATAGAATAGAATATCAGTATAAAGAATAGAATAGAATATCAGAATAAAGAATAGAACAGAATATCAGAATAAAGAATAGAATCAGTATAAGAATAGAATAGAATAGAATAAAGAATAGAATATCACAATAAAGAATAGAATAGAATATCACAATAAAGAATAGAATGTCAGTATAAAAAATAGAATAGAATAAAGAATAGAATATCAGTATAAAGAATAGAATAGAATAGAATAAAGAATAGAATATCAATATAAAGAATAGAATAGAATATCACAATAAAGAATAGAATGTCAGTATAAAAAATAGAATAGAATAAAGAATAGAATATCAGTATAAAGAATAGAATAGAATATCACAATAAAGAATAGAATGTCAGTATAAAAAATAGAATAGAATAAAGAATAGAATATCAGTATAAAGAATAGAATAGAATATCAGAATAAAGAATAGAACAGAATATCAGAATAAAGAATAGAACAGAATATCAGAATAGAGAATAGAATAGAATATCAGAATAAAGAATAGAACAGAATATCAGAATAAAGAATAGAATAGAATAGAATAGAATATCAGAATAAAGAATAGAACAGAATATCAGAATAAAGAATAGAATAGAATATCAGAATAAAGAATAGAATAGAATATCAGAATAAAGAATAGAACAGAATATCAGTATAAAGAATAGAATAGAATATCAGAACGAAGAATAGAATAGAATAGAATATCAGAATAAAGAACAGAACAGAATATCAGAATAAAGAATAGAATAGAATATCAGAATAAAGAATAGAACAGAATATCAGAATAAAGAATAGAACAGAATATCAGAATAAAGAATAGAATAGAATAGAATATCAGAATAAAGAATAGAATAGAATATCAGAATAAAGAATAGAATAGAATATCAGAATAAAGAATAGAATAGAATATCAATATAAAGAATAGAATAGAATATCAGTATAAAGAATAGAATAGAATATCAGTATAAAGAATAGAATAGAATATCAGAATAAAGAATAGAACAGAATATCAGAATAAAGAATAGAACAGAATATCAGAATAGAGAATAGAATAGAATATCAGAATAAAGAATAGAATAGAATATCAGAATAAAGAATAGAATAGAATATCAGTATAAAGAATAGAATAGAATATCAGTATAAAGAATAGAATAGAATATCAGAATAAAGAATAGAACAGAATATCAGAACAAAGAATAGAATAGAATAGAATATCAGAATAAAGAATAGAACAGAATATCAGAATAAAGAATAGAATAGAATAGAATAGAATATCAGAATAAAGAATAGAATAGAATATCAGAATAAAGAATAGAATAGAATATCAATATAAAGAATAGAATAGAATATCAGTATAAAGAATAGAATAGAATATCAGTATAAAGAATAGAATAGAATATCAGTATAAAAATAGAATAGAATAGAATAAAGAATAGAATATCAATATAAAGAATAGAACAGAATATCACAATAAAGATTAGAATGTCAGTATAAAAATAGAATAGAATAAAGAATAGAATATCAGTATAAAGAATAGAATAGAATATCAGTATAAAGAATAGAATAGAATATCAGTATAAAGAATAGAATGGAATATCAGAATAAAGAATAGAATATTATATCAGAATAAAGAATAGAACAGAATATCAGAATAAAGAATAGAATATCAGAATAAAGAATAGAATAGAATAGAATATCAGAATAAAGAATAGAATAGAATATCAGAATAAAGAATAGAACAGAATATCAGAATAAAGAATAGAATAGAATATCAGAATAAAGAATAGAATAGAATATCAGAATAAAGAATAGAATATCAGTATAAAAATAGAATAGAATAGAATAAAGAATAGAATATCAATATAAAGAATAGAATAGAATATCAGAATAAAGAATAGAATGTCAGTATAAAAAATAGAATAGAATAAAGAATAGAATAAGTATAAAGAATAGAATAGAATATCAGTATAAAGAATAGAATAGAATATCAGAATAAAGAATAGAACAGAATATCAGAATAAAGAATAGAATCAGTATAAGAATAGAATAGAATAGAATAAAGAATAGAATATCACAATAAAGAATAGAATAGAATATCACAATAAAGAATAGAATGTCAGTATAAAAAATAGAATAGAATAAAGAATAGAATATCAGTATAAAGAATAGAATAGAATATCACAATAAAGAATAGAATGTCAGTATAAAAAATAGAATAGAATAAAGAATAGAATATCAGAATAAAGAATAGAACAGAATATCAGAATAAAGAATAGAACAGAATATCAGAATAGAGAATAGAATAGAATATCAGAATAAAGAATAGAACAGAATATCAGAATAAAGAATAGAATAGAATAGAACAGAATATCAGAATAAAGAATAGAACAGAATATCAGAATAAAGAATAGAATAGAATATCAGAATAAAGAATAGAATAGAATATCAGAATAAAGAATAGAACAGAATATCAGTATAAAGAATAGAATAGAATATCAGAACGAAGAATAGAATAGAATAGAATATCAGAATAAAGAACAGAACAGAATATCAGAATAAAGAATAGAATAGAATATCAGAATAAAGAATAGAACAGAATATCAGAATAAAGAATAGAATCAGTATAAGAATAGAATAGAATAGAATAAAGAATAGAATATCACAATAAAGAATAGAATAGAATATCACAATAAAGAATAGAATGTCAGTATAAAAAATAGAATAGAATAAAGAATAGAATATCAGTATAAAGAATAGAATAGAATAGAATATCAGAATAAAGAATAGAATAGAATATCAGTATAAAAATAAAATAGAATAGAATAAAGAATAGAATATCAATATAAAGAATAGAATAGAATATCACAATAAAGAATAGAATGTCAGTATAAAAAATAGAATAGAATAAAGAATAGAATATCAGAATAAAGAATAGAACAGAATATCAGAATAAAGAATAGAACAGAATATCAGAATAGAGAATAGAATAGAATATCAGAATAAAGAATAGAACAGAATATCAGAATAAAGAATAGAGTAGAATAGAACAGAATATCAGAATAAAGAATAGAACAGAATATCAGAATAAAGAATAGAATAGAATATCAGTATAAAGAATAGAATAGAATATCAGAATAAAGAATAAAATAGAATAGAATATCAGAATAAAGAATAGAACAGAATATCAGAATAAAGAATAGAACAGAATATCAGAATAAAGAATAGAACAGAATATCAGAATAAAGAATAGAACAGAATATCAGAATAAAGAATAGAATATCAGTATAAAAATAGAATAGAATAGAATAAAGAATAGAATATCAGTATAAAGAATAGAATAGAATATCACAATAAAGAATAGAATGTCAGTATAAAAAATAGAATAGAATAAAGAATAGAATATCAGTATAAAGAATAGAATAGAATATCAGAATAAAGAATAGAACAGAATATCAGAATAAAGAATAGAACAGAATATCAGAATAGAGAATAGAATAGAATATCAGAATAAAGAATAGAACAGAATATCAGAATAAAGAATAGAATAGAATAGAATAGAATATCAGAATAAAGAATAGAACAGAATATCAGAATAAAGAATAGAATAGAATATCAGAATAAAGAATAGAATAGAATATCAGAATAAAGAATAGAACAGAATATCAGTATAAAGAATAGAATAGAATATCAGAACGAAGAATAGAATAGAATAGAATATCAGAATAAAGAACAGAACAGAATATCAGAATAAAGAATAGAATAGAATATCAGAATAAAGAATAGAACAGAATATCAGAATAAAGAATAGAACAGAATATCAGAATAAAGAATAGAATAGAATAGAATATCAGAATAAAGAATAGAATAGAATATCAGAATAAAGAATAGAATAGAATATCAGAATAAAGAATAGAATAGAATATCAATATAAAGAATAGAATAGAATATCAGTATAAAGAATAGAATAGAATATCAGTATAAAGAATAGAATAGAATATCAGAATAAAGAATAGAACAGAATATCAGAATAAAGAATAGAATCAGTATAAGAATAGAATAGAATAGAATAGAATAAAGAATAGAATATCACAATAAAGAATAGAATAGAATATCACAATAAAAATAGAATGTCAGTATAAAAAATAGAATAGAATAAAGAATAGAATATCAGAATAAAGAATCGAATAGAATATCAGAATAAAGAATAGAACAGAATATCAGAATAAAGAATAGAATAGAATATCAATATAAAGAATAGAATAGAATATCAGAATAAAGAATAGAATAGAATAGAATATCAGAATAGAGAATAGAACAGAATATCAGAATAAAGATTAGAATGTCAGTATAAAAATAGAATAGAATAAAGAATAGAATATCAGTAAATAGAATAGAATAGAATATCAGAATAAAGAATAGAATAGAATAGAATATCAGAATAAAGAATAGAATAGAATATCAGAATAAAGAATAGAACAGAATATCAGAATAAAGAATAGAGTAGAATAGAACAGAATATCAGAATAAAGAATAGAACAGAATATCAGAATAAAGAATAGAATAGAATATCAGTATAAAGAATAGAATAGAATATCAGAATAAAGAATAAAATAGAATAGAATATCAGAATAAAGAATAGAACAGAATATCAGAATAAAGAATAGAACAGAATATCAGAATAAAGAATAGAACAGAATATCAGAATAAAGAATAGAACAGAATATCAGAATAAAGAATAGAATATCAGTATAAAAATAGAATAGAATAGAATAAAGAATAGAATATCAGTATAAAGAATAGAATAGAATATCACAATAAAGAATAGAATGTCAGTATAAAAAATAGAATAGAATAAAGAATAGAATATCAGTATAAAGAATAGAATAGAATATCAGAATAAAGAATAGAACAGAATATCAGAATAAAGAATAGAACAGAATATCAGAATAGAGAATAGAATAGAATATCAGAATAAAGAATAGAACAGAATATCAGAATAAAGAATAGAATAGAATAGAATAGAATATCAGAATAAAGAATAGAACAGAATATCAGAATAAAGAATAGAATAGAATATCAGAATAAAGAATAGAATAGAATATCAGAATAAAGAATAGAACAGAATATCAGTATAAAGAATAGAATAGAATATCAGAACGAAGAATAGAATAGAATAGAATATCAGAATAAAGAACAGAACAGAATATCAGAATAAAGAATAGAATAGAATATCAGAATAAAGAATAGAACAGAATATCAGAATAAAGAATAGAACAGAATATCAGAATAAAGAATAGAATAGAATAGAATATCAGAATAAAGAATAGAATAGAATATCAGAATAAAGAATAGAATAGAATATCAGAATAAAGAATAGAATAGAATATCAATATAAAGAATAGAATAGAATATCAGTATAAAGAATAGAATAGAATATCAGTATAAAGAATAGAATAGAATATCAGAATAAAGAATAGAACAGAATATCAGAATAAAGAATAGAATCAGTATAAGAATAGAATAGAATAGAATAGAATAAAGAATAGAATATCACAATAAAGAATAGAATAGAATATCACAATAAAAATAGAATGTCAGTATAAAAAATAGAATAGAATAAAGAATAGAATATCAGAATAAAGAATCGAATAGAATATCAGAATAAAGAATAGAACAGAATATCAGAATAAAGAATAGAATAGAATATCAATATAAAGAATAGAATAGAATATCAGAATAAAGAATAGAATAGAATAGAATATCAGAATAGAGAATAGAACAGAATATCAGAATAAAGATTAGAATGTCAGTATAAAAATAGAATAGAATAAAGAATAGAATATCAGTAAATAGAATAGAATAGAATATCAGAATAAAGAATAGAATAGAATAGAATATCAGAATAAAGAATAGAATAGAATATCAGAATAAAGAATAGAACAGAATATCAGAATAAAGAATAGAATAGAATATCAGAATAAAGAATAGAACAGAATATCAGAATAAAGAATAGAACAGAATATCAGAATAAAGAATAGAATAGAATATCAGAATAAAGAATAGAATAGAATATCAGAATAAAGAATAGAATAGAATATCAGTATAAAGAATAGAATAGAATATCAGAATAAAGAATAGAATAGAATAGAATATCAGAATAAAGAATAGAATATCAGTATAAAAATAGAATTGAATAGAATAAAGAATAGAATATCAATATAAAGAATAGAAAAGAATATCACAATAAAGAATAGAATGTCAGTATAAAAAATAGAATAGAATAAAGAATAGAATATCAGTATAAAGAATAGAATAGAATATCAGAATAAAGAATAGAATGTCAGTATAAAAAATAGAATAGAATAAAGAATAGAATATCAGTATAAAGAATAGAATAGAATATCAGAATAAAGAATAGAACAGAATATCAGAATAAAGAATAGAACAGAATATCAGAATAGAGAATAGAATAGAATATCAGAATAAAGAATAGAATAGAATATCAGAATAAAGAATAGAATAGAATATCAGTATAAAGAATAGAATAGAATATCAGTATAAAGAATAGAATAGAATATCAGAATAAAGAATAGAACAGAATATCAGAACAAAGAATAGAATAGAATAGAATATCAGAATAAAGAATAGAACAGAATATCAGAATAAAGAATAGAATAGAATAGAATAGAATATCAGAATAAAGAATAGAATAGAATATCAGAATAAAGAATAGAATAGAATATCAATATAAAGAATAGAATAGAATATCAGTATAAAGAATAGAATAGAATATCAGTATAAAGAATAGAATAGAATATCAGTATAAAAATAGAATAGAATAGAATAAAGAATAGAATATCAATATAAAGAATAGAACAGAATATCACAATAAAGATTAGAATGTCAGTATAAAAATAGAATAGAATAAAGAATAGAATATCAGTATAAAGAATAGAATAGAATATCAGTATAAAGAATAGAATAGAATATCAGTATAAAGAATAGAATGGAATATCAGAATAAAGAATAGAATATTATATCAGAATAAAGAATAGAACAGAATATCAGAATAAAGAATAGAATATCAGAATAAAGAATAGAATAGAATAGAATATCAGAATAAAGAATAGAATAGAATATCAGAATAAAGAATAGAACAGAATATCAGAATAAAGAATAGAATAGAATATCAGAATAAAGAATAGAATAGAATATCAGAATAAAGAATAGAATATCAGTATAAAAATAGAATAGAATAGAATAAAGAATAGAATATCAATATAAAGAATAGAATAGAATATCAGAATAAAGAATAGAATGTCAGTATAAAAAATAGAATAGAATAAAGAATAGAATAAGTATAAAGAATAGAATAGAATATCAGTATAAAGAATAGAATAGAATATCAGAATAAAGAATAGAACAGAATATCAGAATAAAGAATAGAATCAGTATAAGAATAGAATAGAATAGAATAAAGAATAGAATATCACAATAAAGAATAGAATAGAATATCACAATAAAGAATAGAATGTCAGTATAAAAAATAGAATAGAATAAAGAATAGAATATCAGTATAAAGAATAGAATAGAATAGAATATCAGAATAAAGAATAGAATAGAATATCAGTATAAAAATAAAATAGAATAGAATAAAGAATAGAATATCAATATAAAGAATAGAATAGAATATCAGAATAAAGAATAGAACAGAATATCAGAATAAAGAATAGAACAGAATATCAGAATAAAGAATAGAACAGAATATCAGAATAAAGAATAGAACAGAATATCAGAATAAAGAATATCAGTATAAAAATAGAATAGAATAGAATAAAGAATAGAATATCAATATAAAGAATAGAATAGAATATCACAATAAAGAATAGAATGTCAGTATAAAAAATTGAATAGAATAAAGAATAGAATATCAGTATAAAGAATAGAATAGAATATCACAATAAAGAATAGAATGTCAGTGTAAAAAATAGAATAGAATAAAGAATAGAATATCAGTATAAAGAATAGAATAGAATATCAGAATAAAGAATAGAACAGAATATCAGAATAAAGAATAGAACAGAATATCAGAATAGAGAATAGAATAGAATATCAGAATAAAGAATAGAACAGAATATCAGAATAAAGAATAGAATAGAATATCAGAATAAAGAATAGAATAGAATATCAGAATAAAGAATAGAACAGAATATCAGTATAAAGAATAGAATAGAATATCAGAATGAAGAATAGAATAGAATAGAATATCAGAATAAAGAACAGAACAGAATATCAGAATAAAGAATAGAATAGAATATCAGAATAAAGAATAGAACAGAATATCAGAATA
Organism: Natrix helvetica; assembly: GCF_964273705.1. Taxonomy (NCBI): domain Eukaryota; kingdom Metazoa; phylum Chordata; class Lepidosauria; order Squamata; family Natricidae; genus Natrix; species Natrix helvetica. The sequence goes on from NC_138551.1 coordinate 141,284,180, forward strand.
AAGAATAGAACAGAATATCAGAATAAAGAATAGAATAGAATATCAGAATAAAGAATAGAATAGAATATCTGAATAAAGAATAGAACAGAATATCAGAATAAAGAATAGAATAGAATATCAGTATAAAGAATAGAATAGAATATCAGAATAAAGAATAGAATAGAATATCAAAATAAAGAATAGAATAGAATATCAGTATAAAGAATAGAATAGAATATCAGAATAAAGAATAGATTAGAATAGAATATCAGAATAAAGAATAGAATAGAATATCAGTATAAAAATAGAATAGAATAGAATAAAGAATAGAATATCAATATAAAGAATAGAACAGAATATCACAATAAAGATTAGAATGTCAGTATAAAAATAGAATAGAATAAAGAATAGAATATCAGTATAAAGAATAGAATAGAATATCAGTATAAAGAATAGAATAGAATATCAGTATAAAGAATAGAATAGAATATCAGAATAAAGAATAGAATAGAATATCAGAATAAAGAATAGAACAGAATATCAGAATAAAGAATAGAATAGAATATCAGAATAAAGAATAGAATAGAATATCAGAATAAAGAATAGAATAGAATAGAATATCAGAATAAAGAATAGAATATCAGAATAAAGAATAGAATAGAATATCAGAATAAAGAATAGAATATCAGTATAAAAATAGAATAGAATAGAATAAAGAATAGAATATCAATATAAAGAATAGAATAGAATATCACAATAAAGAATAGAATGTCAGTATAAAAAATAGAATAGAATAAAGAATAGAATATCAGTATAAAGAATAGAATAGAATATCAGTATAAAGAATAGAATAGAATATCAGAATAAAGAATAGAACAGAATATCAGAATAAAGAATAGAATCAGTATAAGAATAGAATAGAATAGAATAAAGAATAGAATATCACAATAAAGAATAGAATAGAATATCACAATAAAGAATAGAATAGAATAGAATATCAGAATAAAGAATAGAATAGAATATCAGTATAAAGAATAGAATAGAATATCAGAATAAAGAATAGAATAGAATATCAGAATAAAGAATAGAATAGAATATCAGTATAAAAATAGAATAGAATAGAATAAAGAATAGAATATCAATATAAAGAATAGAACAGAATATCACAATAAAGATTAGAATGTCAGTATAAAAATAGAATAGAATAAAGAATAGAATATCAGTATAAAGAATAGAATAGAATATCAGTATAAAGAATAGAATAGAATATCAGTATAAAGAATAGAATGGAATATCAGAATAAAGAATAGAATATTATATCAGAATAAAGAATAGAACAGAATATCAGAATAAAGAATAGAATAGAATATCAGAACAAAGAATAGAATAGAATAGCAGAATAAAGAATAGCAGAATAGCAGAATAAAGAATAGAATATCAGAATAAAGAATAGAATAGAATAGAATATCAGAATAAAGAATAGAATATCAGTATAAAAATAGAATAGAATAGAATAAAGAATAGAATATCAATATAAAGAATAGAATAGAATATCACAATAAAGAATAGAATGTCAGTATAAAAAATAGAATAGAATAAAGAATAGAATATCAGTATAAAGAATAGAATAGAATATCACAATAAAGAATAGAATGTCAGTGTAAAAAATAGAATAGAATAAAGAATAGAATATCAGTATAAAGAATAGAATAGAATATCAGAATAAAGAATAGAACAGAATATCAGAATAAAGAATAGAACAGAATATCAGAATAGAGAATAGAATAGAATATCAGAATAAAGAATAGAACAGAATATCAGAATAAAGAATAGAATAGAATATCAGAATAAAGAATAGAATAGAATATCAGAATAAAGAATAGAACAGAATATCAGTATAAAGAATAGAATAGAATATCAGAATGAAGAATAGAATAGAATAGAATATCAGAATAAAGAACAGAATATCAGAATAAAGAATAGAATAGAATATCAGAATAAAGAATAGAACAGAATATCAGAATAAAGAATAGAACAGAATATCAGAATAAAGAATAGAATAGAATATCAGAATAAAGAATAGAATAGAATATCAGAATAAAGAATAGAACAGAATATCAGAATAAAGAATAGAATAGAATATCAGTATAAAGAATAGAATAGAATATCAGAATAAAGAATAGAATAGAATATCAAAATAAAGAATAGAATAGAATATCAGTATAAAGAATAGAATAGAATATCAGAATAAAGAATAGATTAGAATAGAATATCAGAATAAAGAATAGAATAGAATATCAGTATAAAAATAGAATAGAATAGAATAAAGAATAGAATATCAATATAAAGAATAGAACAGAATATCACAATAAAGATTAGAATGTCAGTATAAAAATAGAATAGAATAAAGAATAGAATATCAGTATAAAGAATAGAATAGAATATCAGTATAAAGAATAGAATAGAATATCAGTATAAAGAATAGAATAGAATATCAGAATAAAGAATAGAATAGAATATCAGAATAAAGAATAGAACAGAATATCAGAATAAAGAATAGAATATCAGAATAAAGAATAGCAGAATAGCAGAATAAAGAATAGAATATCAGAATAAAGAATAGAATAGAATAGAATATCAGAATAAAGAATAGAATAGAATAGAATATCAGAATAAAGAATAGAATATCAGAATAAAGAATAGAATAGAATATCAGAATAAAGAATAGAATATCAGTATAAAAATAGAATAGAATAGAATAAAGAATAGAATATCAATATAAAGAATAGAATAGAATATCACAATAAAGAATAGAATGCCAGTATAAAAAATAGAATAGAATAAAGAATAGAATATCAGTATAAAGAATAGAATAGAATATCAGTATAAAGAATAGAATAGAATATCAGAATAAAGAATAGAACAGAATATCAGAATAAAGAATAGAATCAGTGTAAGAATAGAATAGAATAGAATAAAGAATAGAATATCACAATAAAGAATAGAATAGAATATCACAATAAAGAATAGAATAGAATAGAATATCAGAATAAAGAATAGAATAGAATATCAGTATAAAAATAGAATAGTATAGAATAAAGAATAGAATATCAATATAAAGAATAGAACAGAATATCACAATAAAGATTAGAATGTCAGTATAAAAATAGAATAGAATAAAGAATAGAATATCAGTATAAAGAAGAGAATAGAATATCATTATAAAGAATAGAATAGAATATCAGTATAAAGAATAGAATAGAATTGATATTCTATTCTTTATTCTATTCGATTTTTTATAGTGACATTCTATTCTTTATTCTGCTATTCTGCTATTCTTTATTCTGCTATTCTATTCTATTCTTCATTCTGATATTCTATTCTATTCTTTATTCTGTTATTCTGTTCTATTCTATATTCTGATATTCTATTCTATTCTATTCTTTATTCTGATATTCTATTCTATTCTTTATACTGATATTCTATTCTATTCTTTATTCTGATATTCTATTCTATTCTTTATACTGATATTCTATTCTATTCTTTATTCTGATATTCTATTCTATTCTTTATTCTGATATTCTGTTCTATTCTTTATTCTGACATTCTGTTCTATTCTTTATTCTGTTCTATTCTATTCTTTATTCTGATATTCTGTTCTATTCTTTATTTTGATATTCTATTTTATTCTTTATACTGATATTCTATTCTATTCTTTATACTGATATTCTATTCTTTATTCTATTCTATTTTTATACTGACATTCTATTCTTTATTGTGATATTCTGTTCTATTCTTTATATTGATATTCTATTCTTTATTCTGCTATTCTGCTATTCTTTATTCTGATATTCTATTCTATTCTTTATTCTGATATTCGATTCTATTCTATTCTTTATTCTGATATTCTGTTCTATTTTTTATTCTGATATTCTGTTCTATTCTATATTCTGATATTCTATTCTATTCTATTCTTTATTCTGATATTCTATTCTATTCTTTATACTGATATTCTATTCTATTCTTTATTCTGATATTCTATTCTATTCTTTATTCTGATATCCTGTTCTATTCTTTATTCTGATATTCTATTCTATTCTATTCTTTATTCTGATATTCTATTCTATTCTTTATACTGATATTCTATTCTATTCTTTATTCTGATATTCTATTCTATTCTTTATTCTGATATTCTGTTCTATTCTTTATTCTGACATTCTGTTCTATTCTTTATTCTGTTCTATTCTATTCTTTATTCTGATATTCTGTTCTATTCTTTATTCTGATATTCTATTTTATTCTTTATACTGATATTCTATTCTATTCTTTATACTGATATTCTATTCTTTATTCTATTCTATTTTTTATACTGACATTCTATTCTTTATTGTGATATTCTGTTCTATTCTTTATATTGATATTCTATTCTTTATTCTGCTATTCTGCTATTCTTTATTCTGATATTCTATTCTATTCTTTATTCTGATATTCGATTCTATTCTATTCTTTATTCTGATATTCTGTTCTATTTTTTATTCTGATATTCTGTTCTATTCTTTATTCTGATATTCTATTCTATTCTTTATTCTGATATTCTGTTCTATTCTTTATTCTGATATTCTCTTCTATCCTTTATTCTGATATTCTATTATTTATTCTATTCTATTTTTTATACTGACATTCTATTCTTTATTCTGATATTCTATTCTATTCTTTATATTGATATTCTATTCTTTATTCTATTCTATTCTCTTTTTATACTAATATTCTATTCTTTATTCTGATATTCTATTCTATTATTTATTCTGATATACCATTCTATTCTATTCTTTATTCTGATATTCTGTTCTATTCTTTATTCTGATATTCTATTCTTTATTCTGATATTCTGTTCTATTCTTCATTCTGATATTCTATTCTATTCTTTATTCTGATATTCTGTTCTATTCTTTATTCTGATACTCTATTTTATTCTTTATACTGATATTCTCTTCTATCCTTTATTCTGATATTCTATTATTTATTCTATTCTATTTTTTATACTGACATTCTATTCTTTATTCTAATATTCTATTCTATTCCTTATACTGATATTCTGTTCTATTCTTTATTCTGATATTCTGTTCTATTCTTTATTCTATTCTATTCTATTCTTTATTCTGATATTCTGTTCTATTCTTTATTCTGATATTCTATTCTATTCTTTATACTGATATTCTATTCTATTCTTTATACTGATATTCTATTCTTTATTCTGATATTCTATTCTTTATTCTATTCTATTTTTTATACTGACATTCTATTCTTTTTTCTGATATTCTATTCTATTCTTTATACTGATATTCTATTCTATTCTTTATACTGATATTCTATTCTATTCTATTCTTTATTCTGATATTCTATTGTATTCTTTATTCTGATATTCTGTTCTATTCTTTATTCTGATATTCTATTCTATTCCATTCTTTATTCTGATATTCTATTCTATTCTTTATACTGATATTCTATTCTATTCTTTATTCTGATATTCTATTCTATTCTTTATTCTGATATTCTGTTCTATTCTTTATTCTGACATTCTGTTCTATTCTTTATTCTATTCTATTCTATTCTTTATTCTGATATTCTGTTCTATTCTTTATTCTGATATTCTATTTTATTCTTTATACTGATATTGTATTCTTTATTCTATTCTATTTTTTATACTGACATTCTATTCTTTATTGTGATATTCTGTTCTATTCTTTATATTGATATTCTATTCTTTATTCTGCTATTCTGCTATTCTTTATTCTGATATTCTATTCTATTCTTTATTCTGATATTCGATTCTATTCTATTCTTTATTCTGATATTCTGTTCTATTTTTTATTCTGATATTCTGTTCTATTCTTTATTCTGATATTCTATTCTATTCTTTATTCTGATATTCTGTTCTATTCTTTATTCTGATATTCTCTTCTATCCTTTATTCTGATATTCTATTATTTATTCTATTCTATTTTTTATACTGACATTCTATTCTTTATTCTGATATTCTATTCTATTCTTTATATTGATATTCTATTCTTTATTCTATTCTATTCTCTTTTTATACTGATATTCTATTCTTTATTCTGATATTCTATTCTATTCTTTATTCTGATATTCTATTCTATTCTTTATTCTGATATTCTGTTCTATTCTTTATTCTGATATTCTATTCTTTATTCTGATATTCTGCTCTATTCTTTATTCTAATATTCTATTCTATTCCTTATACTGATATTCTGTTCTATTCTTTATTCTGATATTCTATTCTATTCTTTATACTGATATTCTATTCTATTCTTTATTCTGATATTCTATTCTATTATTTATTTTGATATTCTGTTCTATTCTTTATACTGATATTCTATTCTATTCTTTATTCTGATATTCTATTCTTTATTCTGATATTCTGTTCTATTCTTTATTCTGATATTCTGTTCTATTCTTTATTCTATTCTATTCTATTCTTTATTCTGCTATTCTGTTCTATTCTTTATTCTGATATTCTATTCTATTCTTTATACTGATATTCTATTCTATTCTTTATACTGATATTCTATTCTTTATTATATTCTATTTTTTATACTGACATTCTATTCTTTATTGTGATATTCTGTTCTATTCTTTATATTGATATTCTATTCTTTATTCTATTCTATTTTTATACTGATATTCTATTCTTTATTCTGCTATTCTGATATTCTTTATTCTGATATTCTATTCTATTCTTTATTCTGATATTCTATTCTATTCTTTATTCTGATATTCTGTTCTATTCTTTATTCTGATATTCTATTCTATTCTTTATTCTGATATTCTGTTCTTTCTTCTATTCTATTTTTTATACTGACATTCTATTCTTTATTCTGATAATCTATTCTATTCATTATATTGATATTCTATTCTTTATTCTATTCTATTCTATTCTTATACTGATATTCTATTCTTTATTCTGCTATTCTGATATTCTTTATTCTGATATTCTATTCTATTCTTTATTCTGATATTCTATTCTATTCTTTATTCGGATATTCTGTTCTATTCTTTATTTTGATATTCTATTCTATTCTTTATTCTGATATTCTGTTCTATTCTTTATTCTGATATTCTATTCTATTCTTTATTCTGATATTCTATTCTTTATTCTATTCTATTTTTTATACTGACATTCTATTCTTTATTCTGATATTCTATTCTATTCTTTATTCTGATATTCTGTTCTATTCTTTATTCTGATATTCTATTCTATTCTTTATTCTGATATTCTGTTCTATTCTTTATTCTGATATTCTATTCTATTCTTTATTCTGATATTCTATTCTTTATTCTGATATTCTGTTCTATTCTTTATTCTGATATTCTATTCTATTTTTATACTGATATTCTATTCTTTATTCTGATATTCTATTCTATTCTTTATTCTGATATTCTATTCTATTCTTTATTCGGATATTCTGTTCTATTCTTTATTTTGATATTCTATTCTATTCTTTATTCTGATATTCTGTTCTATTCTTTATTCTGATATTCTATTCTATTCTTTATTCTGATATTCTATTCTTTATTCTATTCTATTTTTTATACTGACATTCTATTCTTTATTCTGATATTCTATTCTATTCTTTATTCTGATATTCTGTTCTATTCTTTATTCTGATATTCTATTCTATTCTTTATTCTGATATTCTGTTCTATTCTTTATTCTGATATTCTATTCTATTCTTTATTCTGATATTCTATTCTTTATTCTGATATTCTGTTCTATTCTTTATTCTGATATTCTATTCTATTCTTTATTCTGATATTCTGTTCTTTATTCTATTCTATTTTTTATACTGACATTCTATTCTTTATTCTGATAATCTATTCTATTCTTTATTCTGATATTCGATTCTATTCTATTCTTTATTCTGATATTCTATTCTATTCTTTATTCTGATATTCTGTTCTATTCTTTATTCTGATATTCTATTCTATTCTTTATTCTGATATTCTATTCTTTATTCTGATATTCTGTTCTATTCTTTATTCTGATATTCTATTCTATTTTTATACTAATATTCTATTCTTTATTCTGATATTCTATTCTATTCTTTATTCTGATATTCTGTTCTATTCTTTATTCTGATATTCTATTCTATTCTTTATTCTGATATTCTGTTCTTTATTCTATTCTATTTTTTATACTGACATTCTATTCTTTATTCTGATAATCTATTCTATTCTTTATTCTGATATTCTATTCTATTCTTTATTCTGATATTCTGTTCTATTTTTTATTCTGATATTCTGTTCTATTCTTTATTCTGATATTCTATTCTATTCTTTATTCTGATATTCTGTTCTATTCTTTATTCTGATATTCTCTTCTCTTTATTCTGATATTCTATTATTTATTCTATTATATTTTTTATACTGACATTCTATTCTTTATTCTGATATTCTATTCTATTCTTTATTCTATTCTTTATTTTTTATACTGACATTCTATTCTTTATTGTGATAATCTGTTCTATTCTTTATTCTGATATTCTATTCTTTATTCTATTCTATTTTTATACTGATATTCTATTCTTTATTCTGCTATTCTGATATTCTTTATTCTGATATTCTATTCTATTCTTTATTCTGATATTCTATTCTATTCTTTATTCTGATATTCTGTTCTATTCTTTATTCTGATATTCTATTCTATTCTTTATTCTGATATTCTGTTCTATTCTTTATTCTGATATTCTATTCTATTCTTTATTCTGATATTCTATTCTTTATTCTGATATTCTGTTCTATTCTTTATTCTGATATTCTATTCTATTTCTATACTGATATTCTATTCTTTATTCTGATATTCTATTCTATTCTTTATTCTGATATTCTATTCTATTCTTTATACTGATATTCTATTCTATTCTTTATTCTGATATTCTGTTCTATTCTTTATTCTGATATTCTATTCTATTCTTTATACTGATATTCTATTCTATTCTTTATACTGATATTCTATTCTTTATTCTATTCTATTTTTTATACTGACATTCTAATCTTTATTGTGATATTCTGTTCTATTCTTTATATTGATATTCTATTCTTTATTCTATTCTATTCTATTCTATTTTTATACTGATATTCTATTCTTTATTCTGCTATTCTGCTATTCTTTATTCTGATATTCTATTCTATTCTTTATTCTGATATTCTATTCTATTCTTTATACTGATATTCTATTCTATTCTTTATACTGATATTTTATTCTTTATTCTATTCGATTTTTTATACTGACATTCTATTCTTTATTCTGCTATTCTGCTATTCTTTATTCTGCTATTCTATTCTATTCTTTATTCTGATATTCTATTCTATTCTTTATTCTGTTATTCTGTTCTATTCTATATTCTGATATTCTATTCTATTCTATTCTTTATTCTGATATTCTATTCTATTCTTTATACTGATATTCTATTCTATTCTTTATTCTGATATTCTATTCTATTCTTTATTCTGATATTCTGTTCTATTCTTTATTCTGATATTCTATTCTATTCTATTCTTTATTCTGATATTCTATTCTATTCTTTATACTGATATTCTATTCTATTCTTTATTCTATTCTTTATTTTTTATACTGACATTCTATTCTTTATTGTGATAATCTGTTCTATTCTTTATTCTGATATTCTATTCTTTATTCTATTCTATTTTTATACTGATATTCTATTCTTTATTCTGATATTCTGTTCTATTCTTTATTCTGATATTCTATTCTATTTCTATACTGATATTCTATTCTTTATTCTGATATTCTATTCTATTCTTTATTCTGATATTCTATTCTATTCTTTATACTGATATTCTATTCTATTCTTTATTCTGATATTCTGTTCTATTCTTTATTCTGATATTCTATTCTATTCTTTATACTGATATTCTATTCTATTCTTTATACTGATATTCTATTCTTTATTCTATTCTATTTTTTATACTGACATTCTAATCTTTATTGTGATATTCTGTTCTATTCTTTATATTGATATTCTATTCTTTATTCTATTCTATTCTATTCTATTTTTATACTGATATTCTATTCTTTATTCTGCTATTCTGCTATTCTTTATTCTGATATTCTATTCTTTTCTTTATTCTGATATTCTATTCTATTCTTTATACTGATATTCTATTCTATTCTTTATATTGATATTCTATTCTTTATTCTATTCTATTCTCTTTTTATTTTGATATTCTGTTCTATTCTTTATACTGATATTCTGTTCTATTCTTTATTCTGATATTCTATTCTTTATTCTGATATTCTATTCTATTATTTATTTTGATATTCTGTTCTATTCTATATACTGATATTCTATTCTTTATTCTGATATTCTATTCTTTATTCTGATATTCTGTTCTATTCTTTATTCTGATATTCTGTTCTATTCTTTATTCTATTCTATTCTATTCTATTCTTTATAATGATATTCTGTTCTATTCTTTATTCTGATATTCTATTCTATTCTTTATACTGATATTCTATTCTATTCTTTATTCTGATATTCTATTCTTTATTCTATTCTATTTTTATACTGACATTCTATTCTTTATTCTGATATTCTATTCTATTCTTTATATTGATATTCTATTCTTTATTCTATTCTATTCTATTTTTATACTGATATTCTATTCTTTATTCTGATATTCTATTCTATTCTTTATTCTGATATTCTATTCTAGTATTTATTTTGATATTCTGTTCTATTCTTTATACTAATATTCTATTCTATTCTTTATTCTGATATTCTATTCTTTATTCTGATATTCTGTTCTATTCTTTATTCTGATATTCTGTTCTATTCTTTATTCTATTCTATTCTATTCTGATATTCTGTTCTATTCTTTATTCTGATATTCTATTCTATTCTTTATACTGATATTCTATTCTATTCTTTATACTGATATTCTATTCTTTATTCTGATATTCTATTCTATTATTTATTCTTATATTCTATTCTATTGTTTATTCTGATATTCTGTTCTATTCTTTATTCTGATATTCTATTCTTTATTCTGATATTCTGTTCTATTCTTTATTCTAATATTCTATTCTATTCCTTATACTGATATTCTGTTCTATTCTTTATTCTGATATTCTATTCTATTCTTTATACTGATATTCTATTCTATTCTTTATTCTGATATTCTATTCTATTATTTATTTTGATATTCTGTTCTATTCTTTATTCTGATATTCTATTCTATTCTATTCTTTATTCTGATATTCTATTCTATTCTTTATACTGATATTCTATTCTATTCTTTATTCTGATATTCTATTCTATTCTTTATTCTGATATTCTGTTCTATTCTTTATTCTGACATTCTGTTCTATTCTTTATTCTATTCAATTCTATTCTTTATTCTGATATTCTGTTCTATTCTTTATTCTGATATTCTATTTTATTCTTTATACTGATATTCTATTCTATTCTTTATACTGATATTCTATTCTTTATTCTATTCTATTTTTTATACTGACATTCTATTCTTTATTGTGATATTCTGTTCTATTCTTTATATTGATATTCTATTCTTTATTCTGCTATTCTGCTATTCTTTATTCTGATATTCTATTCTATTCTTTATTCTGATATTCGATTCTATTCTATTCTTTATTCTGATATTCTGTTCTATTTTTTATTCTGATATTCTGTTCTATTCTTTATTCTGATATTCTATTCTATTCTTTATTCTGATATTCTGTTCTATTCTTTATTCTGATATTCTCTTCTATCCTTTATTCTGATATTCTATTATTTATTCTATTCTATTTTTTATACTGACATTCTATTCTTTATTCTGATATTCTATTCTATTCTTTATATTGATATTCTATTCTTTATTCTATTCTATTCTCTTTTTATACTGATATTCTATTCTTTATTCTGATATTCTATTCTATTCTTTATTCTGATATACTATTCTATTCTATTCTTTATTCTGATATTCTGTTCTATTCTTTATTCTGATATTCTATTCTTTATTCTGATATTCTGTTCTATTCTTTATTCTAATATTCTATTCTATTCCTTATACTGATATTCTGTTCTATTCTATATTCTGATATTCTATTCTATTTCTATACTGATATTCTATTCTTTATTCTGATATTCTATTCTATTTCTATACTGATATTCTATTCTTTATTCTGATATTCTATTCTATTCTTTATTCTGATATTCTATTCTATTCTTTATACTGATATTCTATTCTATTCTTTATTCTGATATTCTGTTCTATTCTTTATTCTGATATTCTATTCTATTCTTTATACTGATATTCTATTCTATTCTTTATACTGATATTCTATTCTTTATTCTATTCTATTTTTTATACTGACATTCTAATCTTTATTGTGATATTCTGTTCTATTCTTTATATTGATATTCTATTCTTTATTCTATTCTATTCTATTCTATTTTTATACTGATATTCTATTCTTTATTCTGTTATTCTGATATTCTATTCTATTCTTTATTCTGATATTCTATTCTATTCTTTATACTGATATTCTATTCTATTCTTTATACTGATATTTTATTCTTTATTCTATTCGATTTTTTATACTGACATTCTATTCTTTATTCTGCTATTCTGCTATTCTTTATTCTGCTATTCTATTCTATTCTTTATTCTGATATTCTATTCTATTCTTTATTCTGTTATTCTGTTCTATTCTATATTCTGATATTCTATTCTATTCTATTCTTTATTCTGATATTCTATTCTATTCTTTATACTGATATTCTATTCTATTCTTTATTCTGATATTCTATTCTATTCTTTATTCTGATATTCTGTTCTATTCTTTATTCTGATATTCTATTCTATTCTATTCTTTATTCTGATATTCTATTCTATTCTTTATACTGATATTCTATTCTATTCTTTATTCTATTCTTTATTTTTTATACTGACATTCTATTCTTTATTGTGATAATCTGTTCTATTCTTTATTCTGATATTCTATTCTTTATTCTATTCTATTTTTATACTGATATTCTATTCTTTATTCTGATATTCTGTTCTATTCTTTATTCTGATATTCTATTCTATTTCTATACTGATATTCTATTCTTTATTCTGATATTCTATTCTATTCTTTATTCTGATATTCTATTCTATTCTTTATACTGATATTCTATTCTATTCTTTATTCTGATATTCTGTTCTATTCTTTATTCTGATATTCTATTCTATTCTTTATACTGATATTCTATTCTATTCTTTATACTGATATTCTATTCTTTATTCTATTCTATTTTTTATACTGACATTCTAATCTTTATTGTGATATTCTGTTCTATTCTTTATATTGATATTCTATTCTTTATTCTATTCTATTCTATTCTATTTTTATACTGATATTCTATTCTTTATTCTGCTATTCTGCTATTCTTTATTCTGATATTCTATTCTTTTCTTTATTCTGATATTCTATTCTATTCTTTATACTGATATTCTATTCTATTCTTTATATTGATATTCTATTCTTTATTCTATTCTATTCTCTTTTTATTTTGATATTCTGTTCTATTCTTTATACTGATATTCTGTTCTATTCTTTATTCTGATATTCTATTCTTTATTCTGATATTCTATTCTATTATTTATTTTGATATTCTGTTCTATTCTATATACTGATATTCTATTCTTTATTCTGATATTCTATTCTTTATTCTGATATTCTGTTCTATTCTTTATTCTGATATTCTGTTCTATTCTTTATTCTATTCTATTCTATTCTATTCTTTATAATGATATTCTGTTCTATTCTTTATTCTGATATTCTATTCTATTCTTTATACTGATATTCTATTCTATTCTTTATTCTGATATTCTATTCTTTATTCTATTCTATTTTTATACTGACATTCTATTCTTTATTCTGATATTCTATTCTATTCTTTATATTGATATTCTATTCTTTATTCTATTCTATTCTATTTTTATACTGATATTCTATTCTTTATTCTGATATTCTATTCTATTCTTTATTCTGATATTCTATTCTAGTATTTATTTTGATATTCTGTTCTATTCTTTATACTAATATTCTATTCTATTCTTTATTCTGATATTCTATTCTTTATTCTGATATTCTGTTCTATTCTTTATTCTGATATTCTGTTCTATTCTTTATTCTATTCTATTCTATTCTGATATTCTGTTCTATTCTTTATTCTGATATTCTATTCTATTCTTTATACTGATATTCTATTCTATTCTTTATACTGATATTCTATTCTTTATTCTGATATTCTATTCTATTATTTATTCTTATATTCTATTCTATTGTTTATTCTGATATTCTGTTCTATTCTTTATTCTGATATTCTATTCTTTATTCTGATATTCTGTTCTATTCTTTATTCTAATATTCTATTCTATTCCTTATACTGATATTCTGTTCTATTCTTTATTCTGATATTCTATTCTATTCTTTATACTGATATTCTATTCTATTCTTTATTCTGATATTCTATTCTATTATTTATTTTGATATTCTGTTCTATTCTTTATTCTGATATTCTATTCTATTCTATTCTTTATTCTGATATTCTATTCTATTCTTTATACTGATATTCTATTCTATTCTTTATTCTGATATTCTATTCTATTCTTTATTCTGATATTCTGTTCTATTCTTTATTCTGACATTCTGTTCTATTCTTTATTCTATTCAATTCTATTCTTTATTCTGATATTCTGTTCTATTCTTTATTCTGATATTCTATTTTATTCTTTATACTGATATTCTATTCTATTCTTTATACTGATATTCTATTCTTTATTCTATTCTATTTTTTATACTGACATTCTATTCTTTATTGTGATATTCTGTTCTATTCTTTATATTGATATTCTATTCTTTATTCTGCTATTCTGCTATTCTTTATTCTGATATTCTATTCTATTCTTTATTCTGATATTCTATTCTATTCTATTCTTTATTCTGATATTCTGTTCTATTTTTTATTCTGATATTCTGTTCTATTCTTTATTCTGATATTCTATTCTATTCTTTATTCTGATATTCTGTTCTATTCTTTATTCTGATATTCTCTTCTATCCTTTATTCTGATATTCTATTATTTATTCTATTCTATTTTTTATACTGACATTCTATTCTTTATTCTGATATTCTATTCTATTCTTTATATTGATATTCTATTCTTTATTCTATTCTATTCTCTTTTTATACTGATATTCTATTCTTTATTCTGATATTCTATTCTATTCTTTATTCTGATATACTATTCTATTCTATTCTTTATTCTGATATTCTGTTCTATTCTTTATTCTGATATTCTATTCTTTATTCTGATATTCTGTTCTATTCTTTATTCTAATATTCTATTCTATTCCTTATACTGATATTCTGTTCTATTCTATATTCTGATATTCTATTCTATTTCTATACTGATATTCTATTCTTTATTCTGATATTCTATTCTATTTCTATACTGATATTCTATTCTTTATTCTGATATTCTATTCTATTCTTTATTCTGATATTCTATTCTATTCTTTATACTGATATTCTATTCTATTCTTTATTCTGATATTCTGTTCTATTCTTTATTCTGATATTCTATTCTATTCTTTATACTGATATTCTATTCTATTCTTTATACTGATATTCTATTCTTTATTCTATTCTATTTTTTATACTGACATTCTAATCTTTATTGTGATATTCTCTTCTATTCTTTATATTGATATTCTATTCTTTATTCTATTCTATTCTATTCTATTTTTATACTGATATTCTATTCTTTATTCTGCTATTCTGCTATTCTTTATTCTGATATTCTATTCTATTCTTTATTCTGATATTCTATTCTATTCTTTATACTGATATTCTATTCTATTCTTTATACTGATATTTTATTCTTTATTCTATTCGATTTTTTATACTGACATTCTATTCTTTATTCTGCTATTCTGCTATTCTTTATTCTGCTATTCTATTCTATTCTTTATTCTGATATTCTATTCTATTCTTTATTCTGTTATTCTGTTCTATTCTATATTCTGATATTCTATTCTATTCTATTCTTTATTCTGATATTCTATTCTATTCTTTATACTGATATTCTATTCTATTCTTTATTCTGATATTCTATTCTATTCTTTATTCTGATATTCTGTTCTATTCTTTATTCTGATATTCTATTCTATTCTATTCTTTATTCTGATATTCTATTCTATTCTTTATACTGATATTCTATTCTATTCTTTATTCTATTCTTTATTTTTTATACTGACATTCTATTCTTTATTGTGATAATCTGTTCTATTCTTTATTCTGATATTCTATTCTTTATTCTATTCTATTTTTATACTGATATTCTATTCTTTATTCTGATATTCTGTTCTATTCTTTATTCTGATATTCTATTCTATTTCTATACTGATATTCTATTCTTTATTCTGATATTCTATTCTATTCTTTATTCTGATATTCTATTCTATTCTTTATACTGATATTCTATTCTATTCTTTATTCTGATATTCTGTTCTATTCTTTATTCTGATATTCTATTCTATTCTTTATACTGATATTCTATTCTATTCTTTATACTGATATTCTATTCTTTATTCTATTCTATTTTTTATACTGACATTCTAATCTTTATTGTGATATTCTGTTCTATTCTTTATATTGATATTCTATTCTTTATTCTATTCTATTCTATTCTATTTTTATACTGATATTCTATTCTTTATTCTGCTATTCTGCTATTCTTTATTCTGATATTCTATTCTTTTCTTTATTCTGATATTCTATTCTATTCTTTATACTGATATTCTATTCTATTCTTTATATTGATATTCTATTCTTTATTCTATTCTATTCTCTTTTTATTTTGATATTCTGTTCTATTCTTTATACTGATATTCTGTTCTATTCTTTATTCTGATATTCTATTCTTTATTCTGATATTCTATTCTATTATTTATTTTGATATTCTGTTCTATTCTATATACTGATATTCTATTCTTTATTCTGATATTCTATTCTTTATTCTGATATTCTGTTCTATTCTTTATTCTGATATTCTGTTCTATTCTTTATTCTATTCTATTCTATTCTTTATAATGATATTCTGTTCTATTCTTTATTCTGATATTCTATTCTATTCTTTATACTGATATTCTATTCTATTCTTTATTCTGATATTCTATTCTTTATTCTATTCTATTTTTATACTGACATTCTATTCTTTATTCTGATATTCTATTCTATTCTTTATATTGATATTCTATTCTTTATTCTATTCTATTCTATTTTTATACTGATATTCTATTCTTTATTCTGATATTCTATTCTATTCTTTATTCTGATATTCTATTCTAGTATTTATTTTGATATTCTGTTCTATTCTTTATACTAATATTCTATTCTATTCTTTATTCTGATATTCTATTCTTTATTCTGATATTCTGTTCTATTCTTTATTCTGATATTCTGTTCTATTCTTTATTCTATTCTATTCTATTCTGATATTCTGTTCTATTCTTTATTCTGATATTCTATTCTATTCTTTATACTGATATTCTATTCTATTCTTTATACTGATATTCTATTCTTTATTCTGATATTCTATTCTATTATTTATTCTTATATTCTATTCTATTGTTTATTCTGATATTCTGTTCTATTCTTTATTCTGATATTCTATTCTTTATTCTGATATTCTGTTCTATTCTTTATTCTAATATTCTATTCTATTCCTTATACTGATATTCTGTTCTATTCTTTATTCTGATATTCTATTCTATTCTTTATACTGATATTCTATTCTATTCTTTATTCTGATATTCTATTCTATTATTTATTTTGATATTCTGTTCTATTATTTATTCTGATATTCTATTCTATTCTATTCTTTATTCTGATATTCTATTCTATTCTTTATACTGATATTCTATTCTTTATTCTATTCTATTTTTTATACTGACATTCTAATCTTTATTGTGATATTCTGTTCTATTCTTTATATTGATATTCTATTCTTTATTCTATTCTATTCTATTCTATTTTTATAGATATTCTATTCTTTATTCTGCTATTCTGCTATTCTTTATTCTGATATTCTATTCTTTTCTTTATTCTGATATTCTATTCTATTCTTTATACTGATATTCTATTCTATTCTTTATATTGATATTCTATTCTTTATTCTATTCTATTCTCTTTTTATTTTGATATTCTGTTCTATTCTTTATACTGATATTCTGTTCTATTCTTTATTCTGATATTCTATTCTTTATTCTGATATTCTATTCTATTATTTATTTTGATATTCTGTTCTATTCTATATACTGATATTCTATTCTTTATTCTGATATTCTATTCTTTATTCTGATATTCTGTTCTATTCTTTATTCTGATATTCTGTTCTATTCTTTATTCTATTCTATTCTATTCTATTCTTTATAATGATATTCTGTTCTATTCTTTATTCTGATATTCTATTCTATTCTTTATACTGATATTCTATTCTATTCTTTATTCTGATATTCTATTCTTTATTCTATTCTATTTTTATACTGACATTCTATTCTTTATTCTGATATTCTATTCTATTCTTTATATTGATATTCTATTCTTTATTCTATTCTATTCTATTTTTATACTGATATTCTATTCTTTATTCTGATATTCTATTCTATTCTTTATTCTGATATTCTATTCTAGTATTTATTTTGATATTCTGTTCTATTCTTTATACTAATATTCTATTCTATTCTTTATTCTGATATTCTATTCTTTATTCTGATATTCTGTTCTATTCTTTATTCTGATATTCTGTTCTATTCTTTATTCTATTCTATTCTATTCTGATATTCTGTTCTATTCTTTATTCTGATATTCTATTCTATTCTTTATACTGATATTCTATTCTATTCTTTATACTGATATTCTATTCTTTATTCTGATATTCTATTCTATTATTTATTCTTATATTCTATTCTATTGTTTATTCTGATATTCTGTTCTATTCTTTATTCTGATATTCTATTCTTTATTCTGATATTCTGTTCTATTCTTTATTCTAATATTCTATTCTATTCCTTATACTGATATTCTGTTCTATTCTTTATTCTGATATTCTATTCTATTCTTTATACTGATATTCTATTCTATTCTTTATTCTGATATTCTATTCTATTATTTATTTTGATATTCTGTTCTATTCTTTATTCTGATATTCTATTCTATTCTATTCTTTATTCTGATATTCTATTCTATTCTTTATACTGATATTCTATTCTATTCTTTATTCTGATATTCTATTCTATTCTTTATTCTGATATTCTGTTCTATTCTTTATTCTGACATTCTGTTCTATTCTTTATTCTATTCAATTCTATTCTTTATTCTGATATTCTGTTCTATTCTTTATTCTGATATTCTATTTTATTCTTTATACTGATATTCTATTCTATTCTTTATACTGATATTCTATTCTTTATTCTATTCTATTTTTTATACTGACATTCTATTCTTTATTGTGATATTCTGTTCTATTCTTTATATTGATATTCTATTCTTTATTCTGCTATTCTGCTATTCTTTATTCTGATATTCTATTCTATTCTTTATTCTGATATTCGATTCTATTCTATTCTTTATTCTGATATTCTGTTCTATTTTTTATTCTGATATTCTGTTCTATTCTTTATTCTGATATTCTATTCTATTCTTTATTCTGATATTCTGTTCTATTCTTTATTCTGATATTCTCTTCTATCCTTTATTCTGATATTCTATTATTTATTCTATTCTATTTTTTATACTGACATTCTATTCTTTATTCTGATATTCTATTCTATTCTTTATATTGATATTCTATTCTTTATTCTATTCTATTCTCTTTTTATACTGATATTCTATTCTTTATTCTGATATTCTATTCTATTCTTTATTCTGATATACTATTCTATTCTATTCTTTATTCTGATATTCTGTTCTATTCTTTATTCTGATATTCTATTCTTTATTCTGATATTCTGTTCTATTCTTTATTCTAATATTCTATTCTATTCCTTATACTGATATTCTGTTCTATTCTATATTCTGATATTCTATTCTATTCTTTATACTGATATTCTATTCTATTCTTTATTCTGATATTCTGTTCTATTCTTTATTCTGATATTCTGTTCTATTCTTTATTCTGATATTCTATTCTTTATTCTGATATTCTATTCTATTCTATTCTTTATTCTGATATTCTATTCTATTCTTTATACTGATATTCTATTCTATTCTTTATTCTGATATTCTATTCTATTCTTTATTCTGATATTCTGTTCTATTCTTTATTCTGATATTCTATTCTATTCTTTATACTGATATTCTATTCTATTCTTTATTCTGATATTCTATTCTTTATTCTATTCTATTTTTATACTGACATTCTATTCTTTATTCTGATATTCTATTCTATTCTTTATATTGATATTCTATTCTTTATTCTATTCTATTCTATTTTTATACTGATATTCTATTCTTTATTCTGATATTCTATTCTATTCTTTATTTTGATATTCTGTTCTATTCTTTATACTGATATTCTATTCTATTCTTTATTCTGATATTCTATTCTTTATTCTGATATTCTGTTCTATTCATCATTCTGATATTCTATTCTATTCTTTATTCTGATATTCTATTCTATTCTTTATACTGATATTCTATTCTATTCTTTATACTGATATTCTATTCTTTATTCTGATATTCTATTCTTTATTCTATTCTATTTTTTATACTGACATTCTATTCTTTATTCTGATATTCTATTCTATTCTTTATACTGATATTCTATTCTATTCTTTATACTGATATTCTATTCTATTCTTTATTCTGATATTCTATTCTATTCTTTATTCTGATATTCTGTTCTATTCTTTATTCTGATATTCTATTCTATTCTATTCTTTATTCTGATATTCTATTCTATTCTTTATACTGATATTCTATTCTATTCTTTATTCTGATATTCTATTCTATTCTTTATTCTGATATTCTGTTCTATTCTTTATTCTGACATTCTGTTCTTTATTCTTTATTCTATTCTATTCTATTCTATTCTATTCTTTATTCTGATATTCTGTTCTATTCTTTATTCTGATATTCTATTTTATTCTTTATACTGATATTCTATTCTATTCTTTATACTGATATTCTATTCTTTATTCTATTCTATTTTTTATACTGACATTCTATTCTTTATTGTGATATTCTGTTCTATTCTTTATATTGATATTCTATTCTTTATTCTGCTATTCTGCTATTCTTTATTCTGATATTCTATTCTATTCTTTATTCTGATATTCGATTCTATTCTATTCTTTATTCTGATATTCTGTTCTATTTTTTATTCTGATATTCTGTTCTATTCTTTATTCTGATATTCTATTCTATTCTTTATTCTGATATTCTGTTCTATTCTTTATTCTGATATTCTCTTCTATCCTTTATTCTGATATTCTATTATTTATTCTATTCTATTTTTTATACTGACATTCTATTCTTTATTCTGATATTCTATTCTATTCTTTATATTGATATTCTATTCTTTATTCTATTCTATTCTCTTTTTATACTGATATTCTATTCTTTATTCTGATATTCTATTCTATTCTTTATTCTGATATACTATTCTATTCTATTCTTTATTCTGATATTCTGTTCTATTCTTTATTCTGATATTCTATTCTTTATTCTGATATTCTGTTCTATTCTTTATTCTAATATTCTATTCTATTCCTTATACTGATATTCTGTTCTATTCTATATTCTGATATTCTATTCTATTCTTTATACTGATATTCTATTCTATTCTTTATTCTGATATTCTATTCTATTCTTTATTCTGATATTCTGTTCTATTCTTTATTCTGATATTCTGTTCTATTCTTTATTCTGATATTCTATTCTTTATTCTGATATTCTATTCTATTCTATTCTTTATTCTGATATTCTATTCTATTCTTTATACTGATATTCTATTCTATTCTTTATTCTGATATTCTATTCTATTCTTTATTCTGATATTCTGTTCTATTCTTTATTCTGATATTCTATTCTATTCTTTATACTGATATTCTATTCTATTCTTTATTCTGATATTCTATTCTATTCTTTATACTGATATTCTATTCTATTCTTTATTCTGATATTCTATTCTATTCTTTATACTGATATTCTATTCTATTCTTTATTCTGATATTCTATTCTATTCTTTATTCTGATATTCTGTTCTGTTCTTTATTCTGATATTCTATTCTATTCTATTCTTTATTCTGATATTCTGTTCTATTCTTTATTCTGATATTCTATTTTATTCTTTATACTGATATTCTATTCTATTCTTTATACTGATATTCTATTCTTTATTCTATTCTATTCTTTATACTGACATTCTATTCTTTATTGTGATATTCTGTTCTATTCTTTATATTGATATTCTATTCTTTATTCTGCTATTCTGCTATTCTTTATTCTGATATTCTATTCTATTCTTTATTCTGATATTCGATTCTATTCTATTCTTTATTCTGATATTCTGTTCTATTTTTTATTCTGATATTCTGTTCTATTCTTTATTCTGATATTCTATTCTATTCTTTATTCTGATATTCTGTTCTATTCTTTATTCTGATATTCTCTTCTATCCTTTATTCTGATATTCTATTATTTATTCTATTCTATTTTTTATACTGACATTCTATTCTTTATTCTGATATTCTATTCTATTCTTTATATTGATATTCTATTCTTTATTCTATTCTATTCTCTTTTTATACTGATATTCTATTCTTTATTCTGATATTCTATTCTATTCTTTATTCTGATATACTATTCTATTCTATTCTTTATTCTGATATTCTGTTCTATTCTTTATTCTGATATTCTATTCTTTATTCTGATATTCTGTTCTATTCTTTATTCTAATATTCTATTCTATTCCTTATACTGATATTCTGTTCTATTCTATATTCTGATATTCTATTCTATTCTTTATACTGATATTCTATTCTATTCTTTATTCTGATATTCTATTCTATTCTTTATTCTGATATTCTGTTCTATTCTTTATTCTGATATTCTGTTCTATTCTTTATTCTGATATTCTATTCTTTATTCTGATATTCTATTCTATTCTATTCTTTATTCTGATATTCTATTCTATTCTTTATACTGATATTCTATTCTATTCTTTATTCTGATATTCTATTCTATTCTTTATTCTGATATTCTGTTCTATTCTTTATTCTGATATTCTATTCTATTCTTTATACTGATATTCTATTGTATTCTTTATTCTGATATTCTATTCTTTATTCTATTCTATTTTTATACTGACATTCTATTCTTTATTCTGATATTCTATTCTATTCTTTATATTGATATTCTATTCTTTATTCTATTCTATTCTATTTTTATACTGATATTCTATTCTTTATTCTGATATTCTATTCTATTCTTTATTTTGATATTCTGTTCTATTCTTTATACTGATATTCTATTCTATTCTTTATTCTGATATTCTATTCTTTATTCTGATATTCTGTTCTATTCTTCATTCTGATATTCTATTCTATTCTTTATTCTGATATTCTGTTCTATTCTTTATTCTAATATTCTATTCTATTCCTTATACTGATATTCTGTTCTATTCTTTATTCTGATATTCTATTCTATTATTTATACTGATATTCTATTCTATTCTTTATTCTGATATTCTATTCTATTATTTATTTTGATATTCTGTTCTATTCTTTATACTGATATTCTATTCTATTCTTTATTCTGATATTCTATTCTTTATTCTGATATTCTGTTCTATTCTTTATTCTGATATTCTGGTCTATTCTTTATTCTATTCTATTCTATTCTGATATTCTGTTCTATTCTTTATTCTGATATTCTATTCTATTCTTTATACTGATATTCTATTCTATTCTTTATACTGATATTCTATTCTTTATTCTGATATTCTATTCTATTCTTTATTCTTATATTCTATTCTATTCTTTATTCTGATATTCTGTTCTATTCTTTATTCTGATATTCTATTCTTTATTCTGATATTCTGTTCTATTCTTTATTCTAATATTCTATTCTATTCCTTATACTGATATTCTGTTCTATTCTTTATTCTGATATTCTATTCTATTCTTTATACTGATATTCTATTCTATTCTTTATTCTGATATTCTATTCTATTATTTATTTTGATATTCTGTTCTATTCTTTATACTGATATTCTGTTCTATTCTTTATTCTGATATTCTATTCTTTATTCTGATATTCTATTCTATTATTTATTTTGATATTCTGTTCTATTCTATATACTGATATTCTATTCTATTCTTTATTCTGATATTCTATTCTTTATTCTGATATTCTGGTCTATTCTTTATTCTATTCTATTCTATTCTATTCTATTCTTTATTCTGATATTCTGGTCTATTCTTTATTCTGATATTCTGGTCTATTCTTTATTCTATTCTATTCTATTCTGATATTCTGTTCTATTCTTTATTCTGATATTCTATTCTATTCTTTATACTGATATTCTATTCTATTCTTTATACTGATATTCTATTCTTTATTCTGATATTCTATTCTATTCTTTATTCTTATATTCTATTCTATTCTTTATTCTGATTCTGTTCTATTCTTTATTCTGATATTCTATTCTTTATTCTGATATTCTGTTCTATTCTTTATTCTAATATTCTATTCTATTCCTTATACTGATATTCTGTTCTATTCTTTATTCTGATATTCTATTCTATTCTTTATACTGATATTCTATTCTATTCTTTATTCTGATATTCTATTCTATTATTTATTTTGATATTCTTTTCTATTCTTTATACTGATATTCTGTTCTATTCTTTATTCTGATATTCTATTCTTTATTCTGATATTTTATTCTATTATTTATTTTGATATTCTGTTCTATTCTATATACTGATATTCTATTCTATTCTTTATTCTGATATTCTATTCTTTATTCTGATATTCTGTTCTATTCTTTATTCTGATATTCTGTTCTATTCTTTATTCTATTCTATTCTATTCTTTATAATGATATTCTCTTCTATTCTTTATTCTGATATTCTATTCTATTCTTTATACTGATATTCTATTCTATTCTTTATTCTGATATTCTATTCTTTATTCTGATATTCTGTTCTATTCTTTATTCTGATATTCTGTTCTATTCTTTATTCTATTCTATTCTATTCTTTATAATGATATTCTCTTCTATTCTTTATTCTGATATTCTATTCTATTCTTTATACTGATATTCTATTCTATTCTTTATACTGATATTCTATTCTTTATTCTGATATTCTATTCTATTCTTTATTCTTATATTCTATTCTATTCTTTATTCTGATATTCTGTTCTATTCTTTATTCTGATATTCTATTCTTTATTCTGATATTCTGTTCTATTCTTTATTCTAATATTCTATTCTATTCCTTATACTGATATTCTGTTCTATTCTTTATTCTGATATTCTATTCTATTCTTTATACTGATATTCTATTCTATTCTTTATTCTGATATTCTATTCTATTATTTATTTTGATATTCTTTTCTATTCTTTATACTGATATTCTGTTCTATTCTTTATTCTGATATTCTATTCTTTATTCTGATATTCTATTCTATTATTTATTTTGATATTCTGTTCTATTCTATATACTGATATTCTATTCTATTCTTTATTCTGATATTCTATTCTTTATTCTGATATTCTGTTCTATTCTTTATTCTGATATTCTGTTCTATTCTTTATTCTATTCTATTCTATTCTTTATAATGATATTCTCTTCTATTCTTTATTCTGATATTCTATTCTATTCTTTATACTGATATTCTATTCTATTCTTTATTCTGATATTCTATTCTTTATTCTATTCTATTTTTATACTGACATTCTATTCTTTATTCTGATATTCTATTCTATTCTTTATATTGATATTCTATTCTAGTATTTATTTTGATATTCTGTTCTATTCTTTATACTAATATTCTATTCTATTCTTTATTCTGATATTCTATTCTTTATTCTGATATTCTGTTCTATTCTTTATTCTGATATTCTGTTCTATTCTTTATTCTATTCTATTCTATTCTGATATTCTATTCTATTCTTTATACTGATATTCTATTCTTTATTCTGATATTCTATTCTATTATTTATTCTTATATTCTATTCTATTCTTTATTCTGATATTCTGTTCTATTCTTTATTCTGATATTCTATTCTTTATTCTGATATTCTGTTCTATTCTTTATTCTAATATTCTATTCTATTCCTTATACTGATATTCTGTTCTATTCTTTATTCTGATATTCTATTCTATTCTTTATACTGATATTCTATTCTATTATTTATTTTGATATTCTGTTCTATTCTTTATTCTGATATTCTATTCTATTCTATTCTTTATTCTGATATTCTATTCTATTCTTTATACTGATATTCTATTCTATTCTTTATTCTGATATTCTATTCTATTCTTTATTCTGATATTCTGTTCTATTCTTTATTCTGACATTCTGTTCTATTCTTTATTCTATTCAATTCTATTCTTTATTCTGATATTCTGTTCTATTCTTTATTCTGATATTCTATTTTATTCTTTATACTGATATTCTATTCTATTCTTTATACTGATATTCTATTCTTTATTCTATTCTATTTTTTATACTGACATTCTATTCTTTATTGTGATATTCTGTTCTATTCTTTATATTGATATTCTATTCTTTATTCTGCTATTCTGCTATTCTTTATTCTGATATTCTATTCTATTCTTTATTCTGATATTCGATTCTATTCTATTCTTTATTCTGATATTCTGTTCTATTTTTTATTCTGATATTCTGTTCTATTCTTTATTCTGATATTCTCTTCTATCCTTTATTCTGATATTCTATTATTTATTCTATTCTATTTTTTATACTGACATTCTATTCTTTATTCTGATATTCTATTCTATTCTTTATATTGATATTCTATTCTTTATTCTATTCTATTCTCTTTTTATACTGATATTCTATTCTTTATTCTGATATTCTATTCTATTCTTTATTCTGATATACTATTCTATTCTATTCTTTATTCTGATATTCTGTTCTATTCTTTATTCTGATATTCTATTCTTTATTCTGATATTCTGTTCTATTCTTTATTCTAATATTCTATTCTATTCCTTATACTGATATTCTGTTCTATTCTTTATTCTGATATTCTATTCTATTCTTTATACTGATATTCTATTCTATTCTTTATTCTGATATTCTATTCTATTCTGATATTCTGTTCTATTCTTTATTCTGATATTCTGTTCTATTCTTTATTCTGATATTCTATTCTTTATTCTGATATTCTATTCTATTCTATTCTTTATTCTGATATTCTATTCTATTCTTTATACTGATATTCTATTCTATTCTTTATTCTGATATTCTATTCTATTCTTTATTCTGATATTCTGTTCTATTCTTTATTCTGATATTCTATTCTATTCTTTATTCTGATATTCTGTTCTATTCTTTATTATGATATTCTATTCTATTCTTTATTCTGATATTCTATTCTTTATTCTATTCTATTTTTATACTGACATTCTATTCTTTATTCTGATATTCTATTCTATTCTTTATATTGATATTCTTTATTCTATTCTATTCTATTTTTATACTGATATTCTATTCTTTATTCTGATATTCTATTCTATTCTTTATTCTGATATTCTGTTCTATTCTTTATTCTGATATTCTATTCTTTATTCTGATATTCTGTTCTATTCTTCATTCTGATATTCTATTCTATTCTTTATTCTGATATTCTGTTCTATTCTTTATTCTAATATTCTATTCTATTCCTTATACTGATATTCTGTTCTATTCTTTATTCTGATATTCTATTCTATTCTTTATACTGATATTCTATTCTATTCTTTATTCTGATATTCTATTCTATTATTTATTTTGATATTCTGTTCTATTCTTTATACTGATATTCTATTCTATTCTATTCTGATATTCTGTTCTATTCTTTATTCTGATATTCTATTCTATTCTTTATACTGATATTCTATTCTATTCTTTATACTGATATTCTATTCTTTATTCTGATATTCTATTCTATTCTTTATTCTTATATTCTATTCTATTCTTTATTCTGATATTCTGTTCTATTCTTTATTCTGATATTCTATTCTTTATTCTGATATTCTGTTCTATTCTTTATTCTGATATTCTGTTCTATTCTTTATTCTGATATTCTATTCTATTCTTTATTCTGATATTCTGTTCTATTCTTTATTATGATATTCTATTCTATTCTTTATTCTGATATTCTATTCTTTATTCTATTCTATTTTTATACTGACATTCTATTCTTTATTCTGATATTCTATTCTATTCTTTATATTGATATTCTTTATTCTATTCTATTCTATTTTTATACTGATATTCTATTCTTTATTCTGATATTCTATTCTATTCTTTATTCTGATATACTATTCTATTCTATTCTTTATTCTGATATTCTGTTCTATTCTTTATTCTGATATTCTATTCTTTATTCTGATATTCTGTTCTATTCTTCATTCTGATATTCTATTCTATTCTTTATTCTGATATTCTGTTCTATTCTTTATTCTAATATTCTATTCTATTCCTTATACTGATATTCTGTTCTATTCTTTATTCTGATATTCTATTCTATTCTTTATACTGATATTCTATTCTTTATTCTGATATTCTATTCTATTCTTTATTCTTATATTCTATTCTATTCTTTATTCTGATATTCTGTTCTATTCTTTATTCTGATATTCTATTCTTTATTCTGATATTCTGTTCTATTCTTTATTCTAATATTCTATTCTATTCCTTATACTGATATTCTGTTCTATTCTTTATTCTGATATTCTATTCTATTCTTTATACTGATATTCTGTTCTATTCTTTATTCTGATATTCTATTCTATACTTTATACTGATATTCTATTCTTTTCTTTATTCTGATATTCTATTCTATTATTTATTTTGATATTCTGTTCTATTCTTTATACTGATATTCTGTTCTATTCTTTATTCTGATATTCTATTCTTTATTCTGATATTCTATTCTATTATTTATTTTGATATTCTGTTCTATTCTATATACTGATATTCTATTCTATTCTTTATTCTGATATTCTATTCTTTATTCTGATATTCTGTTCTATTCTTTATTCTGATATTCTGTTCTATTCTTTATTCTATTCTATTCTATTCTTTATAATGATATTCTGTTCTATTCTTTATTCTGATATTCTATTCTATTCTTTATACTGATATTCTATTCTATTCTTTATTCTGATATTCTATTCTTTATTCTATTCTATTTTTATACTGACATTCTATTCTTTATTCTGATATTCTATTCTATTCTTTATATTGATATTCTATTCTTTATTCTATTCTATTCTATTTTTATACTGATATTCTATTCTTTATTCTGATATTCTGTTCTATTCTTTATTCTGATATTCTATTCTATTCTTTATACTGATATTCTATTCTATTATTTATTTTGATATTCTGTTCTATTCTTTATTCTGATATTCTATTCTATTCTATTCTTTATTCTGATATTCTATTCTATTCTTTATACTGATATTCTATTCTATTCTTTATTCTGATATTCTATTCTATTCTTTATTCTGATATTCTGTTCTATTCTTTATTCTGACATTCTGTTCTATTCTTTATTCTATTCAATTCTATTCTTTATTCTGATATTCTGTTCTATTCTTTATTCTGATATTCTATTTTATTCTTTATACTGATATTCTATTCTATTCTTTATACTGATATTCTATTCTTTATTCTATTCTATTTTTTATACTGACATTCTATTCTTTATTGTGATATTCTGTTCTATTCTTTATATTGATATTCTATTCTTTATTCTGCTATTCTGCTATTCTTTATTCTGATATTCTATTCTATTCTTTATTCTGATATTCGATTCTATTCTATTCTTTATTCTGATATTCTGTTCTATTTTTTATTCTGATATTCTGTTCTATTCTTTATTCTGATATTCTCTTCTATCCTTTATTCTGATATTCTATTATTTATTCTATTCTATTTTTTATACTGACATTCTATTCTTTATTCTGATATTCTATTCTATTCTTTATATTGATATTCTATTCTTTATTCTATTCTATTCTCTTTTTATACTGATATTCTATTCTTTATTCTGATATTCTATTCTATTCTTTATTCTGATATACTATTCTATTCTATTCTTTATTCTGATATTCTGTTCTATTCTTTATTCTGATATTCTATTCTTTATTCTGATATTCTGTTCTATTCTTTATTCTAATATTCTATTCTATTCCTTATACTGATATTCTGTTCTATTCTTTATTCTGATATTCTATTCTATTCTTTATACTGATATTCTATTCTATTCTTTATTCTGATATTCTATTCTATTCTGATATTCTGTTCTATTCTTTATTCTGATATTCTGTTCTATTCTTTATTCTGATATTCTATTCTTTATTCTGATATTCTATTCTATTCTATTCTTTATTCTGATATTCTATTCTATTCTTTATACTGATATTCTATTCTATTCTTTATTCTGATATTCTATTCTATTCTTTATTCTGATATTCTGTTCTATTCTTTATTCTGATATTCTATTCTATTCTTTATTCTGATATTCTGTTCTATTCTTTATTATGATATTCTATTCTATTCTTTATTCTGATATTCTATTCTTTATTCTATTCTATTTTTATACTGACATTCTATTCTTTATTCTGATATTCTATTCTATTCTTTATATTGATATTCTTTATTCTATTCTATTCTATTTTTATACTGATATTCTATTCTTTATTCTGATATTCTATTCTATTCTTTATTCTGATATTCTGTTCTATTCTTTATTCTGATATTCTATTCTTTATTCTGATATTCTGTTCTATTCTTCATTCTGATATTCTATTCTATTCTTTATTCTGATATTCTGTTCTATTCTTTATTCTAATATTCTATTCTATTCCTTATACTGATATTCTGTTCTATTCTTTATTCTGATATTCTATTCTATTCTTTATACTGATATTCTATTCTATTCTTTATTCTGATATTCTATTCTATTATTTATTTTGATATTCTGTTCTATTCTTTATACTGATATTCTATTCTATTCTATTCTGATATTCTGTTCTATTCTTTATTCTGATATTCTATTCTATTCTTTATACTGATATTCTATTCTATTCTTTATACTGATATTCTATTCTTTATTCTGATATTCTATTCTATTCTTTATTCTTATATTCTATTCTATTCTTTATTCTGATATTCTGTTCTATTCTTTATTCTGATATTCTATTCTTTATTCTGATATTCTGTTCTATTCTTTATTCTGATATTCTGTTCTATTCTTTATTCTGATATTCTATTCTATTCTTTATTCTGATATTCTGTTCTATTCTTTATTATGATATTCTATTCTATTCTTTATTCTGATATTCTATTCTTTATTCTATTCTATTTTTATACTGACATTCTATTCTTTATTCT
Source organism: Natrix helvetica (assembly GCF_964273705.1). Taxonomy (NCBI): domain Eukaryota; kingdom Metazoa; phylum Chordata; class Lepidosauria; order Squamata; family Natricidae; genus Natrix; species Natrix helvetica. The sequence continues at coordinate 141,315,897 of NC_138551.1, forward strand.
GATATTCTATTCTATTCTTTATATTGATATTCTTTATTCTATTCTATTCTATTTTTATACTGATATTCTATTCTTTATTCTGATATTCTATTCTATTCTTTATTCTGATATACTATTCTATTCTATTCTTTATTCTGATATTCTGTTCTATTCTTTATTCTGATATTCTATTCTTTATTCTGATATTCTGTTCTATTCTTCATTCTGATATTCTATTCTATTCTTTATTCTGATATTCTGTTCTATTCTTTATTCTAATATTCTATTCTATTCCTTATACTGATATTCTGTTCTATTCTTTATTCTGATATTCTATTCTATTCTTTATACTGATATTCTATTCTTTATTCTGATATTCTATTCTATTCTTTATTCTTATATTCTATTCTATTCTTTATTCTGATATTCTGTTCTATTCTTTATTCTGATATTCTATTCTTTATTCTGATATTCTGTTCTATTCTTTATTCTAATATTCTATTCTATTCCTTATACTGATATTCTGTTCTATTCTTTATTCTGATATTCTATTCTATTCTTTATACTGATATTCTGTTCTATTCTTTATTCTGATATTCTATTCTATACTTTATACTGATATTCTATTCTTTTCTTTATTCTGATATTCTATTCTATTATTTATTTTGATATTCTGTTCTATTCTTTATACTGATATTCTGTTCTATTCTTTATTCTGATATTCTATTCTTTATTCTGATATTCTATTCTATTATTTATTTTGATATTCTGTTCTATTCTATATACTGATATTCTATTCTATTCTTTATTCTGATATTCTATTCTTTATTCTGATATTCTGTTCTATTCTTTATTCTGATATTCTGTTCTATTCTTTATTCTATTCTATTCTATTCTTTATAATGATATTCTGTTCTATTCTTTATTCTGATATTCTATTCTATTCTTTATACTGATATTCTATTCTATTCTTTATTCTGATATTCTATTCTTTATTCTATTCTATTTTTATACTGACATTCTATTCTTTATTCTGATATTCTATTCTATTCTTTATATTGATATTCTATTCTTTATTCTATTCTATTCTATTTTTATACTGATATTCTATTCTTTATTCTGATATTCTATTCTATTCTTTATTCTGATATTCTATTCTTTATTCTGATATTCTGTTCTATTCTTTATTCTGATATTCTGTTCTATTCTTTATTCTATTCTATTCTATTCTGATATTCTGTTCTATTCTTTATTCTGATATTCTATTCTATTCTTTATACTGATATTCTATTCTATTCTTTATACTGATATTCTATTCTTTATTCTGATATTCTATTCTATTATTTATTCTTATATTCTATTCTATTCTTTATTCTGATATTCTGTTCTATTCTTTATTCTGATATTCTATTCTTTATTCTGATATTCTGTTCTATTCTTTATTCTAATATTCTATTCTATTCCTTATACTGATATTCTGTTCTATTCTTTATTCTGATATTCTATTCTATTCTTTATACTGATATTCTATTCTATTCTTTATTCTGATATTCTATTCTATTATTTATTTTGATATTCTGTTCTATTCTTTATACTGATATTCTGTTCTATTCTTTATTCTGATATTCTATTCTATTATTTATTTTGATATTCTGTTCTATTCTATATACTGATATTCTATTCTATTCTTTATTCTGATATTCTATTCTTTATTCTGATATTCTGTTCTATTCTTTATTCTGATATTCTGTTCTATTCTTTATTCTATTCTATTCTATTCTATTCTTTATAATGATATTCTGTTCTATTCTTTATTCTGATATTCTATTCTATTCTTTATACTGATATTCTATTCTATTCTTTATACTGATATTCTATTCTTTATTCTATTCTATTTTTTATACTGACATTCTATTCTTTATTCTGATATTCTATTCTATTCTTTATTCTGATATTCTGTTCTATTCTTTATTCTGATATTCTCTTCAATCCTTTATTCTGATATTCTATTATTTATTCTATTCTATTTTTTATACTGACATTCTATTCTTTATTCTGATATTCTATTCTATTCTTTATATTGATATTCTATTCTTTATTCTATTCTATTCTCTTTTTATACTGATATTCTATTCTTTATTCTGATATTCTATTCTATTCTTTATTCTGATATACTATTCTATTCTATTCTTTATTCTGATATTCTGTTCTATTCTTTATTCTGATATTCTATTCTATTCTTTATACTGATATTCTATTCTATTCTTTATTCTTATATTCTATTCTATTCTTTATTCTGATATTCTGTTCTATTCTTTATTCTGATATTCTATTCTTTATTCTGATATTCTATTCTATTATTTATTTTGATATTCTGTTCTATTCTATATACTGATATTCTATTCTATTCTTTATTCTGATATTCTATTCTTTATTCTGATATTCTGTTCTATTCTTTATTCCGATATTCTGTTCTATTCTTTATTCTATTCTATTCTATTCTATTCTTTATAATGATATTCTGTTGTATTCTTTATTCTGATATTCTGTTCTATTCTTTATTCTGATATTCTATTCTTTATTCTGATATTCTGTTCTATTCTTCATTCTGATATTCTATTCTATTCTTTATTCTGATATTCTGTTCTATTCTTTATTCTAATATTCTATTCTATTCCTTGTACTGATATTCTGTTCTATTCTTTATTCTGATATTCTATTCTATTCTTTATACTGATATTCTATTCTATTCTTTATTCTGATATTCTATTCTATTATTTATTTTGATATTCTGTTCTATTCTTTATACTGATATTCTATTCTATTCTTTATTCTGATATTCTATTCTTTATTCTGATATTCTGTTCTATTCTTTATTCTGATATTCTGTTCTATTCTTTATTCTATTCTATTCTATTCTTTATTCTGATATTCTGTTCTATTCTTTATACTGATATTCTATTCTATTCTTTATTCTGATATTCTATTCTTTATTCTGATATTCTGTTCTATTCTTTATTCTGATATTCTGTTCTATTCTTTATTCTATTCTATTCTATTCTATTCTTTATAATGATATTCTGTTCTATTCTTTATTCTGATATTCTATTCTATTCTTTATACTGATATTCTATTCTATTCTTTATACTGATATTCTATTCTTTATTCTATTCTATTTTTTATACTGACATTCTATTCTTTATTCTGATATTCTGTTCTATTCTTTATTCTATTCTATTCTATTCTTTATAATGATATTCTGTTCTATTCTTTATTCTGATATTCTATTCTATTCTTTATACTGATATTCTATTCTATTCTTTATGCTGATATTCTATTCTTTATTCTATTCTATTTTTTATACTGACATTCTATTCTTTATTGTGATATTCTGTTCTATTCTTTATATTGATATTCTATTCTTTATTCTGATATTCTATTCTATTCTATTCTTTATTCTGATATTCTATTCTATTCTTTATACTGATATTCTATTCTATTCTTTATTCTGATATTCTATTCTATTCTTTTTTCTGATATTCTGTTCTATTCTTTATTCTGATATTCTATTCTATTCTTTATTCTGATATTCTGTTCTATTCTTTATTATGATATTCTATTCTATTCTTTATTCTGATATTCTATTCTTTATTCTATTCTATTTTTTATACTGACATTCTATTCTTTATTCTGATATTCTATTCTTTATTCTGCTATTCTGTTCTATTCTTTATTCTGCTATTCTGTTCTATTCTTTATTATGATATTCTGTTCTATTCTTTATTATGATATTCTATTCTTTATTCTGATATTCTATTCTATTCTATTCTTTATTCTGATATTCTATTCTATTCTTTATACTAATATTCTATTTTATTCTTTATTATGATATTCTATTCTATTCTTTATTATGATATTCTGTTCTATTCTTTATTCTGATATTCTGTTCTATTCTTTATTCTGATATTCTCTTCAATCCTTTATTCTGATATTCTATTATTTATTCTATTCTATTTTTTATACTGACATTCTATTCTTTATTCTGATATTCTATTCTATTCTTTATATTGATATTCTATTCTTTATTCTATTCTATTCTCTTTTTATACTGATATTCTATTCTTTATTCTGATATTCTATTCTATTCTTTATTCTGATATACTATTCTATTCTATTCTTTATTCTGATATTCTGTTCTATTCTTTATTCTGATATTCTATTCTATTCTTTATACTGATATTCTATTCTATTCTTTATTCTTATATTCTATTCTATTCTTTATTCTGATATTCTGTTCTATTCTTTATTCTGATATTCTATTCTTTATTCTGATATTCTATTCTATTATTTATTTTGATATTCTGTTCTATTCTATATACTGATATTCTATTCTATTCTTTATTCTGATATTCTATTCTTTATTCTGATATTCTGTTCTATTCTTTATTCCGATATTCTGTTCTATTCTTTATTCTATTCTATTCTATTCTATTCTATTCTTTATAATGATATTCTGTTGTATTCTTTATTCTGATATTCTGTTCTATTCTTTATTCTGATATTCTATTCTTTATTCTGATATTCTGTTCTATTCTTCATTCTGATATTCTATTCTATTCTTTATTCTGATATTCTGTTCTATTCTTTATTCTAATATTCTATTCTATTCCTTATACTGATATTCTGTTCTATTCTTTATTCTGATATTCTATTCTATTCTTTATACTGATATTCTATTCTATTCTTTATTCTGATATTCTATTCTATTATTTATTTTGATATTCTGTTCTATTCTTTATACTGATATTCTATTCTATTCTTTATTCTGATATTCTATTCTTTATTCTGATATTCTGTTCTATTCTTTATTCTGATATTCTGTTCTATTCTTTATTCTATTCTATTCTATTCTTTATTCTATTCTTATTCTTTATTGCTAGGAGAAAGTGGCAAGAAGGTGACAAGCAACAGGGAGAAAGCAGAACTATTTAACTCATGTTTTGCATCTGTCTTTACACAAAGGGATAAAACAGTCCAACCTATCAAAAGCAGCACCACAAAATTAGGAACACAAATTGAAATAGGGAAGAAAATGGTAAGTGAGCACCTGTCTACCCTAGATGAGTTCAAATCACCAGGACCGGATGGATTACACCCCAGAGTTCTGAAGGAACTAGCAGACGAGATCTCAGAACCACTGAATTATATCTTTCAGAGATCCTGGAACACCGGGGAACTACCAGAGGACTGGAAAAGAGCTGATGTGGTTCCCATCTTCAAAAAAGGGAAAAAATTAGATCCAGGAAACTACAGACCTATCAGCCTAACCTCAATACCAGGAAAGATTCTGGAAAAAATAATCAAGCAACGAATTTGCGAACACCTAGAAGCAAACAAAGTAATAGCCAAAAGCCAACATGGATTTGTCAAAAACAGATCATGCCAGACTAATCTTATTGCATTCTTTGATAATGTGACAAAATTAGTGGACCAGAGGAATGCCGTTGATATAGTTTACTTGGACTTCAGTAAGGCTTTTGATAAGGTAGACCATAACCTACTACTAGATAAAGTAGAAGAATGTGGGTTAGACAGCATCACCACCAGATGGATTGGTAACTGGCTGACCAACCGCACTCAACGTGTAGTTCTCAATGGAACTGCATCTACATGGAGGGAAGTATGCAGTGGAGTACCCCAAGGCTCTGTTTTAGGCCCAGTACTCTTCAACATCTTCATCAATGATTTGGATGAGGGAATAAATGGGGAACTCATCAAATTTGCAGATGATACCAAGCTGGCAGGAATAGCCAACACTCCAGAAGATAGGCTTAAGATACAGAAGGATCTTGACAAACTTGAACATTGGGCACTATCTAATAAAATGAAATTCAATGGTGAAAAGAGTAAGGTTCTACATTTAGGCAACAAAAACGGAATGCACAGGTACAGTATAGGTGATACCTTACTCAGTAGTAGTAACTGTGAAAGGGATCTTGGAGTCCTAGTGGACAACCATTTAAATATGAGCCAGCAGTGTGCAGCAGCTGCCAAAAAAGCCAACACAGTTCTAGGCTGCATCAACAGAGGGATAGAATCAAGATCACGTGAAGTGTTAATACCACTTTATAATGCCTTGGTAAGGCCACACTTGGAATACTGCATTCAGTTCTGGTCGCCACGATGTAAAAAAGATGTGGAGACTCTAGAAAGAGTGCAGAGAAGAGCAACAAAGATGATTAGGGGACTGGAGACTAAAACATATGAAGAACGGTTGCAGGAACTGGGTATGTTTAGCTTAAGAGAAAGAAGGACTAGGGGAGACATGATAGCATTATTCCAATATCTCAGAGGTTGCCACAAAGAAGAGGGAGTCAAACTATTCTCCAAAGCACCTGAGGGTAGAACAAGAAGCAATGGGTGGAAACTAATCAAGGAGAGAAGCAACTTAGAACTGAGGAGAAATTTCCTGACAGTGAGAACAATTAATCAGTGGAACAGCTTGCCTCCAGAAGTTGTGAATGCCCCAACACTGGAAGTCTTTAAGAAGATGTTGGATAGCTATTTGTCTGAAACGGTATAGGGTTTCCTGCCTAGGCAGGGGGTTGGACTAGAAGACCTCCAAGGTCCCTTCCAACTCTACTATTGTATTGTATTATTCTGATATTCTGTTCTATTCTTTATTCTGATATTCTATTCTATTCTTTATACTGATATTCTATTCTATTCTTTATACTGATATTCTATTCTTTATTCTGATATTCTATTCTATTCTTTATTCTTATATTCTATTCTATTCTTTATTCTGATATTCTGTTCTATTCTTTATTCTGATATTCTATTCTTTATTCTGATATTCTGTTCTATTCTTTATTCTGATATTCTATTCTATTCTTTATACTGATATTCTATTCTATTCTTTATTCTGATATTCTATTCCATTATTTATTTTGATATTCTGTTCTATTCTTTATACTGATATTCTATTCTATTCTTTATTCTGATATTCTATTCTTTATTCTGATATTCTGTTCTATTCTTTATTCTGATATTCTGTTCTATTCTTTATTCTATTCTATTCTATTCTATTCTTTATAATGATATTCTGTTCTATTCTTTATTCTGATATTCTATTCTATTCTTTATACTGATATTCTATTCTATTCTTTATACTGATATTCTATTCTTTATTCTATTCTATTTTTTATACTGACATTCTATTCTTTATTCTGATATTCTGTTCTATTCTTTATTCTGATATTCTGTTCTATTCTTTATTCTATTCTATTCTATTCTTTATAATGATATTCTGTTCTATTCTTTATTCTGATATTCTATTCTATTCTTTATACTGATATTCTATTCTATTCTTTATGCTGATATTCTATTCTTTATTCTATTCTATTTTTTATACTGACATTCTATTCTTTATTCTGATATTCTGTTCTATTCTTTATATTGATATTCTATTCTTTATTCTGATATTCTATTCTATTCTATTCTTTATTCTGATATTCTATTCTATTCTTTATACTGATATTCTATTCTATTCTTTATTCTGATATTCTATTCTATTCTTTTTTCTGATATTCTGTTCTATTCTTTATTCTGATATTCTATTCTATTCTTTATTCTAATATTCTGTTCTATTCTTTATATTGATATTCTATTCTTTATTCTGATATTCTATTCTATTCTATTCTTTATTCTGATATTCTATTCTATTCTTTATACTGATATTCTATTCTATTCTTTATTCTGATATTCTATTCTATTCTTTTTTCTGATATTCTGTTCTATTCTTTATTCTGATATTCTATTCTATTCTTTATTCTGATATTCTGTTCTATTCTTTATTATGATATTCTATTCTATTCTTTATTCTGATATTCTATTCTTTATTCTATTCTATTTTTTATACTGACATTCTATTCTTTATTCTGATATTCTATTCTTTATTCTGCTATTCTATTCTATTCTTTTTTCTGATATTCTGTTCTATTCTTTATTCTGATATTCTATTCTATTCTTTATTCTGATATTCTGTTCTATTCTTTATTATGATATTCTATTCTATTCTTTATTCTGATATTCTATTCTTTATTCTATTCTATTTTTTATACTGACATTCTATTCTTTATTCTGATATTCTATTCTTTATTCTGCTATTCTGTTCTATTCTTTATTCTGCTATTCTGTTCTATTCTTTATTATGATATTCTGTTCTATTCTTTATTATGATATTCTATTCTTTATTCTGATATTCTATTCTATTCTATTCTTTATTCTGATATTCTATTCTATTCTTTATACTGATATTCTATTCTATTCTTTATTCTGATATTCTATTCTATTCTTTTTTCTGATATTCTGTTCTATTCTTTATTCTGATATTCTATTCTATTCTTTATTCTGATATTCTGTTCTATTCTTTATTATGATATTCTATTCTATTCTTTATTCTGATATTCTATTCTTTATTCTATTCTATTTTTTATACTGACATTCTATTCTTTATTCTGATATTCTATTCTTTATTCTGCTATTCTGTTCTATTCTTTATTCTGCTATTCTGTTCTATTCTTTATTATGATATTCTGTTCTATTCTTTATTCTGATATTCTATTCTATTCTATTCTTTATTCTGATATTCTATTCTATTCTTTATACTAATATTCTATTTTATTCTTTATTATGATATTCTATTCTATTCTTTATTATGATATTCTTTTCTATTCTTTATTATGATATTCTATTCTATTCTTTATTCTGATATTCTATTCTTTATTCTATTCTATTTTTTATACTGACATTCTATTCTTTATTCTGATATTCTATTCTATTCTTTATATTGATATTCTATTCTTTATTCTATTCTATTCTATTTTTATACTGATATTCTATTCTTTATTCTGATATTCTATTCTATTCTTTATTCTGATATACTATTCTATTCTATTCTTTATTCTGATATTCTGTTCTATTCTTTATTCTGATATTCTATTCTTTATTCTGATATTCTGTTCTATTCTTCATTCTGATATTCTATTCTATTCTTTATTCTGATATTCTGTTCTATTCTTTATTCTAATATTCTATTCTATTCCTTATACTGATATTCTGTTCTATTCTTTATTCTGATATTCTATTCTATTCTTTATTCTGATATTCTGTTCTATTCTTTATTCTGATATTCTATTCTATTCTTTATACTGATATTCTATTCTATTCTTTATTCTGATATTCTATTCCATTATTTATTTTGATATTCTGTTCTATTCTTTATACTGATATTCTATTCTATTCTTTATTCTGATATTCTATTCTTTATTCTGATATTCTGTTCTATTCTTTATTCTGATATTCTGTTCTATTCTTTATTCTATTCTATTCTATTCTATTCTTTATAATGATATTCTGTTCTATTCTTTATTCTGATATTCTATTCTATTCTTTATACTGATATTCTATTCTATTCTTTATACTGATATTCTATTCTTTATTCTATTCTATTTTTTATACTAACATTCTATTCTTTATTCTGATATTCTGTTCTATTCTTTATTCTGATATTCTGTTCTATTCTTTATTCTATTCTATTCTATTCTTTATAATGATATTCTGTTCTATTCTTTATTCTGATATTCTATTCTATTCTTTATACTGATATTCTATTCTATTCTTTATGCTGATATTCTATTCTTTATTCTATTCTATTTTTTATACTGACATTCTATTCTTTATTCTGATATTCTGTTCTATTCTTTATATTGATATTCTATTCTTTATTCTGATATTCTATTCTATTCTATTCTTTATTCTGATATTCTATTCTATTCTTTATACTGATATTCTATTCTATTCTTTATTCTGATATTCTATTCTATTCTATTCTTTATTCTGATATTCTATTCTATTCTTTATACTGATATTCTATTCTATTCTTTATTCTGATATTCTATTCTATTCTTTTTTCTGATATTCTGTTCTATTCTTTATTCTGATATTCTATTCTATTCTTTATTCTGATATTCTGTTCTATTCTTTATTATGATATTCTATTCTATTCTTTATTCTGATATTCTATTCTTTATTCTATTCTATTTTTTATACTGACATTCTATTCTTTATTCTGATATTCTATTCTTTATTCTGCTATTCTGTTCTATTCTTTATTCTGCTATTCTGTTCTATTCTTTATTATGATATTCTGTTCTATTCTTTATTCTGATATTCTATTCTATTCTATTCTTTATTCTGATATTCTATTCTATTCTTTATACTAATATTCTATTTTATTCTTTATTATGATATTCTATTCTATTCTTTATTATGATATTCTTTTCTATTCTTTATTATGATATTCTATTCTATTCTTTATTCTGATATTCTATTCTTTATTCTATTCTATTTTTTATACTGACATTCTATTCTTTATTCTGATATTCTATTCTATTCTTTATATTGATATTCTATTCTTTATTCTATTCTATTCTATTTTTATACTGATATTCTATTCTTTATTCTGATATTCTATTCTATTCTTTATTCTGATATACTATTCTATTCTATTCTTTATTCTGATATTCTGTTCTATTCTTTATTCTGATATTCTATTCTTTATTCTGATATTCTGTTCTATTCTTCATTCTGATATTCTATTCTATTCTTTATTCTGATATTCTGTTCTATTCTTTATTCTAATATTCTATTCTATTCCTTATACTGATATTCTGTTCTATTCTTTATTCTGATATTCTATTCTATTCTTTATTCTGATATTCTGTTCTATTCTTTATTCTGATATTCTATTCTATTCTTTATACTGATATTCTATTCTATTCTTTATTCTGATATTCTATTCCATTATTTATTTTGATATTCTGTTCTATTCTTTATACTGATATTCTATTCTATTCTTTATTCTGATATTCTATTCTTTATTCTGATATTCTGTTCTATTCTTTATTCTGATATTCTGTTCTATTCTTTATTCTATTCTATTCTATTCTATTCTTTATAATGATATTCTGTTCTATTCTTTATTCTGATATTCTATTCTATTCTTTATACTGATATTCTATTCTATTCTTTATACTGATATTCTATTCTTTATTCTATTCTATTTTTTATACTAACATTCTATTCTTTATTCTGATATTCTGTTCTATTCTTTATTCTGATATTCTGTTCTATTCTTTATTCTATTCTATTCTATTCTTTATAATGATATTCTGTTCTATTCTTTATTCTGATATTCTATTCTATTCTTTATACTGATATTCTATTCTATTCTTTATGCTGATATTCTATTCTTTATTCTATTCTATTTTTTATACTGACATTCTATTCTTTATTCTGATATTCTGTTCTATTCTTTATATTGATATTCTATTCTTTATTCTGATATTCTATTCTATTCTATTCTTTATTCTGATATTCTATTCTATTCTTTATACTGATATTCTATTCTATTCTTTATTCTGATATTCTATTCTATTCTTTTTTCTGATATTCTGTTCTATTCTTTATTCTGATATTCTATTCTATTCTTTATTCTGATATTCTGTTCTATTCTTTATATTGATATTCTATTCTTTATTCTGATATTCTATTCTATTCTATTCTTTATTCTGATATTCTATTCTATTCTTTATACTGATATTCTATTCTATTCTTTATTCTGATATTCTATTCTATTCTTTTTTCTGATATTCTGTTCTATTCTTTATTCTGATATTCTATTCTATTCTTTATTCTGATATTCTGTTCTATTCTTTATTATGATATTCTATTCTATTCTTTATTCTGATATTCTATTCTTTATTCTATTCTATTTTTTATACTGACATTCTATTCTTTATTCTGATATTCTATTCTTTATTCTGCTATTCTGTTCTATTCTTTATTCTGCTATTCTGTTCTATTCTTTATTATGATATTCTGTTCTATTCTTTATTATGATATTCTATTCTTTATTCTGATATTCTATTCTATTCTATTCTTTATTCTGATATTCTATTCTATTCTTTATACTGATATTCTATTCTATTCTTTATTCTGATATTCTATTCTATTCTTTTTTCTGATATTCTGTTCTATTCTTTATTCTGATATTCTATTCTATTCTTTATTCTGATATTCTGTTCTATTCTTTATTATGATATTCTATTCTATTCTTTATTCTGATATTCTATTCTTTATTCTATTCTATTTTTTATACTGACATTCTATTCTTTATTCTGATATTCTATTTATTCTGCTATTCTGTTCTATTCTTTATTCTGCTATTCTGTTCTATTCTTTATTATGATATTCTGTTCTATTCTTTATTATGATATTCTATTCTTTATTCTGATATTCTATTCTATTCTATTCTTTATTCTGATATTCTATTCTATTCTTTATACTAATATTCTATTTTATTCTTTATTATGATATTCTATTCTATTCTTTATTATGATATTCTTTTCTATTCTTTATTATGATATTCTATTCTATTCTTTATTCTGATATTCTATTCTTTATTCTATTCTATTTTTTATACTGACATTCTATTCTTTATTCTGATATTCTATTCTATTCTTTATATTGATATTCTATTCTTTATTCTATTCTATTCTATTTTTATACTGATATTCTATTCTTTATTCTGATATTCTATTCTATTCTTTATTCTGATATACTATTCTATTCTATTCTTTATTCTGATATTCTCTTCTATTCTTTATTCTGATATTCTATTCTTTATTCTGATATTCTGTTCTATTCTTCATTCTGATATTCTATTCTATTCTTTATTCTGATATTCTGTTCTATTCTTTATTCTAATATTCTATTCTATTCCTTATACTGATATTCTGTTCTATTCTTTATTCTGATATTCTATTCTATTCTTTATACTGATATTCTATTCTATTCTTTATTCTGATATTCTATTCTATTATTTATTTTGATATTCTGTTCTATTCTTTATACTGATATTCTATTCTATTCTTTATTCTGATATTCTATTCTTTATTCTGATATTCTGTTCTATTCTTTATTCTGATATTCTGTTCTATTCTTTATTCTATTCCATTCTATTCTTTATTCTGATATTCTGTTCTATTCTTTATTCTGATATTCTATTCTATTCTTTATACTGATATTCTATTCTATTCTTTATACTGATATTCTATTCTATTCTTTATTCTGATATTCTGTTCTATTCTTTATTATGATATTCTATTCTATTCTTTATTCTGATATTCTGTTCTATTCTTTATTATGATATTCTATTCTATTCTTTATTCTGATATTCTATTCTTTATTCTATTCTATTTTTTATACTGACATTCTATTCTTTATTCTGATATTCTATTCTTTATTCTGATATTCTGTTCTATTCTTTATTCTGCTATTCTGTTCTATTCTGTATTATGATATTCTGTTCTATTCTTTATTATGATATTCTATTCTTTATTCTGATATTCTATTCTATTCTATTCTTTATTCTGATATTCTATTCTATTCTTTATACTAATATTCTATTCTATTCTTTATTCTGATATTCTATTCTATTCTTTATTCTGATATTCTGTTCTATTCTTTATTATGATATTCTATTCTATTCTTTATTCTGATATTCTATTCTTTATTCTATTCTATTTTTTATACTGATATTCTATTCTTTATTCTGATATTCTATTCTATTCTTTATTCTGATATTCTGTTCTATTCTTTATTCTGATATTCTATTCTTTATTCTGATATTCTGTTCTATTCTTTATTCTGATATTCTATTCTATTCTTTATACTGATATTCTATTCTATTCTTTATACTGATATTCTATTCTATTCTTTATTCTGATATTCTGTTCTATTCTTTATTCTGATATTCTATTCTATTCTTTATTCTGATATTCTGTTCTATTCTTTATTATGATATTCTATTCTATTCTTTATTCTGATATTCTATTCTTTATTCTATTCTATTTTTTATACTGACATTCTATTCTTTATTCTGATATTCTATTCTTTATTCTGATATTCTGTTCTATTCTTTATTCTGCTATTCTGTTCTATTCTGTATTATGATATTCTGTTCTATTCTTTATTCTGATATTCTATTCTATTCTATTCTTTATTCTGATATTCTATTCTATTCTTTATACTAATATTCTATTCTATTCTTTATTCTGATATTCTATTCTATTCTTTATTCTGATATTCTGTTCTATTCTTTATTATGATATTCTATTCTATTCTTTATTCTGATATTCTATTCTTTATTCTATTCTATTTTTTATACTGATATTCTATTCTTTATTCTGATATTCTATTCTATTCTTTATTCTGATATTCTGTTCTATTCTTTATTCTGATATTCTGTTCTATTCTTCATTCTGATATTCTATTCTATTCTTTATTCTGATATTCTGTTCTATTCTTTATTCTAATATTCTATTCTATTCCTTATACTGATATTCTGTTCTATTCTTTATTCTGATATTCTATTCTATTCTTTATACTGATATTCTATTCTATTCTTTATTCTGATATTCTATTCTATTATTTATTCTGATATTCTGTTCTATTCTTTATACTGATATTCTATTCTATTATTTATTCTGATATTCTATTCTTTATTCTGATATTCTGTTCTATTCTTTATTCTGATATTCTGTTCTATTCTTTATTCTATTCTATTCTATTCTTTATTCTGATATTCTGTTCTATTCTTTATTCTGATATTCTATTCTATTCTATTCTTTATAGTGATATTCTATTCTATTCTTTATACTGATATTCTATTCTATTCTATTCTTTATTCTGATATTCTGTTCTATTCTTTATTCTGATATTCTATTCTATTCTTTATTCTGATATTCTATTCTTTATTCTGATATTCTATTCTATTCTTTATTCTTATATTCTATTCTATTCTTTATTCTGATATTCTGTTCTATTCTTTATTCTGATATTCTATTCTTTATTCTGATATTCTGTTCTATTCTTTATTCTAATATTCGATTCTATTCCTTATACTGATATTCTGTTCTATTCTTTATTCTGATATTCTATTCTATTCTTTATACTGATATTCTATTCTATTCTTTATTCTGATATTCTATTCTATTATTTATTTTGATATTCTGTTCTATTCTTTATACTGATATTCTATTCTATTCTTTATTCTGATATTCTATTCTTTATTCTGATATTCTGTTCTATTCTTTATTCTGATATTCTGTTCTATTCTTTATTCTATTCTATTCTATTCTTTATTCTGATATTCTGTTCTATTCTTTATTCTGATATTGTGTTCTATTCTTTATACTGATATTCTATTCTATTCTTTATACTGATATTCTATTCTTTATTCTGATATTCTATTCTATTCTTTATTCTTATATTCTATTCTATTCTTTATTCTGATATTCTGTTCTATTCTTTATTCTGATATTCTATTCTTTATTCTGATATTCTGTTCTATTCTTTATTCTAATATTCGATTCTATTCCTTATACTGATATTCTGTTCTATTCTTTATTCTGATATTCTATTCTATTCTTTATACTGATATTCTATTCTATTCTTTATTCTGATATTCTATTCTATTATTTATTTTGATATTCTGTTCTATTCTTTATACTGATATTCTATTCTATTCTTTATTCTGATATTCTATTCTTTATTCTGATATTCTGTTCTATTCTTTATTCTGATATTCTGTTCTATTCTTTATTCTATTCTATTCTATTCTTTATAATGATATTCTGTTCTATTCTTTATTCTGATATTCTATTCTATTCTTTATACTGATATTCTATTCTTTATTCTATTCTATTTTTTATACTGACATTCTATTCTTTATTCTGATATTCTGTTCTATTCTTTATTCTGATATTCTGTTCTATTCTTTATTCTATTCTATTCTATTCTATTCTTTATAATGATATTCTGTTCTATTCTTTATTCTGATATTCTATTCTATTCTTTATACTGATATTCTATTCTTTATACTGATATTCTATTCTTTATTCTATTCTATTTTTTATACTGACATTCTATTCTTTATTGTGATATTCTGTTCTATTCTTTATATTGATATTCTATTCTTTATTCTGATATTCTATTCTATTCTTTATTCTGATATTCTATTCTATTCTTTATACTGATATTCTATTCTATTCTTTATTCTCATATTTTATTCTATTCTTTATTCTGATATTCTGTTCTATTCTTTATTATGATATTCTATTCTATTCTTTATTCTGATATTCTGTTCTATTCTTTATTATGATATTCTATTCTATTCTTTATTATGATATTCTATTCTTTATTCTATTCTATTTTTTATACTGACATTCTATTCTTTATTCTGATATTCTATTCTTTATTCTGATATTCTGTTCTATTCTTTATTCTGCTATTCTGTTCTATTCTTTATTATGATATTCTGTTCTATTCTTTATTATGATATTCTATTCTTTATTCTGATATTCTATTCTATTCTATTCTTTATTCTGATATTCTATTCTATTCTTTATACTAATATTCTATTCTATTCTTTATTCTGATATTCTATTCTATTCTTTATTCTGATATTCTGTTCTATTCTTTATTCTGATATTCTATTCTATTCTTTATTCTGATATTCTGTTCTATTCTTTATTATGATATTCTATTCTATTCTTTATTCTGATATTCTATTCTTTATTCTATTCTATTTTTTATACTGACATTCTATTCTTTATTCTGATATTCTATTCTATTCTTTATATTGATATTCTATACTTTATTCTATTCTATTCTATTTTTATACTGATATTCTATTCTTTATTCTGATATTCTATTCTATTCTTTATTCTGATATACTATTCTATTCTATTCTTTATTCTGATATTCTGTTCTATTCTTTATTCTGATATTCTATTCTTTATTCTGATATTCTGTTCTATTCTTCATTCTGATATTCTATTCTATTCTTTATTCTGATATTCTATTCTATTCTTTATTCTGATATTCTGTTCTATTCTTTATTTTAATATTCTATTATTTATTCTGATATTCTATTCTTTATTCTGATATTCTGTTCTATTCTTTATTCTGATATTCTGTTCTATTCTTTATTCTATTCTATTCTATTCTTTATTCTGATATTCTGTTCTATTCTTTATACTGATATTCTATTCTATTCTTTATACTGATATTCTATTCTTTATTCTGATATTCTATTCTATCCTTTATTCTTATATTCTATTCTATTCTTTATTCTGATATTCTGTTCTATTCTTTATTCTGATATTCTATTCTTTATTCTGATATTCTGTTCTATTCTTTATTCTAATATTCTATTCTATTCCTTATACTGATATTCTGTTCTATTCTTTATTCTGATATTCTATTCTATTCTTTATACTGATATTCTATTCTATTCTTTATTCTGATATTCTATTCTATTATTTATTTTGATATTCTGTTCTATTCTTTATACTGATATTCTGTTCTATTCTTTATTCTGATATTCTATTCTTTATTCTGATATTCTATTATTTATTTTGATATTCTGTTCTATTCTTTATACTGATATTCTATTCTATTCTTTATTCTGATATTCTATTCTTTATTCTGATATTCTGTTCTATTCTTTATTCTTTATTCTGATATTCTGTTCTATTCTTTATTCTATTCTATTCTATTCTTTATAATGATATTCTGTTCTATTCTTATTTCTGATATTCTATTCTATTCTTTATACTGATATTCTATTCTATTCTTTATACTGATATTCTCTTTATTCTATTCTATTTTTTATACTGACATTCTATTCTTTATTCTGATATTCTATTCTATTCTTTATTCTGATATTCTGTTCTATTCTTTATTCTGATATTCTCTTCTATCCTTTATTCTGATATTCTATTTATTCTATTCTATTTTTTATACTGACATTCTATTCTTTATTCTGATATTCTTTTCTATTCTTTATATTGATATTCTATTCTTTATTCTATTCTATTCTCTTTTTATACTGATATTCTATTCTTTATTCTGATATTCTATTCTATTCTTTATTCTGATATACTATTCTATTCTATTCTTTATTCTGATATTCTGTTCTATTCTTTATTCTGATATTCTATTCTTTATTCTGATATTCTGTTCTATTCTTTATAGTGATATTCTATTCTATTCTTTATTCTGATATTCTGTTCTATTCTTTATTCTGATATTCTATTCTATTCTTTATTCTGATATTCTGTTCTATTCTTTATTATGATATTCTATTCTATTCTTTATTCTGATATTCTATTCTATTCTTTATTCTGATATACTATTCTATTCTATTATTTATTTTGATATTCTGTTCTATTCTTTATACTGATATTCTGTTCTATTCTTTATTCTGATATTCTATTCTATTATTTATTTTGATATTCTGTTCTATTCTATATACTGATATTCTATTCTATTCTTTATTCTGATATTCTATTCTTTATTCTGATATTCTGTTCTATTCTTTATTCTGATATTCTGTTCTATTCTTTATTCTATTCTATTCTATTCTATTCTTTATAATGATATTCTGTTCTATTCTTTATTCTGATATTCTATTCTATTCTTTATACTGATATTCTATTCTATTCTTTATACTGATATTCTATTCTTTATTCTATTCTATTTTTTATACTGACATTCTATTCTTTATTCTGATATTCTATTCTATTCTTTATTCTGATATTCTGTTCTATTCTTTATTCTGATATTCTCTTCAATCCTTTATTCTGATATTCTATTATTTATTCTATTCTATTTTTTATACTGACATTCTATTCTTTATTCTGATATTCTATTCTATTCTTTATATTGATATTCTATTCTTTATTCTATTCTATTCTCTTTTTATACTGATATTCTATTCTTTATTCTGATATTCTATTCTATTCTTTATTCTGATATACTATTCTATTCTATTCTTTATTCTGATATTCTGTTCTATTCTTTATTCTGATATTCTATTCTATTCTTTATACTGATATTCTCTTTATTCTATTCTATTTTTTATACTGACATTCTATTCTTTATTCTGATATTCTATTCTATTCTTTATTCTGATATTCTGTTCTATTCTTTATTCTGATATTCTCTTCTATCCTTTATTCTGATATTCTATTATTTATTCTATTCTATTTTTTATACTGACATTCTATTATTTATTCTATTCTATTTTTTATACTGACATTCTATTCTTTATTCTGATATTCTTTTCTATTCTTTATATTGATATTCTATTCTTTATTCTATTCTATTCTCTTTTTATACTGATATTCTATTCTTTATTCTGATATTCTATTCTATTCTTTATTCTGATATACTATTCTATTCTATTCTTTATTCTGATATTCTGTTCTATTCTTTATTCTGATATTCTATTCTTTATTCTGATATTCTGTTCTATTCTTTATAGTGATATTCTATTCTATTCTTTATTCTGATATTCTGTTCTATTCTTTATTCTGATATTCTATTCTATTCTTTATTCTGATATTCTGTTCTATTCTTTATTATGATATTCTATTCTATTCTTTATTCTGATATTCTATTCTATTCTTTATTCTGATATACTATTCTATTCTATTATTTATTTTGATATTCTGTTCTATTCTTTATACTGATATTCTGTTCTATTCTTTATTCTGATATTCTATTCTATTATTTATTTTGATATTCTGTTCTATTCTATATACTGATATTCTATTCTATTCTTTATTCTGATATTCTATTCTTTATTCTGATATTCTGTTCTATTCTTTATTCTGATATTCTGTTCTATTCTTTATTCTATTCTATTCTATTCTATTCTTTATAATGATATTCTGTTCTATTCTTTATTCTGATATTCTATTCTATTCTTTATACTGATATTCTATTCTATTCTTTATACTGATATTCTATTCTTTATTCTATTCTATTTTTTATACTGACATTCTATTCTTTATTCTGATATTCTATTCTATTCTTTATTCTGATATTCTGTTCTATTCTTTATTCTGATATTCTCTTCAATCCTTTATTCTGATATTCTATTATTTATTCTATTCTATTTTTTATACTGACATTCTATTCTTTATTCTGATATTCTATTCTATTCTTTATATTGATATTCTATTCTTTATTCTATTCTATTCTCTTTTTATACTGATATTCTATTCTTTATTCTGATATTCTATTCTATTCTTTATTCTGATATACTATTCTATTCTATTCTTTATTCTGATATTCTGTTCTATTCTTTATTCTGATATTCTATTCTATTCTTTATACTGATATTCTATTCTATTCTTTATTCTTATATTCTATTCTATTCTTTATTCTGATATTCTGTTCTATTCTTTATTCTGATATTCTATTCTTTATTCTGATATTCTCTTCTATTCTTTATTCCGATATTCTGTTCTATTCTATATACTGATACTCTATTCTATTCTTTATTCTGATATTCTATTCTTTATTCTGATATTCTCTTCTATTCTTTATTCCGATATTCTGTTCTATTCTTTATTCTATTCTATTCTATTCTATTCTTTATAATGATATTCTGTTGTATTCTTTATTCTGATATTCTGTTCTATTCTTTATTCTGATATTCTATTCTTTATTCTGATATTCTGTTCTATTCTTCATTCTGATATTCTATTCTATTCTTTATTCTGATATTCTGTTCTATTCTTTATTCTAATATTCTATTCTATTCTATTCCTTATACTGATATTCTGTTCTATTCTTTATTCTGATATTCTATTCTATTCTTTATACTGATATTCTATTCTATTCTTTATTCTGATATTCTATTCTATTATTTATTTTGATATTCTGTTCTATTCTTTATACTGATATTCTATTCTATTCTTTATTCTGATATTCTATTCTTTATTCTGATATTCTGTTCTATTCTTTATTCTGATATTCTGTTCTATTCTTTATTCTATTCTATTCTATTCTATTCTTTATTCTGATATTCTGTTCTATTCTTTATTCTGATATTCTATTCTATTCTTTATACTGATATTCTATTCTATTCTTTATACTGATATTCTATTCTTTATTCTGATATTCTATTCTATTCTTTATTCTTATATTCTATTCTATTCTTTATTCTGATATTCTGTTCTATTCTTTATTCTGATATTCTATTCTTTATTCTGATATTCTGTTCTATTCTTTATTCTGATATTCTATTCTATTCTTTATACTGATATTCTATTCTATTCTTTATTCTGATATTCTATTCCATTATTTATTTTGATATTCTGTTCTATTCTTTATACTGATATTCTATTCTATTCTTTATTCTGATATTCTATTCTTTATTCTGATATTCTGTTCTATTCTTTATTCTGATATTCTGTTCTATTCTTTATTCTATTCTATTCTATTCTATTCTTTATAATGATATTCTGTTCTATTCTTTATTCTGATATTCTATTCTTTATTCTGATATTCTGTTCTATTCTTTATTCTGATATTCTGTTCTATTCTTTATTCTATTCTATTCTATTCTTTATAATGATATTCTGTTCTATTCTTTATTCTGATATTCTATTCTATTCTTTATACTGATATTCTATTCTATTCTTTATGCTGATATTCTATTCTTTATTCTATTCTATTTTTTATACTGACATTCTATTCTTTATTGTGATATTCTGTTCTATTCTTTATATTGATATTCTATTCTTTATTCTGATATTCTATTCTATTCTATTCTTTATTCTGATATTCTATTCTATTCTTTATACTGATATTCTATTCTATTCTTTATTCTGATATTCTATTCTATTCTTTTTTCTGATATTCTGTTCTATTCTTTATTCTGATATTCTATTCTATTCTTTATTCTGATATTCTGTTCTATTCTTTATTATGATATTCTATTCTATTCTTTATTCTGATATTCTATTCTTTATTCTATTCTATTTTTTATACTGACATTCTATTCTTTATTCTGATATTCTATTCTTTATTCTGCTATTCTGTTCTATTCTTTATTCTGCTATTCTGTTCTATTCTTTATTATGATATTCTGTTCTATTCTTTATTATGATATTCTATTCTTTATTCTGATATTCTATTCTATTCTATTCTTTATTCTGATATTCTATTCTATTCTTTATACTAATATTCTATTTTATTCTTTATTATGATATTCTATTCTATTCTTTATTATGATATTCTGTTCTATTCTTTATTCTGATATTCTGTTCTATTCTTTATTCTGATATTCTCTTCAATCCTTTATTCTGATATTCTATTATTTATTCTATTCTATTTTTTATACTGACATTCTATTCTTTATTCTGATATTCTATTCTATTCTTTATATTGATATTCTATTCTTTATTCTATTCTATTCTCTTTTTATACTGATATTCTATTCTTTATTCTGATATTCTATTCTATTCTTTATTCTGATATACTATTCTATTCTATTCTTTATTCTGATATTCTGTTCTATTCTTTATTCTGATATTCTATTCTATTCTTTATACTGATATTCTATTCTATTCTTTATTCTTATATTCTGTTCTATTCTTTATTCTGATATTCTGTTCTATTCTTTATTCTGATATTCTATTCTTTATTCTGATATTCTATTCTATTATTTATTTTGATATTCTGTTCTATTCTATATACTGATATTCTATTCTATTCTTTATTCTGATATTCTATTCTATTCTTTATTCTATTCTATTCTATTCTATTCTTTATAATGATATTCTGTTTTATTCTTTATAATGATATTCTGTTCTATTCTTTATTCCGATATTCTGTTCTATTCTTTATTCTATTCTATTCTATTCTATTCTTTATAATGATATTCTGTTTTATTCTTTATTCTGATATTCTGTTCTATTCTTTATTCTGATATTCTATTCTTTATTCTGATATTCTGTTCTATTCTTCATTCTGATATTCTATTCTATTCTTTATTCTGATATTCTGTTCTATTCTTTATTCTAATATTCTATTCTATTCCTTATACTGATATTCTGTTCTATTCTTTATTCTGATATTCTATTCTATTCTTTATACTGATATTCTATTCTATTCTTTATTCTGATATTCTATTCTATTATTTATTTTGATATTCTGTTCTATTCTTTATACTGATATTCTATTCTATTCTTTATTCTGATATTCTATTCTATTCTTTATACTGATATTCTATTCTATTCTTTATTCTGATATTCTATTCTATTCTTTATTCTGATATTCTGTTCTATTCTTTATTATGATATTCTATTCTATTCTTTATTCTGATATTCTATTCTTTATTCTATTCTATTTTTTATACTGACATTCTATTCTTTATTCTGATATTCTATTCTTCATTCTGCTATTCTGTTCTATTCTTTATTATGATATTCTGTTCTATTCTTTATTATGATATTCTATTCTTTATTCTGATATTCTATTCTATTCTATTCTTTATTCTGATATTCTATTCTATTCTTTATACTAATATTCTATTTTATTCTTTATTATGATATTCTATTCTATTCTTTATTATGATATTCTGTTCTATTCTTTATTATGATATTCTATTCTATTCTTTATTCTGATATTCTATTCTATTCTTTATTCTGATATTCTATTCTATTATTTATTTTGATATTCTGTTCTATTCTTTATACTGATATTCTATTCTATTCTTTATTCTGATATTCTATTCTTTATTCTGATATTCTGTTCTATTCTTTATTTTGATATTCTATTCTTTCTTCTATTCTATTCTATTTTTATACTGATATTCTATTCTTTATTCTGATATTCTATTCTATTCTTTATTCTATTCTGTTCTATTCTTTATTTTTATTTTCTATTCTATTCTTTATTCTGATATTCTATTCTTTATTCTATTCTATTTTTTATACTGACATTCTATTCTTTATTCTGATATTCTGTTCTATTCTTTATTATGATATTCTATTCTATTTTTTATTCTGATATTCTATTCTTTATTCTATTCTATTTTTTATATTGACATTCTATTCTTTATTCTGATATTCTATTCTATTCTTTATATTGATATTCTATTCTTTATTCTATTCTATTCTATTTTTATACTGATATTCTATTCTTTATTCTGATATTCTATTCTATTCTTTATTCTGATATACTATTCTATTCTATTCTTTATTCTGATATTCTGTTCTATTCTTTATTCTGATATTCTATTCTTTATTCTGATATTCTGTTCTATTCTTCATTCTGATATTCTATTCTATTCTTTATTCTGATATTCTGTTCTATTCTTTATTCTAATATTCTATTCTATTCCTTATACTGATATTCTATTCTATTCTTTATTCTGATATTCTATTCTATTCTTTATACTGATATTCTATTCTATTCTTTATTCTGATATTCTATTCTATTATTTATTTTGATATTCTGTTCTATTCTTTATACTGATATTCTATTCTATTCTTTATTCTGATATTCTATTCTTTATTCTGATATTCTGTTCTATTCTTTATTCTGATATTCTGTTCTATTCTTTATTCTATTCTATTCTATTCTTTATTCTGATATTCTGTTCTATTCTTTATTCTGATATTCTATTCTATTCTTTATACTGATATTCTATTCTATTCTTTATACTGATATTCTATTCTATTCTTTATTCTGATATTCTGTTCTATTCTTTATTATGATATTCTATTCTATTCTTTATTCTGATATTCTGTTCTATTCTTTATTATGATATTCTATTCTATTCTTTATTCTGATATTCTATTCTTTATTCTATTCTATTTTTTATACTGACATTCTATTCTTTATTCTGATATTCTATTCTTTATTCTGATATTCTGTTCTATTCTTTATTCTGCTATTCTGTTCTATTCTGTATTATGATATTCTGTTCTATTCTTTATTATGATATTCTATTCTTTATTCTGATATTCTATTCTATTCTATTCTTTATTCTGATATTCTATTCTATTCTTTATACTAATATTCTATTCTATTCTTTATTCTGATATTCTATTCTATTCTTTATTCTGATATTCTGTTCTATTCTTTATTATGATATTCTATTCTATTCTTTATTCTGATATTCTATTCTTTATTCTATTCTATTTTTTATACTGATATTCTATTCTTTATTCTGATATTCTATTCTATTCTTTATTCTGATATTCTGTTCTATTCTTTATTCTGATATTCTATTCTTTATTCTGATATTCTGTTCTATTCTTTATTCTGATATTCTATTCTATTCTTTATACTGATATTCTATTCTATTCTTTATACTGATATTCTATTCTATTCTTTATTCTGATATTCTGTTCTATTCTTTATTCTGATATTCTATTCTATTCTTTATTCTGATATTCTGTTCTATTCTTTATTATGATATTCTATTCTATTCTTTATTCTGATATTCTATTCTTTATTCTATTCTATTTTTTATACTGACATTCTATTCTTTATTCTGATATTCTATTCTTTATTCTGATATTCTGTTCTATTCTTTATTCTGCTATTCTGTTCTATTCTGTATTATGATATTCTGTTCTATTCTTTATTATGATATTCTATTCTTTATTCTGATATTCTATTCTATTCTTTATTCTGATATTCTATTCTATTCTTTATACTAATATTCTATTCTATTCTTTATTCTGATATTCTATTCTATTCTTTATTCTGATATTCTGTTCTATTCTTTATTCTGATATTCTATTCTATTCTTTATTCTGATATTCTATTCTTTATTCTATTCTATTTTTTATACTGATATTCTATTCTTTATTCTGATATTCTATTCTATTCTTTATTCTGATATTCTGTTCTATTCTTTATTCTGATATTCTATTCTTTATTCTGATATTCTGTTCTATTCTTCATTCTGATATTCTATTCTATTCTTTATTCTGATATTCTGTTCTATTCTTTATTCTAATATTCTATTCTATTCCTTATACTGATATTCTGTTCTATTCTTTATTCTGATATTCTATTCTATTCTTTATACTGATATTCTATTCTATTCTTTATTCTGATATTCTATTCTATTATTTATTCTGATATTCTGTTCTATTCTTTATACTGATATTCTATTCTATTCTTTATTCTGATATTCTATTCTTTATTCTGATATTCTGTTCTATTCTTTATTCTGATATTCTGTTCTATTCTTTATTCTATTCTATTCTATTCTTTATTCTGATATTCTGTTCTATTCTTTATTCTGATATTCTATTCTATTCTATTCTTTATAGTGATATTCTATTCTATTCTTTATACTGATATTCTATTCTATTCTATTCTTTATTCTGATATTCTGTTCTATTCTTTATTCTGATATTCTGTTCTATTCTTTATTCTGATATTCTATTCTTTATTCTGATATTCTATTCTATTCTTTATTCTGATATTCTATTCTATTCTTTATACTGATATTCTATTCTATTCTTTATTCTGATATTCTATTCTATTCTTTATTCTGATATTCTGTTCTATTCTTTATTCTGATATTCTGTTCTATTCTTTATACTGATATTCTATTCTATTCTTTATTCTGATATTCTATTCTATTATTTATTTTGATATTCTGTTCTATTCTTTATACTGATATTCTATTCTATTCTTTATTCTGATATTCTATTCTTTATTCTGATATTCTGTTCTATTCTTTATTCTGATATTCTGTTCTATTCTTTATTCTATTCTATTCTATTCTTTATTCTGATATTCTGTTCTATTCTTTATTCTGATATTGTGTTCTATTCTTTATACTGATATTCTATTCTATTCTTTATACTGATATTCTATTCTTTATTCTGATATTCTATTCTATTCTTTATTCTTATATTCTATTCTATTCTTTATTCTGATATTCTATTCTTTATTCTGATATTCTGTTCTATTCTTTATTCTAATATTCGATTCTATTCCTTATACTGATATTCTGTTCTATTCTTTATTCTGATATTCTATTCTATTCTTTATACTGATATTCTATTCTATTCTTTATTCTGATATTCTATTCTATTATTTATTTTGATATTCTGTTCTATTCTTTATACTGATATTCTATTCTATTCTTTATTCTGATATTCTATTCTTTATTCTGATATTCTGTTCTATTCTTTATTCTGATATTCTGTTCTATTCTTTATTCTATTCTATTCTATTCTATTCTTTATAATGATATTCTGTTCTATTCTTTATTCTGATATTCTATTCTATTCTTTATACTGATATTCTATTCTTTATTCTATTCTATTTTTTATACTGACATTCTATTCTTTATTCTGATATTCTGTTCTATTCTTTATAATGATATTCTGTTCTATTCTTTATTCTGATATTCTATTCTATTCTTTATACTGATATTCTATTCTTTATACTGATATTCTATTCTTTATTCTATTCTATTTTTTATACTGACATTCTATTCTTTATTGTGATATTCTGTTCTATTCTTTATATTGATATTCTATTCTTTATTCTGATATTCTATTCTATTCTTTATTCTGATATTCTATTCTATTCTTTATACTGATATTCTATTCTATTCTTTATTCTGATATTTTATTCTATTCTTTATTCTGATATTCTGTTCTATTCTTTATTATGATATTCTATTCTATTCTTTATTCTGATATTCTGTTCTATTCTTTATTATGATATTCTATTCTATTCTTTATTATGATATTCTATTCTTTATTCTATTCTATTTTTATACTGACATTCTATTCTTTATTCTGATATTCTATTCTTTATTCTGATATTCTGTTCTATTCTTTATTCTGCTATTCTGTTCTATTCTTTATTATGATATTCTGTTCTATTCTTTATTATGATATTCTATTCTTTATTCTGATATTCTATTCTATTCTATTCTTTATTCTGATATTCTATTCTATTCTTTATACTAATATTCTATTCTATTCTTTATTCTGATATTCTATTCTATTCTTTATTCTGATATTCTGTTCTATTCTTTATTCTGATATTCTATTCTATTCTTTATTCTGATATTCTGTTCTATTCTTTATTATGATATTCTATTCTATTCTTTATTCTGATATTCTATTCTTTATTCTATTCTATTTTTTATACTGACATTCTATTCTTTATTCTGATATTCTATTCTATTCTTTATATTGATATTCTATTCTTTATTCTATTCTATTCTATTTTTATACTGATATTCTATTCTTTATTCTGATATTCTATTCTATTCTTTATTCTGATATACTATTCTATTCTATTCTTTATTCTGATATTCTGTTCTATTCTTTATTCTGATATTCTATTCTTTATTCTGATATTCTGTTCTATTCTTCATTCTGATATTCTATTCTATTCTTTATTCTGATATTCTATTCTATTCTTTATTCTGATATTCTGTTCTATTCTTTATTTTAATATTCTATTCTTTATTCTGATATTCTATTCTTTATTCTGATATTCTGTTCTATTCTTTATTCTGATATTCTGTTCTATTCTTTATTCTATTCTATTCTATTCTTTATTCTGATATTCTGTTCTATTCTTTATACTGATATTCTATTCTATTCTTTATACTGATATTCTATTCTTTATTCTGATATTCTATTCTATCCTTTATTCTTATATTCTATTCTATTCTTTATTCTGATATTCTGTTCTATTCTTTATTCTGATATTCTATTCTTTATTCTGATATTCTGTTCTATTCTTTATTCTAATATTCTATTCTATTCCTTATACTGATATTCTGTTCTATTCTTTATTCTGATATTCTATTCTATTCTTTATACTGATATTCTATTCTATTCTTTATTCTGATATTCTATTCTATTATTTATTTTGATATTCTGTTCTATTCTTTATACTGATATTCTGTTCTATTCTTTATTCTGATATTCTATTATTTATTTTGATATTCTGTTCTATTCTTTATACTGATATTCTATTCTATTCTTTATTCTGATATTCTATTCTTTATTCTGATATTCTGTTCTATTCTTTATTCTTTATTCTGATATTCTGTTCTATTCTTTATTCTATTCTATTCTATTCTTTATAATGATATTCTGTTCTATTCTTATTTCTGATATTCTATTCTATTCTTTATACTGATATTCTATTCTATTCTTTATACTGATATTCTCTTTATTCTATTCTATTTTTTATACTGACATTCTATTCTTTATTCTGATATTCTGTTCTATTCTTTATTCTGATATTCTCTTCTATCCTTTATTCTGATATTCTATTATTTATTCTATTCTATTTTTTATACTGACATTCTATTCTTTATTCTGATATTCTTTTCTATTCTTTATATTGATATTCTATTCTTTATTCTATTCTATTCTCTTTTTATACTGATATTCTATTCTTTATTCTGATATTCTATTCTATTCTTTATTTTGATATACTATTCTATTCTATTCTTTATTCTGATATTCTGTTCTATTCTTTATTCTGATATTCTATTCTTTATTCTGATATTCTGTTCTATTCTTTATAGTGATATTCTATTCTATTCTTTATTCTGATATTCTGTTCTATTCTTTATTCTGATATTCTATTCTATTCTTTATTCTGATATTCTGTTCTATTCTTTATTATGATATTCTATTCTATTCTTTATTCTGATATTCTATTCTATTCTTTATTCTGATATACTATTCTATTCTATTCTTTATTCTGATATTCTGTTGTATTCTTTATTCTGATATTCTATTCTTTATTCTGATATTCTGTTCTATTCTTCATTCTGATATTCTTTATTCTGATATTCTGTTCTATTCTTTATTCTAATATTCTATTCTATTCCTTATACTGATATTCTGTTCTATTCTTTATTCTGATATTCTATTCTATTCTTTATACTGATATTCTATTCTATTCTTTATTCTGATATTCTATTCTATTATTTATTTTGATATTCTGTTCTATTCTTTATACTGATATTCTATTCTATTCTTTATTCTGATATTCTATTCTTTATTCTGATATTCTGTTCTTTTCTTTATTCTGATATTCTGTTCTATTCTTTATTCTATTCTATTCTTTATTCTGATATTCTGTTCTATTCTTTATTCTGATATTCTATTCTATTCTTTATACTGATATTCTATTCTATTCTTTATACTGATATTCTATTCTTTATTCTGATATTCTATTCTATTCTTTATTCTGATATTCTATTCTTTATTCTATTCTATTTTTTATACTGACATTCTATTCTTTATTCTGATATTCTATTCTATTCTTTATATTGATATTCTATTCTTTATTCTATTCTATTCTATTTTTATACTGATATTCTATTCTTTATTCTGATATTCTATTCTATTCTTTATTCTGATATACTATTCTATTCTATTCTTTATTCTGATATTCTGTTCTATTCTTTATTCTGATATTCTATTCTTTATTCTGATATTCTGTTCTATTCTTCATTCTGATATTCTATTTATTCTGATATTCTATTCTATTCTTTATTCTAATATTCTATTCTATTCCTTATACTGATATTCTGTTCTATTCTTTATTCTGATATTCTATTCTATTCTTTATACTGATATTCTATTCTATTCTTTATTCTGATATTCTATTCTATTATTTATTTTGATATTCTGTTCTATTCTTTATACTGATATTCTATTCTATTCTTTATTCTGATATTCTATTCTTTATTCTGATATTCTGTTCTATTCTTTATTCTGATATTCTGTTCTATTCTTTATTCTATTCTATTCTATTCTTTATTCTGATATTCTGTTCTATTCTTTATTCTGATATTCTATTCTATTCTTTATACTGATATTCTATTCTTTATACTGATATTCTATTCTTTATTCTGATATTCTATTCTATTCTTTATTCTTATATTCTATTCTATTCTTTATTCTGATATTCTGTTCTATTCTTTATTCTGATATTCTATTCTTTATTCTAATATTCTGTTCTATTCTTTATTCTAATATTCTATTCTATTCCTTATACTGATATTCTGTTCTATTCTTTATTCTGATATTCTATTCTATTCTTTATACTGATATTCTATTCTATTCTTTATTCTGATATTCTATTCTATTATTTATTTTGATATTCTGTTCTATTCTTTATACTGATATTCTATTCTATTCTTTATTCTGATATTCTATTCTTTATTCTGATATTCTGTTCTTTTCTTTATTCTGATATTCTGTTCTATTCTTTATTCTATTCTATTCTTTATTCTGATATTCTGTTCTATTCTTTATTCTGATATTCTATTCTATTCTTTATACTGATATTCTATTCTATTCTTTATACTGATATTCTATTCTTTATTCTGATATTCTATTCTATTCTTTATTCTGATATTCTATTCTTTATTCTATTCTATTTTTTATACTGACATTCTATTCTTTATTCTGATATTCTATTCTATTCTTTATATTGATATTCTATTCTTTATTCTATTCTATTCTATTTTTATACTGATATTCTATTCTTTATTCTGATATTCTATTCTATTCTTTATTCTGATATACTATTCTATTCTATTCTTTATTCTGATATTCTGTTCTATTCTTTATTCTGATATTCTATTCTTTATTCTGATATTCTGTTCTATTCTTCATTCTGATATTCTATTTATTCTGATATTCTATTCTATTCTTTATTCTAATATTCTATTCTATTCCTTATACTGATATTCTGTTCTATTCTTTATTCTGATATTCTATTCTATTCTTTATACTGATATTCTATTCTATTCTTTATTCTGATATTCTATTCTATTATTTATTTTGATATTCTGTTCTATTCTTTATACTGATATTCTATTCTATTCTTTATTCTGATATTCTATTCTTTATTCTGATATTCTGTTCTATTCTTTATTCTGATATTCTGTTCTATTCTTTATTCTATTCTATTCTATTCTTTATTCTGATATTCTGTTCTATTCTTTATTCTGATATTCTATTCTATTCTTTATACTGATATTCTATTCTTTATACTGATATTCTATTCTTTATTCTGATATTCTATTCTATTCTTTATTCTTATATTCTATTCTATTCTTTATTCTGATATTCTGTTCTATTCTTTATTCTGATATTCTATTCTTTATTCTAATATTCTGTTCTATTCTTTATTCTAATATTCTATTCTATTCCTTATACTGATATTCTGTTCTATTCTTTATTCTGATATTCTATTCTATTCTTTATACTGATATTCTATTCTATTCTTTATTCTGATATTCTATTCTATTATTTATTTTGATATTCTGTTCTATTCTTTATACTGATATTCTGTTCTATTCTTTATTCTGATATTCTATTCTTTATTCTGATATTCTATTCTATTATTTATTTTGATATTCTGTTCTATTCTTTATACTGATATTCTATTCTATTCTTTATTCTGATATTCTATTCTTTATTCTGATATTCTGTTCTATTCTTTATTCTGATATTCTGTTCTATTCTTTATTCTGATATTCTATTCTTTATTCTATTCTATTTTTTATACTGACATTCTATTCTTTATTCTGATATTCTATTCTTTATTCTGATATTCTGTTCTATTCTTTATTCTGATATTTTATTCTATTCTTTATTCTGATATTCTGTTCTATTCTTTATTATGATATTCTATTCTATTCTTTATTCTGATATTCTGTTCTATTCTTTATTATGATATTCTATTCTATTCTTTATTATGATATTCTATTCTTTATTCTATTCTATTTTTTATACTGACATTCTATTCTTTATTCTGATATTCTGTTCTATTCTTTATTCTGATATTCTGTTCTATTCTTTATTATGATATTCTGTTCTATTCTTTATTATGATATTCTATTCTTTATTCTGATATTCTATTCTATTCTATTCTTTATTCTGATATTCTATTCTATTCTTTATACTAATATTCTATTCTATTCTTTATTCTGATATTCTATTCTATTCTTTATTCTGATATTCTGTTCTATTCTTTATTCTGATATTCTATTCTATTCTTTATTCTGATATTCTGTTCTATTCTTTATTATGATATTCTATTCTATTCTTTATTCTGATATTCTATTCTTTATTCTATTCTATTTTTTATACTGACATTCTATTCTTTATTCTGATATTCTATTCTATTCTTTATATTGATATTCTATTCTTTATTCTATTCTATTCTATTTTTATACTGATATTCTATTCTTTATTCTGATATTCTATTCTATTCTTTATTCTGATATACTATTCTATTCTATTCTTTATTCTGATATTCTGTTCTATTCTTTATTCTGATATTCTATTCTTTATTCTGATATTCTGTTCTATTCTTCATTCTGATATTCTATTCTATTCTTTATTCTGATATTCTATTCTATTCTTTATTCTGATATTCTGTTCTATTCTTTATTTTAATATTCTATTCTTCATTCTGATATTCTATTCTTTATTCTGATATTCTGTTCTATTCTTTATACTGATATTCTATTCTTTATTCTGATATTCTATTCTATCCTTTATTCTTATATTCTATTCTATTCTTTATTCTGATATTCTGTTCTATTCTTTATTCTGATATTCTATTCTTTATTCTGATATTCTGTTCTATTCTTTATTCTAATATTCTATTCTATTCCTTATACTGATATTCTGTTCTATTCTTTATTCTGATATTCTATTCTATTCTTTATACTGATATTCTATTCTATTCTTTATTCTGATATTCTATTCTATTATTTATTTTGATATTCTGTTCTATTCTTTATACTGATATTCTGTTCTATTCTTTATTCTGATATTCTATTATTTATTTTGATATTCTGTTCTATTCTTTATACTGATATTCTATTCTATTCTTTATTCTGATATTCTATTCTTTATTCTGATATTCTGTTCTATTCTTTATTCTTTATTCTGATATTCTGTTCTATTCTTTATTCTATTCTATTCTATTCTTTATAATGATATTCTGTTCTATTCTTATTTCTGATATTCTATTCTATTCTTTATACTGATATTCTATTCTATTCTTTATACTGATATTCTCTTTATTCTATTCTATTTTTTATACTGACATTCTATTCTTTATTCTGATATTCTGTTCTATTCTTTATTCTGATATTCTCTTCTATCCTTTATTCTGATATTCTATTATTTATTCTATTCTATTTTTTATACTGACATTCTATTCTTTATTCTGATATTCTTTTCTATTCTTTATATTGATATTCTATTCTTTATTCTATTCTATTCTCTTTTTATACTGATATTCTATTCTTTATTCTGATATTCTATTCTATTCTTTATTTTGATATACTATTCTATTCTATTCTTTATTCTGATATTCTGTTCTATTCTTTATTCTGATATTCTATTCTTTATTCTGATATTCTGTTCTATTCTTTATAGTGATATTCTATTCTATTCTTTATTCTGATATTCTGTTCTATTCTTTATTCTGATATTCTATTCTATTCTTTATTCTGATATTCTGTTCTATTCTTTATTATGATATTCTATTCTATTCTTTATTCTGATATTCTATTCTATTCTTTATTCTGATATACTATTCTATTCTATTCTTTATTCTGATATTCTGTTGTATTCTTTATTCTGATATTCTATTCTTTATTCTGATATTCTGTTCTATTCTTCATTCTGATATTCTTTATTCTGATATTCTGTTCTATTCTTTATTCTAATATTCTATTCTATTCCTTATACTGATATTCTGTTCTATTCTTTATTCTGATATTCTATTCTATTCTTTATACTGATATTCTATTCTATTCTTTATTCTGATATTCTATTCTATTATTTATTTTGATATTCTGTTCTATTCTTTATACTGATATTCTATTCTATTCTTTATTCTGATATTCTATTCTTTATTCTGATATTCTGTTCTATTCTTTATTCTGATATTCTGTTCTATTCTTTATTCTATTCTATTCTTTATTCTGATATTCTGTTCTATTCTTTATTCTGATATTCTATTCTATTCTTTATACTGATATTCTATTCTATTCTTTATACTGATATTCTATTCTTTATTCTGATATTCTATTCTATTCTTTATTCTGATATTCTATTCTTTATTCTATTCTATTTTTTATACTGACATTCTATTCTTTATTCTGATATTCTATTCTATTCTTTATATTGATATTCTATTCTTTATTCTATTCTATTCTATTTTTATACTGATATTCTATTCTTTATTCTGATATTCTATTCTATTCTTTATTCTGATATACTATTCTATTCTATTCTTTATTCTGATATTCTGTTCTATTCTTTATTCTGATATTCTATTCTTTATTCTGATATTCTGTTCTATTCTTCATTCTGATATTCTATTTATTCTGATATTCTATTCTATTCTTTATTCTAATATTCTATTCTATTCCTTATACTGATATTCTGTTCTATTCTTTATTCTGATATTCTATTCTATTCTTTATACTGATATTCTATTCTATTCTTTATTCTGATATTCTATTCTATTATTTATTTTGATATTCTGTTCTATTCTTTATACTGATATTCTATTCTATTCTTTATTCTGATATTCTATTCTTTATTCTGATATTCTGTTCTATTCTTTATTCTGATATTCTGTTCTATTCTTTATTCTATTCTATTCTATTCTTTATTCTGATATTCTGTTCTATTCTTTATTCTGATATTCTATTCTATTCTTTATACTGATATTCTATTCTTTATACTGATATTCTATTCTTTATTCTGATATTCTATTCTATTCTTTATTCTTATATTCTATTCTATTCTTTATTCTGATATTCTGTTCTATTCTTTATTCTGATATTCTATTCTTTATTCTAATATTCTGTTCTATTCTTTATTCTAATATTCTATTCTATTCCTTATACTGATATTCTGTTCTATTCTTTATTCTGATATTCTATTCTATTCTTTATACTGATATTCTATTCTATTCTTTATTCTGATATTCTATTCTATTATTTATTTTGATATTCTGTTCTATTCTTTATACTGATATTCTGTTCTATTCTTTATTCTGATATTCTATTCTTTATTCTGATATTCTATTCTATTATTTATTTTGATATTCTGTTCTATTCTTTATACTGATATTCTATTCTATTCTTTATTCTGATATTCTATTCTTTATTCTGATATTCTGTTCTATTCTTTATTCTGATATTCTGTTCTATTCTTTATTCTATTCTATTCTATTCTTTATAATGATATTCTGTTCTATTCTTATTTCTGATATTCTATTCTATTCTTTATACTGATATTCTATTCTATTCTTTATACTGATATTCTATTCTTTATTCTATTCTATTTTTTATACTGACATTCTATTCTTTATTCTGATATTCTATTCTATTCTTTATTCTGATATTCTGTTCTATTCTTTATTCTGATATTCTCTTCTATCCTTTATTCTGATATTCTATTATTTATTCTATTCTATTTTTTATACTGACATTCTATTCTTTATCCTGATATTCTATTCTATTCTTTATATTGATATTCTATTCTTTATTCTATTCTATTCTCTTTTTATACTGATATTCTATTCTTTATTCTGATATTCTATTCTATTCTTTATTCTGATATACTATTCTATTCTATTCTTTATTCTGATATTCTGTTCTATTCTTTATTCTGATATTCTATTCTTTATTCTGATATTCTATTCTTTATTCTGATATTCTGTTCTATTCCTTATTCTAATATTCTATTCTATTCCTTATACTGATATTCTGTTCTATTCTTTATTCTGATATTCTATTCTATTCTTTATACTGATATTCTATTCTATTCTTTATTCTGATATTCTATTCTATTCTTTATTCTGATATTCTGTTCTATTCTTTATTCTGATATTCTGTTCTATTTTTTATTCTGATATTCTATTCTTTATTCTGATATTCTATTCTATTCTATTCTTTATTCTGATATTCTATTCTATTCTTTATTCTGATATTCTGTTCTATTCTTTATTCTGATATTCTGTTCTATTCTTTATTCTATTCTATTCTATTCTTTATTCTGATATTCTATTCTATTCTTTATTCTGATATTCTGTTCTATTCTTTATTCTGATATTCTATTCTATTCTTTATTCTATTCTATTCTATTCTTTATTCTGATATTCTATTCTATTCTTTATACTGATATTCTATTCTATTCTTTATACTCATATTCTATTCTTTATTCTGATATTCTATTCTATTCTTTATTCTTATATTCTATTCTATTCTTTATTCTGATATTCTGTTCTATTCTTTATTCTGATATTCTATTCTTTATTCTAATATTCTGTTCTATTCTTTATTCTAATATTCTATTCTATTCCTTATACTGATATTCTGTTCTATTCTTTATTCTGATATTCTATTCTATTCTTTATACTGATATTCTATTCTATTCTTTATTCTGATATTCTATTCTATTATTTATTTTGATATTCTGTTCTATTCTTTAAACTGATATTCTGTTCTATTCTTTATTCTGATATTCTATTCTTTATTCTGATATTCTATTCTATTATTTATTTTGATATTCTGTTCTATTCTTTATACTGATATTCTATTCTATTCTTTATTCTGATATTCTATTCTTTATTCTGATATTCTGTTCTATTCTTTATTCTGATATTCTGTTCTATTCTTTATTCTATTCTGTTCTATTCTTTATAATGATATTCTGTTCTATTCTTATTTCTGATATTCTATTCTATTCTTTATACTGATATTCTATTCTATTCTTTATACTGATATTCTATTCTTTATTCTATTCTATTTTTTATACTGACATTCTATTCTTTATTCTGATATTCTATTCTTTATTCTGATATTCTGTTCTATTCTTTATTCTGATATTCTCTTCTATCCTTTATTCTGATATTCTATTATTTATTCTATTCTATTTTTTATACTGACATTCTATTCTTTATCCTGATATTCTATTCTATTCTTTATATTGATATTCTATTCTTTATTCTATTCTATTCTCTTTTTATACTGATATTCTATTCTTTATTCTGATATTCTATTCTATTCTTTATTCTGATATACTATTCTATTCTATTCTTTATTCTGATATTCTGTTCTATTCTTTATTCTGATATTCTATTCTTTATTCTGATATTCTGTTCTATTCTTTATTCTAATATTCTATTCTATTCCTTATACTGATATTCTGTTCTATTCTTTATTCTGATATTCTATTCTATTCTTTATACTGATATTCTA
The DNA here is from genome assembly GCF_964273705.1 of Natrix helvetica. Lineage (NCBI taxonomy): Eukaryota > Metazoa > Chordata > Lepidosauria > Squamata > Natricidae > Natrix > Natrix helvetica. Next base: position 141,354,133 of record NC_138551.1, read on the forward strand.
TTCTATTCTTTATTCTGATATTCTATTCTATTCTTTATTCTGATATTCTGTTCTATTTTTTATTCTGATATTCTATTCTTTATTCTGATATTCTATTCTATTCTATTCTTTATTCTGATATTCTATTCTATTCTTTATACTGATATTCTATTCTATTCTTTATTCTGATATTCTATTCTATTCTTTATTCTGATATTCTGTTCTATTCTTTATTCTGATATTCTATTCTATTCTTTATTCTGATATTCTGTTCTATTCTTTATTATGATATTCTATTCTATTCTTTATTCTGATATTCTATTCTTTATTCTATTCTATTTTTATACTGACATTCTATTCTTTATTCTGATATTCTATTCTTTTCTTTATATTGATATTCTATTCTTTATTCTATTCTATTCTATTTTTATACTGATATTCTATTCTTTATTCTGATATTCTATTCTATTCTTTATTCTGATATACTATTCTATTCTATTCTTTATTCTGATATTCTGTTCTATTCTTTATTCTGATATTCTATTCTATTCTTTATACTGATATTCTATTCTTTATTCTGATATTCTATTCTATTCTTTATTCTGATATTCTGTTCTATTCTTTATTCTGATATTCTCTTCTATCCTTTATTCTGATATTCTATTATTTATTCTATTCTATTTTTTATACTGACATTCTATTCTTTATTCTGATATTCTATTTTATTCTTTATATTGATATTCTATTCTTTATTCTATTCTATTCTCTTTTTATACTGATATTCTATTCTTTATACTGATATTCTATTCTATTCTTTATTCTGATATACTATTCTATTCTATTCTTTATTCTGATATTCTGTTCTATTCTTTATTCTGATATTCTATTCTTTATTCTGATATTCTGTTCTATTCTTTATTCTAATATTCTATTCTATTCCTTATACTGATATTCTGTTCTATTCTTTATTCTGATATTCTATTCTATTCTTTATACTGATATTCTATTCTATTCTTTATTCTCATATTCTATTCTATTCTTTATTCTGATATTCTGTTCTATTCTTTATTCTGATATTCTGTTCTATTTTTTATTCTGATATTCTACTCTTTATTCTGATATTCTATTCTATTCTATTCTTTATTCTGATATTCTATTCTATTCTTTATACTGATATTCTATTCTATTCTTTATTCTGATATTCTATTCTATTCTTTATTCTGATATTCTGTTCTATTCTTTATTCTGATATTCTATTCTATTCTTTATTCTGATATTCTGTTCTATTCTTTATTATGATATTCTATTCTATTCTTTATTCTGATATTCTATTCTATTCTTTATATTGATATTCTATTCTTTATTCTATTCTATTCTATTTTTATACTGACATTCTATTCTTTATTCTGATATTCTATTCTATTCTTTATATTGATATTCTATTCTTTATTCTATTCTATTCTATTTTTATACTGATATTCTATTCTTTATTCTGATATTCTATTCTATTCTTTATTCTGATATACTATTCTATTCTATTCTTTATTCTGATATTCTGTTCTATTCTTTATTCTGATATTCTATTCTTTATTCTGATATTCTGTTCTATTCTTCATTCTGATATTCTATTTATTCTGATATTCTATTCTATTCTTTATTCTAATATTCTATTCTATTCCTTATACTGATATTCTGTTCTATTCTTTATTCTGATATTCTATTCTATTCTTTATACTGATATTCTATTCTATTCTTTATTCTGATATTCTATTCTATTATTTATTTTGATATTCTGTTCTATTCTTTATACTGATATTCTATTCTATTCTTTATTCTGATATTCTATTCTTTATTCTGATATTCTGTTCTATTCTTTATTCTGATATTCTGTTCTATTCTTTATTCTATTCTATTCTTTATTCTGATATTCTGTTCTATTCTTTATTCTGATATTCTATTCTATTCTTTATACTGATATTCTATTCTATTCTTTATACTGATATTCTATTCTTTATTCTGATATTCTATTCTATTCTTTATTCTTATATTCTATTCTATTCTTTATACTGATATTCTATTCTATTCTTTATTCTGATATTCTATTCTATTATTTATTTTGATATTCTGTTCTATTCTTTATACTAATATTCTATTCTATTCTTTATTCTGATATTCTATTCTTTATTCTGATATTCGGTTCTATTCTTTATTCTGATATTCGGTTCTATTCTTTATTCTATTCTATTCTATTCTTTATTCTGATATTCTGTTCTATTCTTTATTCTGATATTCTATTCTATTCTTTATACTGATATTCTATTCTATTCTTTATACTGATATTCTATTCTTTATTCTGATATTCTATTCTATTCTTTATTCTTATATTCTATTCTATTCTTTATTCTGATATTCTGTTCTATTCTTTATTCTGATATTCTATTCTTTATTCTAATATTCTGTTCTATTCTTTATTCTAATATTCTATTCTATTCCTTATACTGATATTCTGTTCTATTCTTTATTCTGATATTCTATTCTATTCTTTATACTGATATTCTATTCTATTCTTTATTCTGATATTCTATTCTATTATTTATTTTGATATTCTGTTCTATTCTTTATACTGATATTCTGTTCTATTCTTTATTCTATTCTATTCTATTCTTTATAATGATATTCTGTTCTATTCTTATTTCTGATATTCTATTCTATTCTTTATACTGATATTCTATTCTATTCTTTATACTGATATTCTATTCTTTATTCTATTCTATTTTTTATACTGACATTCTATTCTTTATTCTGATATTCTATTCTATTCTTTATTCTGATATTCTGTTCTATTCTTTATTCTGATATTCTCTTCTATCCTTTATTCTGATATTCTATTATTTATTCTATTCTATTTTTTATACTGACATTCTATTCTTTATCCTGATATTCTATTCTATTCTTTATATTGATATTCTATTCTTTATTCTATTCTATTCTCTTTTTATACTGATATTCTATTCTTTATTCTGATATTCTATTCTATTCTTTATTCTGATATACTATTCTATTCTATTCTTTATTCTGATATTCTGTTCTATTCTTTATTCTGATATTCTATTCTTTATTCTGATATTCTATTCTTTATTCTGATATTCTGTTCTATTCTTTATTCTAATATTCTATTCTATTCCTTATACTGATATTCTTTTCTATTCTTTATTCTGATATTCTATTCTATTCTTTATACTGATATTCTATTCTATTCTTTATTCTGATATTCCATTCTATTCTTTATTCTGATATTCTGTTCTATTCTTTATTCTGATATTCTGTTCTATTTTTTATTCTGATATTCTATTCTTTATTCTGATATTCTATTCTATTCTATTCTTTATTCTGATATTCTATTCTATTCTTTATTCTGATATTCTGTTCTATTCTTTATTCTGATATTCTATTCTATTCTTTATTCTGATATTCTGTTCTATTCTTTATTCTGATATTCTGTTCTATTCTTTATTCTATTCTATTCTATTCTTTATTCTGATATTCTATTCTATTCTTTATTCTGATATTCTGTTCTATTCTTTATTCTGATATTCTGTTCTATTCTTTATTCTATTCTATTCTATTCTTTATTCTGATATTCTATTCTATTCTTTATACTGATATTCTATTCTATTCTTTATACTCATATTCTATTCTTTATTCTGATATTCTATTCTATTCTATTCTTTATTCTTATATTCTATTCTATTCTTTATTCTGATATTCTGTTCTATTCTTTATTCTGATATTCTATTCTTTATTCTAATATTCTGTTCTATTCTTTATTCTAATATTCTATTCTATTCCTTATACTGATATTCTGTTCTATTCTTTATTCTGATATTCTATTCTATTCTTTATACTGATATTCTATTCTATTCTTTATTTGATATTCTATTCTATTATTTATTTTGATATTCTGTTCTATTCTTTAAACTGATATTCTGTTCTATTCTTTATTCTGATATTCTATTCTTTATTCTGATATTCTATTCTATTATTTATTTTGATATTCTGTTCTATTCTTTATACTGATATTCTATTCTATTCTTTATTCTGATATTCTATTCTTTATTCTGATATTCTGTTCTATTCTTTATTCTGATATTCTGTTCTATTCTTTATTCTATTCTGTTCTATTCTTTATAATGATATTCTGTTCTATTCTTATTTCTGATATTCTATTCTATTCTTTATACTGATATTCTATTCTATTCTTTATTCTGATATTCTATTCTATTATTTATTTTGATATTCTGTTCTATTCTTTATACTGATATTCTGTTCTATTCTTTATTCTATTCTATTCTATTCTTTATAATGATATTCTGTTCTATTCTTATTTCTGATATTCTATTCTATTCTTTATACTGATATTCTATTCTATTCTTTATACTGATATTCTATTCTTTATTCTATTCTATTTTTTATACTGACATTCTATTCTTTATTCTGATATTCTATTCTATTCTTTATTCTGATATTCTGTTCTATTCTTTATTCTGATATTCTCTTCTATCCTTTATTCTGATATTCTATTATTTATTCTATTCTATTTTTTATACTGACATTCTATTCTTTATCCTGATATTCTATTCTATTCTTTATATTGATATTCTATTCTTTATTCTATTCTATTCTCTTTTTATACTGATATTCTATTCTTTATTCTGATATTCTATTCTATTCTTTATTCTGATATACTATTCTATTCTATTCTTTATTCTGATATTCTGTTCTATTCTTTATTCTGATATTCTATTCTTTATTCTGATATTCTATTCTTTATTCTGATATTCTGTTCTATTCTTTATTCTAATATTCTATTCTATTCCTTATACTGATATTCTTTTCTATTCTTTATTCTGATATTCTATTCTATTCTTTATACTGATATTCTATTCTATTCTTTATTCTGATATTCCATTCTATTCTTTATTCTGATATTCTGTTCTATTCTTTATTCTGATATTCTGTTCTATTTTTTATTCTGATATTCTATTCTTTATTCTGATATTCTATTCTATTCTATTCTTTATTCTGATATTCTATTCTATTCTTTATTCTGATATTCTGTTCTATTCTTTATTCTGATATTCTATTCTATTCTTTATTCTGATATTCTGTTCTATTCTTTATTCTGATATTCTGTTCTATTCTTTATTCTATTCTATTCTATTCTTTATTCTGATATTCTATTCTATTCTTTATTCTGATATTCTGTTCTATTCTTTATTCTGATATTCTGTTCTATTCTTTATTCTATTCTATTCTATTCTTTATTCTGATATTCTATTCTATTCTTTATACTGATATTCTATTCTATTCTTTATACTCATATTCTATTCTTTATTCTGATATTCTATTCTATTCTTTATTCTTATATTCTATTCTATTCTTTATTCTGATATTCTGTTCTATTCTTTATTCTGATATTCTATTCTTTATTCTAATATTCTGTTCTATTCTTTATTCTAATATTCTATTCTATTCCTTATACTGATATTCTGTTCTATTCTTTATTCTGATATTCTATTCTATTCTTTATACTGATATTCTATTCTATTCTTTATTCTGATATTCTATTCTATTATTTATTTTGATATTCTGTTCTATTCTTTAAACTGATATTCTGTTCTATTCTTTATTCTGATATTCTATTCTTTATTCTGATATTCTATTCTATTATTTATTTTGATATTCTGTTCTATTCTTTATACTGATATTCTATTCTATTCTTTATTCTGATATTCTATTCTTTATTCTGATATTCTGTTCTATTCTTTATTCTGATATTCTGTTCTATTCTTTATTCTATTCTGTTCTATTCTTTATAATGATATTCTGTTCTATTCTTATTTCTGATATTCTATTCTATTCTTTATACTGATATTCTATTCTATTCTTTATACTGATATTCTATTCTTTATTCTATTCTATTTTTTATACTGACATTCTATTCTTTATTCTGATATTCTATTCTATTCTTTATTCTTATATTCTATTCTATTCTTTATTCTGATATTCTATTCTATTCTTTATTCTGATATTCTATTCTATTCTTTATTCTGATATACTATTCTATTCTATTCTTTATTCTGATATTCTGTTCTATTCTTTATTCTGATATTCTATTCTTTATTCTGATATTCTGTTCTATTCTTCATTCTGATATTCTATTCTATTCTTTATTCTGATATTCTGTTCTATTCTTTATTCTGATATTCTATTCTTTATTCTGATATTCTATTCTTTATTCTGATATTCTGTTCTATTCCTTATTCTAATATTCTATTCTATTCTTTATTCTGATATTCTGTTCTATTCTTTATTCTGATATTCTATTCTTTATTCTGATATTCTATTCTTTATTCTGATATTCTGTTCTATTCTTTATTATGATATTCTATTCTATTCTTTATTCTGATATTCTATTCTATTCTTTATATTGATATTCTATTCTTTATTCTATTCTATTCTATTTTTATACTGACATTCTATTCTTTATTCTGATATTCTATTCTATTCTTTATATTGATATTCTATTCTTTATTCTATTCTATTCTATTTTTATACTGATATTCTATTCTTTATTCTGATATTCTATTCTATTCTTTATTCTGATATACTATTCTATTCTATTCTTTATTCTGATATTCTGTTCTATTCTTTATTCTGATATTCTATTCTTTATTCTGATATTCTGTTCTATTCTTCATTCTGATATTCTATTTATTCTGATATTCTATTCTATTCTTTATTCTAATATTCTATTCTATTCCTTATACTGATATTCTGTTCTATTCTTTATTCTGATATTCTATTCTATTCTTTATACTGATATTCTATTCTATTCTTTATTCTGATATTCTATTCTATTATTTATTTTGATATTCTGTTCTATTCTTTATACTGATATTCTATTCTATTCTTTATTCTGATATTCTATTCTTTATTCTGATATTCTGTTCTATTCTTTATTCTGATATTCTGTTCTATTCTTTATTCTATTCTATTCTTTATTCTGATATTCTGTTCTATTCTTTATTCTGATATTCTATTCTATTCTTTATACTGATATTCTATTCTATTCTTTATACTGATATTCTATTCTTTATTCTGATATTCTATTCTATTCTTTATTCTTATATTCTATTCTATTCTTTATACTGATATTCTATTCTATTCTTTATTCTGATATTCTATTCTATTATTTATTTTGATATTCTGTTCTATTCTTTATACTAATATTCTATTCTATTCTTTATTCTGATATTCTATTCTTTATTCTGATATTCTGTTCTATTCTTTATTCTGATATTCGGTTCTATTCTTTATTCTATTCTATTCTATTCTTTATTCTGATATTCTGTTCTATTCTTTATTCTGATATTCTATTCTATTCTTTATACTGATATTCTATTCTATTCTTTATACTGATATTCTATTCTTTATTCTGATATTATATTCTATTCTTTATTCTTATATTCTATTCTATTCTTTATTCTGATATTCTGTTCTATTCTTTATTCTGATATTCTATTCTTTATTCTAATATTCTGTTCTATTCTTTATTCTAATATTCTATTCTATTCCTTATACTGATATTCTGTTCTATTCTTTATTCTGATATTCTATTCTATTCTTTATACTGATATTCTATTCTATTCTTTATTCTGATATTCTATTCTATTATTTATTTTGATATTCTGTTCTATTCTTTATACTGATATTCTGTTCTATTCTTTATTCTATTCTATTCTATTCTTTATAATGATATTCTGTTCTATTCTTATTTCTGATATTCTATTCTATTCTTTATACTGATATTCTATTCTATTCTTTATACTGATATTCTATTCTTTATTCTATTCTATTTTTTATACTGACATTCTATTCTTTATTCTGATATTCTATTCTATTCTTTATTCTGATATTCTGTTCTATTCTTTATTCTGATATTCTCTTCTATCCTTTATTCTGATATTCTATTATTTATTCTATTCTATTTTTTATACTGACATTCTATTCTTTATCCTGATATTCTATTCTATTCTTTATATTGATATTCTATTCTTTATTCTATTCTATTCTCTTTTTATACTGATATTCTATTCTTTATTCTGATATTCTATTCTATTCTTTATTCTGATATACTATTCTATTCTATTCTTTATTCTGATATTCTGTTCTATTCTTTATTCTGATATTCTATTCTTTATTCTGATATTCTATTCTTTATTCTGATATTCTGTTCTATTCTTTATTCTAATATTCTATTCTATTCCTTATACTGATATTCTTTTCTATTCTTTATTCTGATATTCTATTCTATTCTTTATACTGATATTCTATTCTATTCTTTATTCTGATATTCCATTCTATTCTTTATTCTGATATTCTGTTCTATTCTTTATTCTGATATTCTGTTCTATTTTTTATTCTGATATTCTATTCTTTATTCTGATATTCTATTCTATTCTATTCTTTATTCTGATATTCTATTCTATTCTTTATTCTGATATTCTGTTCTATTCTTTATTCTGATATTCTATTCTATTCTTTATTCTGATATTCTGTTCTATTCTTTATTCTGATATTCTGTTCTATTCTTTATTCTATTCTATTCTATTCTTTATTCTGATATTCTATTCTATTCTTTATTCTGATATTCTGTTCTATTCTTTATTCTGATATCCTGTTCTATTCTTTATTCTATTCTATTCTATTCTTTATTCTGATATTCTATTCTATTCTTTATACTATTCTATTCTATTCTTTATACTCATATTCTATTCTTTATTCTGATATTCTATTCTATTCTTTATTCTTATATTCTATTCTATTCTTTATTCTGATATTCTGTTCTATTCTTTATTCTGATATTCTATTCTTTATTCTAATATTCTGTTCTATTCTTTATTCTAATATTCTATTCTATTCCTTATACTGATATTCTGTTGTATTCTTTATTCTGATATTCTATTCTATTCTTTATACTGATATTCTATTCTATTCTTTATTCTGATATTCTATTCTATTATTTATTTTGATATTCTGTTCTATTCTTTAAACTGATATTCTGTTCTATTCTTTATTCTGATATTCTATTCTTTATTCTGATATTCTATTCTATTATTTATTTTGATATTCTGTTCTATTCTTTATACTGATATTCTATTCTATTCTTTATTCTGATATTCTATTCTTTATTCTGATATTCTGTTCTATTCTTTATTCTGATATTCTGTTCTATTCTTTATTCTATTCTGTTCTATTCTTTATAATGATATTCTGTTCTATTCTTATTTCTGATATTCTATTCTATTCTTTATACTGATATTCTATTCTATTCTTTATACTGATATTCTATTCTTTATTCTATTCTATTTTTTATACTGACATTCTATTCTTTATTCTGATATTCTATTCTTTATTCTGATATTCTGTTCTATTCTTTATTCTGATATTCTCTTCTATCCTTTATTCTGATATTCTATTATTTATTCTATTCTATTTTTTATACTGACATTCTATTCTTTATCCTGATATTCTATTCTATTCTATTCTTTATATTGATATTCTATTCTTTATTCTATTCTATTCTCTTTTTATACTGATATTCTATTCTTTATTCTGATATTCTATTCTATTCTTTATTCTGATATACTATTCTATTCTATTCTTTATTCTGATATTCTGTTCTATTCTTTATTCTGATATTCTATTCTTTATTCTGATATTCTGTTCTATTCTTTATTATAATATTCTATTCTATTCCTTATACTGATATTCTGTTCTATTCTTTATTCTGATATTCTATTCTATTCTTTATACTGATATTCTATTCTATTCTTTATTCTGATATTCTATTCTATTCTTTATTCTGATATTCTGTTCTATTTTTTATTCTGATATTCTATTCTTTATTCTGATATTCTATTCTATTCTATTCTTTATTCTGATATTCTATTCTATTCTTTATACTGATATTCTATTCTATTCTTTATTCTGATATTCTATTCTATTCTTTATTCTGATATTCTGTTCTATTCTTTATTCTGATATTCTATTCTATTCTTTATTCTGATATTCTGTTCTATTCTTTATTATGATATTCTATTCTATTCATTATTCTGATATTCTATTCTTTATTCTATTCTATTTTTATACTGACATTCTATTCTTTATTCTGATATTCTATTCTTTTCTTTATATTGATATTCTATTCTTTATTCTATTCTATTCTATTTTTATACTGATATTCTATTCTTTATTCTGATATTCTATTCTATTCTTTATTCTGATATACTATTCTATTCTATTCTTTATTCTGATATTCTGTTCTATTCTTTATTCTGATATTCTATTCTATTTTTTATACTGACATTCTATTCTTTATTCTGATATTCTATTCTTTATTCTGATATTCTGTTCTATTCTTTATTCTGATATTCTCTTCTATCCTTTATTCTGATATTCTATTATTTATTCTATTCTATTTTTTATACTGACATTCTATTCTTTATCCTGATATTCTATTCTTTATTCTATTCTATTCTCTTTTTATACTGATATTCTATTCTTTATTCTGATATTCTATTCTATTCTTTATTCTGATATACTATTCTATTCTATTCTTTATTCTGATATTCTGTTCTATTCTTTATTCTGATATTCTATTCTTTATTCTGATATTCTGTTCTATTCTTTATTCTAATATTCTATTCTATTCCTTATACTGATATCAGAATAAAGAATAGGATATTCTATTCTATTCTTTATACTGATATTCTATTCTATTCTTTATTCTGATATTCTATTCTATTCTTTATTCTGATATTCTGTTCTATTCTTTATTCTGATATTCTGTTCTATTTTTTATTCTGATATTCTATTCTGATATTCTATTCTATTCTATTCTTTATTCTGATATTCTATTCTATTCTTTATACTGATATTCTATTCTATTCTTTATTCTGATATTCTATTCTATTCTTTATTCTGATATTCTGTTCTATTCTTTATTCTGATAGTCTATTCTATTCTTTATTCTGATATTCTGTTCTATTCTTTATTATGATATTCTATTCTATTCTTTATTCTGATATTCTATTCTTTATTCTATTCTATTTTTATACTGACATTCTATTCTTTATTCTGATATTCTATTCTATTCTTTATATTGATATTCTATTCTTTATTCTATTCTATTCTATTTTTATACTGATATTCTATTCTTTATTCTGATATTCTATTCTATTCTTTATTCTGATATACTATTCTATTCTATTCTTTATTCTGATATTCTGTTCTATTCTTTATTCTGATATTCTATTCTTTATTCTGATATTCTGTTCTATTCTTCATTCTGATATTCTATTCTATTCTTTATTCTGATATTCTGTTCTATTCTTTATTCTAATATTCTATTCTATTCCTTATACTGATATTCTGTTCTATTCTTTATTCTGATATTCTATTCTATTCTTTATACTGATATTCTATTCTATTCTTTATTCTGATATTCTATTCTATTATTTATTTTGATATTCTGTTCTATTCTTTATACTGATATTCTATTCTATTCTTTATTCTGATATTCTATTCTTTATTCTGATATTCTGTTCTATTCTTTATTCTGATATTCTGTTCTATTCTTTATTCTATTCTATTCTTTATTCTGATATTCTGTTCTATTCTTTATTCTGATATTCTATTCTATTCTTTATACTGATATTCTATTCTATTCTTTATACTGATATTCTATTCTTTATTCTTATATTCTATTCTATTCTTTATTCTTATATTCTATTCTATTCTTTATACTGATATTCTATTCTATTCTTTATTCTGATATTCTATTCTATTATTTATTTTGATATTCTGTTCTATTCTTTATACTAATATTCTATTCTATTCTTTATTCTGATATTCTATTCTTTATTCTGATATTCTGTTCTATTCTTTATTCTGATATTCGGTTCTATTCTTTATTCTATTCTATTCTATTCTTTATTCTGATATTCTGTTCTATTCTTTATTCTGATATTCTATTCTATTCTTTATACTGATATTCTATTCTATTCTTTATACTGATATTCTATTCTTTATTCTGATATTCTATTCTATTCTTTATTCTTATATTCTATTCTATTCTTTATTCTGATATTCTGTTCTATTCTTTATTCTGATATTCTATTCTTTATTCTAATATTCTGTTCTATTCTTTATTCTAATATTCTATTCTATTCCTTATACTGATATTCTGTTCTATTCTTTATTCTGATATTCTATTCTATTCTTTATACTGATATTCTATTCTATTCTTTATTCTGATATTCTATTCTATTATTTATTCTGATATTCTGTTCTATTCTTTATACTGATATTCTATTCTATTCTTTATTCTGATATTCTATTCTTTATTCTGATATTCTATTCTATTATTTATTTTGATATTCTGTTCTATTCTTTATACTGATATTCTATTCTATTCTTTATTCTGATATTCTATTCTATTATTTATTTTGATATTCTGTTCTATTCTTTATACTAATATTCTATTCTATTCTTTATTCTGATATTCTATTCTTTATTCTGATATTCTGTTCTATTCTTTATTCTGATATTCGGTTCTATTCTTTATTCTATTCTATTCTATTCTTTATTCTGATATTCTGTTCTATTCTTTATTCTGATATTCTATTCTATTCTTTATACTGATATTCTATTCTATTCTTTATACTGATATTCTATTCTTTATTCTGATATTCTATTCTATTCTTTATTCTTATATTCTATTCTATTCTTTATTCTGATATTCTGTTCTATTCTTTATTCTGATATTCTATTCTTTATTCTAATATTCTGTTCTATTCTTTATTCTAATATTCTATTCTATTCCTTATACTGATATTCTGTTCTATTCTTTATTCTGATATTCTATTCTATTCTTTATACTGATATTCTATTCTATTCTTTATTCTGATATTCTATTCTATTATTTATTTTGATATTCTGTTCTATTCTTTATACTGATATTCTGTTCTATTCTTTATTCTGATATTCTATTCTTTATTCTGATATTCTATTCTATTATTTATTTTGATATTCTGTTCTATTCTTTATACTGATATTCTATTCTATTCTTTATTCTGATATTCTATTCTTTATTCTGATATTCTGTTCTATTCTTTATTCTGATATTCTGTTCTATTCTTTATTCTATTCTATTCTATTCTTTATAATGATATTCTGTTCTATTCTTATTTCTGATATTCTATTCTATTCTTTATACTGATATTCTATTCTATTCTTTATACTGATATTCTATTCTTTATTCTATTCTATTTTTTATACTGACATTCTATTCTTTATTCTGATATTCTATTCTATTCTTTATATTGATATTCTATTCTTTATTCTATTCTATTCTCTTTTTATACTGATATTCTATTCTTTATTCTGATATTCTATTCTATTCTTTATTCTGATATTCTGTTCTATTCTTTATTCTGATATTCTGTTCTATTTTTTATTCTGATATTCTATTCTTTATTCTGATATTCTATTCTATTATATTCTTTATTCTGATATTCTATTCTATTCTTTATACTGATATTCTACTCTATTCTTTATTCTGATATTCTATTCTATTCTTTATTCTGATATTCTGTTCTATTCTTTATTCTGATATTCTATTCTATTCTTTATTCTGATATTCTGTTCTATTCTTTATTCTGATATTCTGTTCTATTCTTTATTCTATTCTATTCTATTCTTTGTTCTGATATTCTATTCTATTCTTTATACTGATATTCTATTCTATTCTTTATACTGATATTCTATTCTTTATTCTGATATTCTATTCTATTCTTTATTCTTATATTCTATTCTATTCTTTATTCTGATATTCTGTTCTATTCTTTATTCTGATATTCTATTCTTTATTCTAATATTCTGTTCTATTCTTTATTCTAATATTCTATTCTATTCCTTATACTGATATTCTGTTCTATTCTTTATTCTGATTTTCTATTCTATTGTTTATACTGATATTCTATTCTATTCTTTATTCTGATATTCTATTCTTTATTCTGATATTCTATTCTATTATTTATTTTGATATTCTGTTCTATTCTTTATACTGATATTCTATTCTATTCTTTATTCTGATATTCTATTCTTTATTCTGATATTCTGTTCTATTCTTTATTCTGATATTCTGTTCTATTCTTTATTCTATTCTATTCTATTCTTTATAATGATATTCTGTTCTATTCTTATTTCTGATATTCTATTCTATTCTTTATACTGATATTCTATTCTATTCTTTATACTGATATTCTATTCTTTATTCTATTCTATTTTTTATACTGACATTCTATTCTTTATTCTGATATTCTGTTCTATTCTTTATTCTGATATTCTCTTCTATCCTTTATTCTGATATTCTATTATTTATTCTATTCTATTTTTTATACTGACATTCTATTCTTTATACTGATATTCTATTCTATTCTTTATATTAATATTCTATTCTTTATTCTATTCTATTCTCTTTTTATACTGATATTCTATTCTTTATTCTGATATTCTATTCTATTGTTTATTCTGATATACTATTCTATTCTATTCTTTATTCTGATATTCTGTTCTATTCTTTATTCTGATATTCTATTCTTTATTCTGATATTCTGTTCTATTCTTTATTCTAATATTCTATTCTATTCCTTATACTGATATTCTGTTCTATTCTTTATTCTGATATTCTATTCTATTCTTTATACTGATATTCTATTCTATTCTTTATTCTGATATTCTATTCTATTCTTTATTCTGATATTCTGTTCTATTCTTTATTCTGATATTCTGTTCTATTTTTTATTCTGATATTCTATTCTTTATTCTGATATTCTATTCTATTCTATTCTTTATTCTGATATTCTATTCTATTCTTTATACTGATATTCTATTCTATTCTTTATTCTGATATTCTATTCTATTCTTTATTCTGATATTCTGTTCTATTCTTTATTCTGATATTCTATTCTATTCTTTATTCTGATATTCTGTTCTATTCTTTATTATGATATTCTATTCTATTCTTTATTCTGATATTCTATTCTTTATTCTATTCTATTTTTATACTGACATTCTATTCTTTATTCTGATATTCTATTCTATTTTTATACTGATATTCTATTCTTTATTCTGATATTCTATTCTATTCTTTATTCTGATATACTATTCTATTCTATTCTTTATTCTGATATTCTGTTCTATTCTTTATTCTGATATTCTATTCTTTATTCTGATATTCTGTTCTATTCTTCATTCTGATATTCTATTCTATTCCTTATACTGATATTCTGTTCTATTCTTTATTCTGATATTCTATTTTATTCTTTATACTGATATTCTATTCTATTCTTTATTCTGATATTCTATTCTATTATTTATTTTGATATTCTGTTCTATTCTTTATACTGATATTCTATTCTATTCTTTATTCTGATATTCTATTCTTTATTCTGATATTCTGTTCTATTCTTTATTCTGATATTCTGTTCTATTCTTTATTCTATTCTATTCTATTCTTTATTCTGATATTCTGTTCTATTCTTTATTCTGATATTCTATTCTATTCTTTATACTGATATTCTATTCTTTATTCTGATATTCTATTCTATTCTTTATTCTGATATTCTGTTCTATTTTTTATTCTGATATTCTATTCTTTATTCTGATATTCTATTCTATTCTATTCTTTATTCTGATATTCTATTCTATTCTTTATACTGATATTCTATTCTATTCTTTATTCTCATATTCTATTCTATTCTTTATTCTGATATTCTGTTCTATTCTTTATTCTGATATTCTATTCTATTCTTTATTCTGATATTCTGTTCTATTCTTTATTATGATATTCTATTCTATTCTTTATTCTGATATTCTATTCTTTATTCTATTCTATTTTTATACTGCCATTCTATTCTTTATTCTGATATTCTATTCTATTCTTTATATTGATATTCTATTCTTTATTCTATTCTATTCTATTTTTATACTGATATTCTATTCTTTATTCTGATATTCTATTCTATTCTTTATTCGGATATACTATTCTATTCTATTCTTTATTCTGACATTCTGTTCTATTCTTTATTCTGATATTCTATTCTTTATTCTGATATTCTGTTCTATTCTTCATTCTGATATTCTATTCTATTCTTTATTCTGATATTCTGTTCTATTCTTTATTATGATATTCTATTCTATTCTTTATTCTGATATTCTATTCTTTATTCTATTCTATTTTTATACTGCCATTCTATTCTTTATTCTGATATTCTATTCTATTCTTTATATTGATATTCTATTCTTTATTCTATTCTATTCTATTTTTATACTGATATTCTATTCTTTATTCTGATATTCTATTCTATTCTTTATTCGGATATACTATTCTATTCTATTCTTTATTCTGATATTCTGTTCTATTCTTTATTCTGATATTCTATTCTTTATTCTGATATTCTGTTCTATTCTTCATTCTGATATTCTATTCTATTCTTTATTCTGATATTCTGTTCTATTCTTTATTCTAATATTCTATTCTATTCCTTATACTGATATTCTGTTCTATTCTTTATTCTGATATTCTATTCTATTCTTTATACTGATATTCTATTCTATTCTTTATTCTGATATTCTATTCTATTATTTATTTTGATATTCTGTTCTATTCTTTATACTGATATTCTATTCTATTCTTTATTCTGATATTCTATTCTTTATTCTGATATTCTGTTCTATTCTTTATTCTGATATTCTGTTCTATTCTTTATTCTATTCTGTTCTATTCTTTATTCTGATATTCTCTTCTATTCTTTATTCTGATATTCTGTTCTATTCTTTATTCTGATATTCTGTTCTATTCTTTATTCTATTCTGTTCTATTCTTTATTCTGATATTCTCTTCTATTCTTTATTCTGATATTCTATTCTATTCTTTATACTGATATTCTATTCTATTCTTTATACTGATATTCTATTCTTTATTCTGATATTCTATTCTATTCTTTATTCTTATATTCTATTCTATTCTTTATTCTGATATTCTGTTCTATTCTTTATTCTGATATTCTATTCTTTATTCTATTCTATTTTTTATACTGACATTCTATTCTTTATTCTGATATTCTATTCTATTCTTTATATTGATATTCTATTCTTTATTCTATTCTATTCTCTTTTTATACTGATATTCTATTCTTTATACTGATATTCTATTCTATTCTTTATTCTGATATACTATTCTATTCTATTCTTTATTCTGATATTCTGTTCTATTCTTTATTCTGATATTCTATTCTTTATTCTGATATTCTGTTCTATTCTTTATTCTAATATTCTATTCTATTCCTTATACTGATATTCTGTTCTATTCTTTATTCTGATATTCTATTCTATTCTTTATACTGATATTCTATTCTATTCTTTATTCTGATATTCTATTCTATTATTTATTTTGATATTCTGTTCTATTCTTTATACTGATATTCTATTCTATTCTTTATTCTGATATTCTGTTCTATTCTTTATTCTATTCTATTCTATTCTTTATAATGATATTCTGTTCTATTCTTTATTCTGATATTCTATTCTATTCTTTATACTGATATTCTATTCTATTCTTTATACTGATATTCTATTCTTTATTCTGTTCTATTTTTTATACTGACATTCTATTCTTTATTCTGATATTCTGTTCTATTCTTTATTCTGATATTCTGTTCTATTCTATTCTATTCTATTCTATTCTTTATAATGATATTCTGTTCTATTCTTTATTCTGATATTCTATTCTATTCTTTATACTGATATTCTATTCTATTCTTTATACTGATATTCTATTCTTTATTCTATTCTATTTTTATACTGACATTCTATTCTTTATTGTGATATTCTGTTCTATTCTTTATATTGATATTCTAATCTTTATTCTGATATTCTGTTCTATTCTTTATATTGATATTCTATTCTTTATTCTATTCTATTCTATTTTTATACTGATATTCTATTCTTTATTCTGATATTCTATTCTATTATTTATTTTGATATTCTGTTCTATTCTTTATACTGATATTCTATTCTATTCTTTATTCTGATATTCTATTCTTTATTCTGATATTCTGTTCTATTCTTTATTCTGATATTCTGTTCTATTCTTTATTCTATTCTATTCTATTCTTTATTCTGATATTCTGTTCTATTCTTTATTCTGATATTCTATTCTATTCTTTATACTTATATTCTATTCTATTCTTTATTCTGATATTCTGTTCTATTCTTTATTCTGATATTCTATTCTATTCCTTATACTGATATTCTGTTCTATTCTTTATTCTGATATTCTATTCTATTCTTTATACTGATATTCTATTCTATTCTTTATTCTGATATTCTATTCTATTATTTATTTTGATATTCTGTTCTATTCTTTATACTGATATTCTATTCTATTCTTTATTCTGATATTCTATTCTTTATTCTGATATTCTGTTCTATTCTTTATTCTATTCTATTCTATTCTATTCTATTCTTTATAATGATATTCTGTTCTATTCTTTATTCTGATATTCTATTCTATTCTTTATACTGATATTCTATTCTATTCTTTATACTGATATTCTATTCTTTATTCTATTCTATTTTTTATACTGACATTCTATTCTTTATTCTGATATTCTGTTCTATTCTTTATTCTGATATTCTGTTCTATTCTATTCTATTCTATTCTTTATAATGATATTCTGTTCTATTCTTTATTCTGATATTCTATTCTATTCTTTATACTGATATTCTATTCTATTCTTTATACTGATATTCTATTCTATTCTATTTTTATACTGATATTCTATTCTTTATTCTGATATTCTATTCTATTATTTATTTTGATATTCTGTTCTATTCTTTATACTGATATTCTATTCTATTCTTTATTCTGATATTCTATTCTTTATTCTGATATTCTGTTCTATTCTTTATTCTGATATTCTGTTCTATTCTTTATTCTATTCTATTCTATTCTTTATTCTGATATTCTGTTCTATTCTTTATTCTGATATTCTATTCTATTCTTTATACTTATATTCTATTCTATTCTTTATTCTGATATTCTGTTCTATTCTTTATTCTGATATTCTATTCTTTATTCTGATATTCTGTTCTATTCTTTATTCTAATATTCTATTCTATTCCTTATACTGATATTCTGTTCTATTCTTTATTCTGATATTCTATTCTATTCTTTATACTGATATTCTATTCTATTCTTTATTCTGATATTCTATTCTATTATTTATTTTGATATTCTGTTCTATTCTTTATACTGATATTCTATTCTATTCTTTATTCTGATATTCTATTCTTTATTCTGATATTCTGTTCTATTCTTTATTCTATTCTATTCTATTCTATTCTATTCTTTATAATGATATTCTGTTCTATTCTTTATTCTGATATTCTATTCTATTCTTTATACTGATATTCTATTCTATTCTTTATACTGATATTCTATTCTTTATTCTATTCTATTTTTTATACTGACATTCTATTCTTTATTCTGATATTCTGTTCTATTCTTTATTCTGATCTTCTGTTCTATTCTATTCTATTCTATTCTTTATAATGATATTCTGTTCTATTCTTTATTCTGATATTCTATTCTATTCTTTATACTGATATTCTATTCTATTCTTTATACTGATATTCTATTCTTTATTCTATTCTATTTTTTATACTGACATTCTATTCTTTATTCTGATATTCTGTTCTATTCTTTATATTGATATTCTATTCTTTATTCTGATATTCTATTCTATTCTATTCTTTATTCTGATATTCTATTCTATTCTTTATACTGATATTCTATTCTATTCTTTATTCTGATATTCTATTCTTTATTCTGATATTCTGTTCTATTCTTTATTCTGATATTCTATTCTATTCTTTATTCTGATATTCTGTTCTATTCTTTATTATGATATTCTATTCTATTCCTTATTCTGATCTTCTATTCTTTATTCTATTCTATTTTTTATACTGACATTCTATTCTTTATTCTGATATTCTATTCTATTCTATTCTTTATTCTGATATTCTATTCTATTCTTTATACTGATATTCTATTATATTCTTTATTCTGATATTCTATTCTATTCTTTATTCTGATATTCTGTTCTATTCTTTATTCTGATATTCTATTCTATTCTTTATTCTGATATTCTGTTCTACTCTTTATTATGAAATTCTATTCTATTCTTTATTCTGATATTCTATTCTTTATTCTATTCTATTTTTTATACTGACATTCTATTCTTTATTCTGATATTCTGTTCTATTCTTTATTCTGATATTCTATTCTTTATTCTGATATTCTGTTCTATTCTTTATTCTAATATTCTATTCTATTCCTTATACTGATATTCTGTTCTATTCTTTATTCTGATATTCTATTCTATTCTTTATACTGATATTCTATTCTATTCTTTATTCTGATATTCTATTCTATTCTTTATTCTGATATTCTGTTCTATTCTTTATTCTGATATTCTGTTCTATTTTTTATTCTGATATTCTATTCTTTATTCTGATATTCTATTCTATTCTATTCTTTATTCTGATATTCTATTCTATTCTTTATACTGATATTCTATTCTATTCTTTATTATGATATTCTATTCTATTCTTTATTCTGATATTCTGTTCTATTCTTTATTATGATATTCTATTCTATTCTTTATTCTGATATTCTGTTCTATTCTTTATTATGATATTCTATTCTATTCTTTATTCTGATATTCTATTCTTTATTCTATTCTATTTTTATACTGACATTCTATTCTTTATTCTGATATTCTATTCTTTTCTTTATATTGATATTCTATTCTTTATTCTATTCTATTCTATTTTTATACTGATATTCTATTCTTTATTCTGATATTCTATTCTATTCTTTATTCTGATATACTATTCTATTCTATTCTTTATTCTGATATTCTGTTCTATTCTTTATTCTGATATTCTATTCTTTATTCTGATATTCTGTTCTATTCTTCATTCTGATATTCTATTCTATTCTTTATTCTGATATTCTGTTCTATTCTTTATTCTAATATTCTATTCTATTCCTTATACTGATATTCTGTTCTATTCTTTATTCTGATATTCTATTTTATTCTTTATACTGATATTCTATTCTATTCTTTATTCTGATATTCTATTCTATTATTTATTTTGATATTCTGTTCTATTCTTTATACTGATATTCTATTCTATTCTTTATTCTGATATTCTATTCTTTATTCTGATATTCTGTTCTATTCTTTATTCTGATATTCTGTTCTATTCTTTATTCTATTCTATTCTATTCTTTATTCTGATATTCTGTTCTATTCTTTATTCTGATATTCTATTCTATTCTTTATACTGATATTCTATTCTATTCTTTATACTGATATTCTATTCTTTATTCTGATATCCTATTCTATTCTTTATTCTTATATTCTATTCTATTCTTTATTCTGATATTCTGTTCTATTCTTTATTCTGATATTCTATTCTTTATTCTGATATTCTGTTCTATTCTTTATTCTAATATTCTATTCTATTCCTTATACTGATATTCTGTTCTATTCTTTATTCTGATATTCTATTCTATTCTTTATACTGATATTCTATTCTATTCTTTATTCTGATATTCTATTCTATTATTTATTTTGATATTCTGTTCTATTCTTTATACTGATATTCTATTCTATTCTTTATTCTGATATTCTATTCTTTATTCTGATATTCTGTTCTATTCTTTATTCTATTCTATTCTATTCTATTCTTTAAAATGATATTCTGTTCTATTCTTTATTCTGATATTCTATTCTATTCTTTATACTGATATTCTATTCTATTCCTTATACTGACATTCTATTCTTTATTCTGATATTCTATTCTTTATTCTGATATTCTGTTCTATTCTTTATTCTGATATTCTGTTCTATTCTTTATTCTATTCTATTCTATTCTTTATTCTGATATTCTGTTCTATTCTTTATTCTGATATTATATTCTATTCTTTATACTGATATTCTATTCTATTCTTTATACTGATATTCTATTCTTTATTCTGATATTCTATTCTATTCTTTATTCTTATATTCTATTCTATTCTTTATTCTGATATTCTGTTCTATTCTTTATTCTGATATTCTATTCTTTATTCTGATATTCTGTTCTATTCTTTATTCTAATATTCTATTCTATTCCTTATACTGATATTCTGTTCTATTCTTTATTCTGATATTCTATTCTATTCTTTATACTGATATTCTATTCTATTCTTTATTCTGATATTCTATTCTATTATTTATTTTGATATTCTGTTCTATTCTTTATACTGATATTCTATTCTATTCTTTATTCTGATATTCTATTCTTTATTCTGATATTCTGTTCTATTCTTTATTCTATTCTATTCTATTCTTTAAAATGATATTCTGTTCTATTCTTTATTCTGATATTCTATTCTATTCTTTATACTGATATTCTATTCTATTCCTTATACTGACATTCTATTCTTTATTCTGATATTCTGTTCTATTCTTTATTCTGATATTCTGTTCTATTCTATTCTATTCTATTCTTTATAATGATATTCTGTTCTATTCTTTATTCTGATATTCTATTCTATTCTTTATACTGATATTCTATTCTATTCTTTATACTGATATTCTATTCTTTATTCTATTCTATTTTTTATACTGACATTCTATTCTTTATTCTGATATTCTGTTCTATTCTTTATTCTGATATTCTGTTCTATTCTATTCTATTCTATTCTTTATAATGATATTCTGTTCTATTCTTTATTCTGATATTCTATTCTATTCTTTATACTGATATTCTATTCTATTCTTTATACTGATATTCTATTCTTTATTCTATTCTATTTTTTATACTGACATTCTATTCTTTATTCTGATATTCTGTTCTATTCTTTATATTGATATTCTATTCTTTATTCTGATATTCTATTCTATTCTTTATACTGATATTCTATTCTATTCTTTATTCTGATATTCTATTCTTTATTCTGATATTCTGTTCTATTCTTTATTCTGATATTCTATTCTATTCTTTATTCTGATATTCTGTTCTATTCTTTATTATGATATTCTATTCTATTTCTTATTCTGATCTTCTATTCTTTATTCTATTCTATTTTTTATACTGACATTCTATTCTTTATTCTGATATTCTATTCTTTATTCTGATATTCTGTTCTATTCTTTATTCTGATATTCTGTTCTATTCTTTATTATGATATTCTATTCTTTATTCTGATATTCTATTCTATTCTATTCTTTATTCTGATATTCTATTCTATTCTTTATACTGATATTCTATTATATTCTTTATTCTGATATTCTATTCTATTCTTTATTCTGATATTCTGTTCTATTCTTTATTCTGATATTCTATTCTATTCTTTATTCTGATATTCTGTTCTACTCTTTATTATGAAATTCTATTCTATTCTTTATTCTGATATTCTATTCTTTATTCTATTCTATTTTTTATACTGACATTCTATTCTTTATTCTGATATTCTGTTCTATTCTTTATTCTGATATTCTATTCTTTATTCTGATATTCTGTTCTATTCTTTATTCTAATATTCTATTCTATTCCTTATACTGATATTCTGTTCTATTCTTTATTCTGATATTCTATTCTATTCTTCATACTGATATTCTATTCTATTCTTTATTCTGATATTCTATTCTATTCTTTATTCTGATATTCTGTTCTATTCTTTATTCTGATATTCTGTTCTATTTTTTATTCTGATATTCTATTCTTTATTCTGATATTCTATTCTATTCTATTCTTTATTCTGATATTCTATTCTATTCTTTATACTGATATTCTATTCTATTCTTTATTCTGATATTCTATTCTATTCTTTATTCTGATATTCTGTTCTATTCTTTATTATGATATTCTATTCTATTCTTTATTCTGATATTCTGTTCTATTCTTTATTATGATATTCTATTCTATTCTTTATTCTGATATTCTATTCTTTATTCTATTCTATTTTTATACTGACATTCTATTCTTTATTCTGATATTCTATTCTATTCTTTATATTGATATTCTATTCTTTATTCTATTCTATTCTATTTTTATACTGATATTCTATTCTTTATTCTGATATTCTATTCTATTCTTTATTCTGATATACTATTCTATTCTATTCTTTATTCTGATATTCTGTTCTATTCTTTATTCTGATATTCTATTCTTTATTCTGATATTCTGTTCTATTCTTCATTCTGATATTCTATTCTATTCTTTATTCTGATATTCTGTTCTATTCTTTATTCTAATATTCTATTCTATTCCTTATACTGATATTCTATTCTTTATTCTATTCTATTTTTTATACTGACATTCTATTCTTTATTCTGATATTCTATTCTTTATTCTGATATTCTGTTCTATTCTTTATTCTGATATTCTGTTCTATTCTTTATACTGATATTCTATTCTATTCTTTATTCTGATATTCTATTCTATTATTTATTTTGATATTCTGTTCTATTCTTTATACTGATATTCTATTCTATTCTTTATTCTGATATTCTATTCTTTATTCTGATATTCTGTTCTATTCTTTATTCTGATATTCTGTTCTATTCTTTATTCTATTCTATTCTATTCTTTATTCTGATATTCTGTTCTATTCTTTATTCTGATATTCTATTCTATTCTTTATACTGATATTCTATTCTATTCTTTATACTGATATTCTATTCTTTATTCTGATATCCTATTCTATTCTTTATTCTTATATTCTATTCTATTCTTTATTCTGATATTCTGTTCTATTCTTTATTCTGATATTCTATTCTTTATTCTGATATTCTGTTCTATTCTTTATTCTAATATTCTATTCTATTCCTTATACTGATATTCTGTTCTATTCTTTATTCTGATATTCTATTCTATTCTTTATACTGATATTCTATTCTATTCTTTATTCTGATATTCTATTCTATTATTTATTTTGATATTCTGTTCTATTCTTTATACTGATATTCTATTCTATTCTTTATTCTGATATTCTATTCTTTATTCTGATATTCTGTTCTATTCTTTATTCTATTCTATTCTATTCTATTCTTTAAAATGATATTCTGTTCTATTCTTTATTCTGATATTCTATTCTATTCTTTATACTGATATTCTATTCTATTCCTTATACTGACATTCTATTCTTTATTCTGATATTCTATTCTTTATTCTGATATTCTGTTCTATTCTTTATTCTGATATTCTGTTCTATTCTTTATTCTATTCTATTCTATTCTTTATTCTGATATTCTGTTCTATTCTTTATTCTGATATTATATTCTATTCTTTATACTGATATTCTATTCTATTCTTTATACTGATATTCTATTCTTTATTCTGATATTCTATTCTATTCTTTATTCTTATATTCTATTCTATTCTTTATTCTGATATTCTGTTCTATTCTTTATTCTGATATTCTATTCTTTATTCTGATATTCTGTTCTATTCTTTATTCTAATATTCTATTCTATTCCTTATACTGATATTCTGTTCTATTCTTTATTCTGATATTCTATTCTATTCTTTATACTGATATTCTATTCTATTCTTTATTCTGATATTCTATTCTATTATTTATTTTGATATTCTGTTCTATTCTTTATTCTGATATTCTATTCTATTCTTTATTCTGATATTCTGTTCTATTCTTTATTATGATATTCTATTCTATTCTTTATTCTGATATTCTATTCTTTATTCTATTCTATTTTTATACTGACATTCTATTCTTTATTCTGATATTCTATTCTATTCTTTATATTGATATTCTATTCTTTATTCTATTCTATTCTATTTTTATACTGATATTCTATTCTTTATTCTGATATTCTATTCTATTCTTTATTCTGATATACTATTCTATTCTATTCTTTATTCTGATATTCTGTTCTATTCTTTATTCTGATATTCTATTCTTTATTCTGATATTCTGTTCTATTCTTCATTCTGATATTCTATTCTATTCTTTATTCTGATATTCTGTTCTATTCTTTATTCTAATATTCTATTCTATTCCTTATACTGATATTCTGTTCTATTCTTTATTCTGATATTCTATTCTATTCTTTATACTGATATTCTATTCTATTCTTTATTCTGATATTCTATTCTATTATTTATTTTGATATTCTGTTCTATTCTTTATACTGATATTCTATTCTATTCTTTATTCTGATATTCTATTCTTTATTCTGATATTCTGTTCTATTCTTTATTCTGATATTCTGTTCTATTCTTTATTCTATTCTATTCTATTCTTTATTCTGATATTCTGTTCTATTCTTTATTCTGATATTATATTATATTCTTTATACTGATATTCTATTCTATTCTTTATACTGATATTCTATTCTTTATTCTGATATTCTATTCTATTCTTTATTCTTATATTCTATTCTATTCTTTATTCTGATATTCTGTTCTATTCTTTATTCTGATATTCTATTCTATTCCTTATACTGATATTCTGTTCTATTCTTTATTCTGATATTCTATTCTATTCTTTATACTGATATTCTATTCTATTCTTTATTCTGATATTCTATTCTATTCTTTATACTGATATTCTATTCTATTCTTTATTCTGATATTCTATTCTTTATTCTGATATTCTATTCTATTCTTTATTCTGATATTCTGTTCTATTCTTTATTATGATATTCTATTCTATTCCTTATTCTGATCTTCTATTCTTTATTCTATTCTATTTTTTATACTGACATTCTATTCTTTATTCTGATATTCTATTCTTTATTCTGATATTCTGTTCTATTCTTTATTCTGATATTCTGTTCTATTCTTTATTATGATATTCTATTCTTTATTCTGATATTCTATTCTATTCTATTCTTTATTCTGATATTCTATTCTATTCTTTATACTGATATTCTATTATATTCTTTATTCTGATATTCTATTCTATTCTTTATTCTGATATTCTGTTCTATTCTTTATTCTGATATTCTATTCTATTCTTTATTCTCATATTCTGTTCTACTCTTTATTATGAAATTCTATTCTATTCTTTATTCTGATATTCTATTCTTTATTATATTCTATTTTTTATACTGACATTCTATTCTTTATTCTGATATTCTATTCTATTCTTTATATTGATATTCTATTCTTTATTCTATTCTATTCTATTTTTATACTGATATTCTATTCTTTATTCTGATATTCTATTCTATTCTTTATTCTGATATACTATTCTATTCTTTATTCTGATATTCTGTTCTATTCTTTATTCTGATATTCTATTCTTTATTCTGATATTCTGTTCTATTCTTCATTCTGATATTCTATTCTATTCTTTATTCTGATATTCTGTTCT
Organism: Natrix helvetica; assembly: GCF_964273705.1. NCBI lineage: Eukaryota > Metazoa > Chordata > Lepidosauria > Squamata > Natricidae > Natrix > Natrix helvetica. The sequence continues at coordinate 141,381,698 of NC_138551.1, forward strand.
ATTCTTTATACTGATATTCTATTCTATTCTTTATTCTTATATTCTATTCTTTATTCTGATATTCTGTTGTATTCTTTATTCTGATATTCTGTTCTATTCTTTATTCTATTCTATTCTTTATTCTGCTATTCTGTTCTATTCTTTATTCTGATATTCTATTCTATTCTTTATACTGATATTCTATTCTATTCTTTATACTGATATTCTATTCTTTATTATATTCTATTTTTTATACTGACATTCTATTCTTTATTGTGATATTCTGTTCTATTCTTTATATTGATATTCTATTCTTTATTCTATTCTATTTTTATACTGATATTCTATTCTTTATTCTGCTATTCTGCTATTCTTTATTCTGATATTCTATTCTATTCTTTATTCTGATATTCTATTCTATTCTATTCTTTATTCTGATATTCTGTTCTATTCTTTATTCTGATATTCTGTTCTATTCTTTATTCTGATATTCTATTCTATTCTTTATTCTGATATTCTGTTCTATTCTTTATTCTGATATTCTATTCTATTCTTTATTCTGATATTCTATTCTTTATTCTATTCTATTTTTATACTGACATTCTATTCTTTATTGTGATTATTCTATTCTTTATATGGATATTCTATTTATTCTATTCTATTCTATTTTTATACTGATATTCTATTCTTTATTCTGATATTCAATTCTATTCTTTATACTGATATTCTATTCTATTCTTTATTCTGATATTCTATTCTATTCTTTATTCTGATATTCTGTTCTATTCTTTATTCTGATATTCTATTCTATTCTTTATTCTGATATTCTATTCTATTCTTTATTCTGATATTCTGTTCTATTCTTTATTCTGATATTCTATTCTATTCTATTCTTTATTCTGATATTCTATTCTTTATACTGATATTCTATTCTATTCTTTATTCTATTCTATTCTTTATTCTGATATTCTGTTCTATTCTTTATACTGTTATTCTATTCTTTATTCTATTCTATTTTTTATACTTACATTCTATTCTTTATTGTGATATTCTGTTCTATTCTTTATATTGATATTCTATTCTTTATTCTATTCTATTCCATTTTTATACTGATATTCTATTCTATTCTTTATTCTGAGATTCTATTCTATTCTATTCTTTATTCTGATATTCTGTTCTATTCTTTATTCTGATATTCTATTCTATTCTTTATTCTGATATTCTATTCTATTCTTTATTCTGATATTCTGTTCTATTCTTTATTCTGATATTCTATTCTATTCTTTATTCTGATATTCTATTCTTTATTCTATTCTATTTTTTATACTGACATTCTATTCTTTATTCTGATATTCTATTCTATTCTTTATATTGATATTCTATTCTTTATTCTATTCTATTCTTTATACTGATATTCTATTCTATTCTTTATTCTGATATTCTATTCTATTCTATTCTTTATTCTGATATTCTCTTCTATTCTTTATTCTGATATTCTCTTCTATTCTTTATTCTGATATTCTATTCTATTCTTTATTCTGATATTCTGTTCTATTCTTTATTCTGATATTCTATTCTATTCTTTATTCTGATATTCTATTCTTTATTCTATTCTATTTTTTATACTGACATTCTATTCTTTATTCTGATATTCTATTCTATTCTTTATATTGATATTCTATTCTTTATTCTATTCTATTTTTATACTGATATTCTATTCTTTATTCTGATATTCTGTTCTATTCTTTATTCTGATATTCTGTTCTATTCTTTATTCTGATATTCTATTCTATTCTTTATTCTGATATTCTATTCTTTATTCTATTCTATTCTATTTTTATACTGATATTCTATTCTTTATTCTGATGTTCTATTCTATTCTTTATTCTGATATTCTATTCTATTCTTTATTCTGATATTCTATTCTATTCTTTATACTGATATTCTATTCTATTCTTTATTCTGATATTCTATTCTATTCTTTATTCTGATATTCTATTCTATTCTTTATTCTGATATTCTGTTCTATTCTTTATTCTGATATTCTATTCTATTCATTATACTGATATTCTATTCTATTCTTTATTGTGATATTCTGTTCTATTCTTTATATTGATATTCTATTCTTTATTCTATTCTATTCTATTTTTATACTGATATTCTATTCTTTATTGTGATATTCTATTCTATTCTTTATATTGATATTCTATACTTTATTCTATTCTATTCAATTTTTATACTGATATTCTATTCTTTATTCTGATATTCTATTCTATTCTTTATTCTGATATTCTGTTCTATTCTTTATACTGATATTCTATTCTTTATTCTGATGTTCTATTCTATTCTTTATTCTGATATTCTATTCTATTCTATTCTTTATTCTGATATTCTATTCTATTCTTTATACTGACATTCTATTCTTTATTGTGATATTCTCTTCCATTCTTTATATTGATATTCTATTCTTTATTCTATTCTATTCTATTTTTATACTGATATTCTATTCTTTATTCTGATATTCTGTTCTATTCTTTATTCTGATATTCTGTTCTATTCTTTATTCTGATATTCTGTTCTATTCTTTATTCTGATATTCTATTCTATTCTTTATTCTGATATTCTATTCTTTATTCTATTCTATTCTATTTTTATACTGATATTCTATTCTTAATTCTGATGTTCTATTCTATTCTTTATTCTGATATTCTGTTCTATTCTTTATTCTGATATTCTATTCTATTCTTTATTCTGATATTCTATTCTATTCTTTATACTGATATTCTATTCTATTCTTTATTCTGATATTCTATTCTATTCTTTATTCTGATATTCTATTCTATTCATTATACTGATATTCTATTCTATTCTTTATTCTGATATTCTATTCTTTATTCTATTCTATTTTTTATACTGACATTCTATTCTTTATTCTGATATTCTATTCTATTCTTTATATTGATATTCTATTCTTTATTCTATTCTATTTTTATACTGATATTCTATTCTTTATTCTGATATTCTGTTCTATTCTTTATTCTGATATTCTGTTCTATTCTTTATTCTGATATTCTGTTCTATTCTTTATTCTGATATTCTATTCTATTCTTTATTCTGATATTCTATTCTATTCTTTATTCTGATATTCTATTCTTTATTCTATTCTATTTTTTATACTGACATTCTATTCTTTATTCTGATATTCTATTCTATTCTTTATATTGATATTCTATTCTTTATTCTATTCTATTTTTATACTGATATTCTATTCTTTATTCTGATATTCTGTTCTATTCTTTATTCTGATATTCTGTTCTATTCTTTATTCTGATATTCTGTTCTATTCTTTATTCTGATATTCTATTCTATTCTTTATTCTGATATTCTATTCTTTATTCTATTCTATTCTATTTTTATACTGATATTCTATTCTTTATTCTGATGTTCTATTCTATTCTTTATTCTGATATTCTATTCTATTCTTTATTCTGATATTCTATTCTATTCTATTCTTTATTCTGATATTCTATTCTATTCTTTATACTGATATTCTATTCTATTCTTTATTCTGATATTCTATTCTATTCTTTATTCTGATATTCTATTCTATTCTTTATTCTGATATTCTGTTCTATTCTTTATTCTGATATTCTATTCTATTCATTATACTGATATTCTATTCTATTCTTTATTGTGATATTCTGTTCTATTCTTTATATTGATATTCTATTCTTTATTCTATTCTATTCTATTTTTATACTGATATTCTATTCTTTATTCTGATATTCTATTCTATTCTTTATATTGATATTCTATACTTTATTCTATTCTATTCAATTTTTATACTGATATTCTATTCTTTATTCTGATATTCTATTCTATTCTTTATTCTGATATTCTGTTCTATTCTTTATACTGATATTCTATTCTTTATTCTGATGTTCTATTCTATTCTTTATTCTGATATTCTATTCTATTCTATTCTTTATTCTGATATTCTATTCTATTCTTTATACTGACATTCTATTCTTTATTGTGATATTCTCTTCCATTCTTTATATTGATATTCTATTCTTTATTCTATTCTATTCTATTTTTATACTGATATTCTATTCTTTATTCTGATATTCTGTTCTATTCTTTATTCTGATATTCTGTTCTATTCTATTCTTTGTTCTGATATTCTGTTCTATTCTTTATTCTGATATTCTATTCTATTCTTTATTCTGATATTCTATTCTATCCTTTATTCTGATATTCTATTCTATTCTTTATTCTGATATTCTATTCTATTCTTTATATTGATATTCTATTCTATTCTTTATTCTGATATTCTATTCTATTCTTTATTCTGATATTCTATTCTATTCTTTATTCTTCTATTCTATTCTATTCTATTCTTTGTTCTGATATTCTGTTGTATTCTTTATTCTGATATTCTATTCTATTCATTATACTAATATTCTATTCTATTCTTTATTGTGATATTCTGTTCTATTCTTTATATTGATATTCTATTCTTTATTCTATTCTATTCTATTTTTATACTGATATTCTATTCTTTATTGTGATATTCTCTTCTATTCTTTATATTGATATTCTATTCTTTATTCTATTCTATTCTATTTTTATACTGATATTCTATTCTTTATTCTGATATTCTATTCTATTCTTTATTCTGATATTCTGTTCTATTCTTTATATTGATATTCTATTCTTTATTCTATTCTATTCTATTTTTATACTGATATTCTATTCTTTATTTTGCTATTCTGATATTCTATTCTATTCTTTACTATGATATTCTGTTCTATTCTTTATTCTGATATTCTATTCTATTCTTTATTCTGATATTCTGTTCTATTCTTTATTCTGATATTCTATTCTATTCTATTTTTATACTGATATTCTATTCTTTATTTTGCTATTCTGCTATTCTTTATTCTGAAATTCTATTCTATTCTTTACTATGATATTCTATTCTATTCTTTATTCTGATATTCTGTTCTATTCTTTATTCTGATATTCTATTCTATTCTTTATTCTGATATTCTGTTCTATTCTTTATTCTGATATTCTATTCTATTCTATTCTTTATTCTGATATTCTGTTCTATTCTTTATTCTGATATTCTATTCTTTATTCTATTCTATTTTTATACTGACATTCTATTCTTTATTGTGATATTCTCTTCCATTCTTTATATTGATATTCTATTCTTTATTCTATTCTATTCTATTTTTATACTGATATTCTATTCTTTATTCTGATATTCTATTCTATTCTTTATTCTGATATTCTGTTCTATTCTTTATTCTGATATTCTATTCTATTCTTTATTCTGATATTCTGTTCTATTCTTTATTCTGATATTCTATTCTATTCTATTCTTTATTCTGATATTCTATTCTATTCTTTATACTGATATTCTATTCTATTCTTTATTCTGATATTCTATTCCTTTATTCTGATATTGTATTCTATTCTTTATTCTGATATTCTATTTTTATACTGATATTCTATTCTTTATTCTGATATTCTATTCTATTCTTTATTCTGATATTCTGTTCTATTCTTTATATTGATATTCTATTCTTTATTCTATTCTATTCTATTTTTATACTGATATTCTATTCTTTATTTTGCTATTCTGATATTCTATTCTATTCTTTACTATGATATTCTATTCTATTCTTTATTCTGATATTCTGTTCTATTCTTTATTCTGATATTCTATTCTATTCTTTATTCTGATATTCTGTTCTATTCTTTATTCTGATATTCTATTCTATTCTTTATTCTGATATTCTGTTCTATTCTTTATTCTGATATTCTATTCTATTCTATTCTTTATTCTGATATTCTATTCTATTCTTTATATTGATATTCTATTCTTTATTCTATTCTATTCTATTTTTATACTGATATTCTATTCTTTATTCTGATATTCTATTCTATTCTTTATTCTGATATTCTGTTCTATTCTTTATTCTGATATTCTATTCTATTCTATTCTTTATTCTGATATTCTCTTCCATTCTTTATATTGATATTCTATTCTTTATTCTATTCTATTCTATTTTTATACTGATATTCTATTCTTTATTCTGATATTCTATTCTATTCTTTATTCTGATATTCTGTTCTATTCTTTATTCTGATATTCTATTCTATTCTTTATTCTGATATTCTGTTCTATTCTTTATTCTGATATTCTATTCTATTGTATTCTTTATTCTGATATTCTATTCTATTCTTTATACTGATATTCTATTCTATTCTTTATTCTGATATTCTATTCTATTCTTTATTCTGATATTGATATTCTATTCTTTATTCTATTCTATTCTATTTTTATACTGATATTCTGTTCTATTCTTTATTCTGATATTCTATTCTATTCTTTATTCTGATATTCTGTTCTATTCTTTATTCTGATATTCTATTCTATTCTATTTTTATACTGATATTCTATTCTTTATTTTGCTATTCTGCTATTCTTTATTCTGATATTCTATTCTATTCTTTACTATGATATTCTATTCTATTCTTTATTCTGATATTCTGTTCTATTCTTTATTCTGATATTCTATTCTATTCTTTATTCTGATATTCTGTTCTATTCTTTATTCTGATATTCTATTCTATTCTATTCTTTATTCTGATATTCTGTTCTATTCTTTATTCTGATATTCTATTCTTTATTCTATTCTATTTTTATACTGACATTCTATTCTTTATTGTGATATTCTCTTCCATTCTTTATATTGATATTCTATTCTTTATTCTATTCTATTCTATTTTTATACTGATATTCTATTCTTTATTCTGATATTCTATTCTATTCTTTATTCTGATATTCTGTTCTATTCTTTATTCTGATATTCTATTCTATTCTTTATTCTGATATTCTGTTCTATTCTTTATTCTGATATTCTATTCTATTCTATTCTTTATTCTGATATTCTATTCTATTCTTTATACTGATATTCTATTCTATTCTTTATACTGATATTCTATTCTATTCTTTATTCTGATATTCTATTCTATTCTTTATTCTGATATTGATATTCTATTCTTTATTCTATTCTATTCTATTTTTATACTGATATTCTGTTCTATTCTTTATTCTGATATTCTATTCTATTCTTTATTCTGATATTCTGTTCTATTCTTTATTCTGATATTCTATTCTATTCTATTTTTATACTGATATTCTATTCTTTATTTTGCTATTCTGCTATTCTTTATTCTGATATTCTATTCTATTCTTTACTATGATATTCTATTCTATTCTTTATTCTGATATTCTGTTCTATTCTTTATTCTGATATTCTATTCTATTCTTTATTCTGATATTCTGTTCTATTCTTTATTCTGATATTCTATTCTATTCTATTCTTTATTCTGATATTCTGTTCTATTCTTTATTCTGATATTCTATTCTTTATTCTATTCTATTTTTATACTGACATTCTATTCTTTATTGTGATATTCTCTTCCATTCTTTATATTGATATTCTATTCTTTATTCTATTCTATTCTATTTTTATACTGATATTCTATTCTTTATTCTGATATTCTATTCTATTCTTTATTCTGATATTCTGTTCTATTCTTTATTCTGATATTCTATTCTATTCTTTATTCTGATATTCTGTTCTATTCTTTATTCTGATATTCTATTCTATTCTATTCTTTATTCTGATATTCTATTCTATTCTTTATACTGATATTCTATTCTATTCTTTATTCTGATATTCTATTCTATTCTTTATTCTGATATTGTATTCTATTCTTTATTCTGATATTCTATTCTATTCTTTATTCTATTCTATTCTATTCTTTATTCTGATATTCTGTTCTATTCTTTATTCTGATATTCTATTCTATTCTTTATTCTGATATTCTGTTCTATTCTTTATTCTGATATTCTATTCTATTCTTTATTCTGATATTCTGTTCTATTCTTTATTCTGATATTCTATTCTATTCTTTATTCTATTCTATTCTATTCTTTATACTGATATTCTATTCTTTATACTGTTATTCTATTCTTTATTCTATTCTATTTTTTATACTTACATTCTATTCTTTATTCTGATATTCTGTTCTATTCTTTATATTGATATTCTATTCTTTATTCTATTCTATTCTATTCCATTTTTATACTGATATTCTATTCTATTCTTTATTCTGATATTCTATTCTATTCTTTATTGTGATATTCTGTTCTATTCTTTATTCTGATATTCTATTCTATTCTATTCTTTATTCTGATATTCTGTTCTATTCTTTATTCTGATATTCTATTCTTTATTCTATTCTATTTTTATACTGACATTCTATTCTTTATTGTGATATTCTCTTCCATTCTTTATATTGATATTCTATTCTTTATTCTATTCTATTCTATTCTATTTTTATACTGATATTCTATTCTTTATTCTGATATTCTATTCTATTCTTTATTCTGATATTCTGTTCTATTCTTTATTCTGATATTCTATTCTATCCTTTATTCTGATATTCTGTTCTATTCTTTATTCTGATATTCTATTCTATTCTATTCTTTATTCTGATATTCTATTCTATTCTTTATACTGATATTCTATTCTATTCTTTATTCTGATATTCTATTCTATTCTTTATTCTGATATTCTATTCTATTCATTATACTGATATTCTATTCTATTCTTTATTGTGATATTCTGTTCTATTCTTTATATTGATATTCTATACTTTATTCTATTCTATTCTATTTTTATACTGATATTCTATTCTTTATTCTGATATTCTATTCTATTCTTTATTCTGATATTCTGTTCTATTCTTTATACTGATATTCTATTCTTTATTCTGATGTTCTATTCTATTCTTTATTCTGATATTCTATTCTATTCTATTCTTTATTCTGATATTCTATTCTATTCTTTATACTGACATTCTATTCTTTATTGTGATATTCTCTTCCATTCTTTATATTGATATTCTATTCTTTATTCTATTCGATTCTATTTTTATACTGATATTCTATTCTTTATTCTGATATTCTGTTCTATTCTTTATTCTGATATTCTGTTCTATTCTTTATTCTGATATTCTGTTCTATTCTGTATTCTGATATTCTATTCTTTATTCTGATATTCTATTCTTTATTGTATTCTATTCTATTTTTATACTGATATTCTATTCTTTATTCTGATGTTCTATTCTATTCTTTATTCTGATATTCTGTTCTATTCTTTATTCTGATATTCTATTCTATCCTTTATTCTGATATTCTATTCTATTCTTTATTCTGATATTCTATTCTATTCTTTATATTGATATTCTATTCTATTCTTTATTCTGATATTCTATTCTATTCTTTATTCTGATATTCTATTCTATTCTTTAATCTTATATTATATTCTATTCCATTCTATTCTTTGTTCTGATATTCTGTTCTATTCTTTATTCTGATATTCTGTTCTATTCTTTATTCTGATATTCTATTCTATTCTATTCTTTATACTGTATTCTATTCTATTCTTTATTCTGATATTCTATTCTATTCTTTATTCTGATATTCTATTCTTTATTCTGATATTCTGTTCTATTCTTTATTCTGATATTCTATTCTATTCATTATACTGATATTCTATTCTATTCTTTATTCTGATATTCTGTTCTATTCTTTATATTGATATTCTATTCTTTATTCTATTCTATTCTATTTTTATACTGATATTCTATTCTTTATTCTGATATTCTATTCTATTCTTTATATTGATATTCTATACTTTATTCTATTCTATTCTATTTTTATACTGATATTCTATTCTTTATTCTGATATTCTATTCTATTCTTTATTCTGATATTCTGTTCTATTCTTTATACTGATATTCTATTCTTTATTCTGATGTTCTATTCTATTCTTTATTCTGATATTCTATTCTATTCTATTCTTTATTCTGATATTCTATTCTATTCTTTATACTGACATTCTATTCTTTATTGTGATATTCTCTTCCATTCTTTATATTGATATTCTATTCTTTATTCTATTCTATTCTATTTTATACTGATATTCTATTCTTTATTCTGATATTCTGTTCTATTCTTTATTCTGATATTCTGTTCTATTCTTTATTCTGATATTCTGTTCTATTCTTTATTCTGATATTCTATTCTATATTCTGATATTCTATTCTTTATTCTATTCTATTCTATTTTTATACTGATATTATATTCTTTATTCTGATGTTCTATTCTATTCTTTATTCTGATATTCTGTTCTATTCTTTATTCTGATATTCTATTCTATCCTTTATTCTGATATTCTATTCTATTCTTTATTCTGATATTCTATTCTATTCTTTATATTGATATTCTATTCTATTCTTTATTCTGATATTCTATTCTATTCTTTATTCTGATACTCTATTCTATTCTTTATTCTGATATTCTGTTCTATTCTTTATTCTGATATTCTATTCTATTCTTTATTCTGATATTCTATTCTATTCTATTCTTTATTCTGATATTCTATTCTATTCTTTATACTGACATTCTATTCTTTATTGTGATATTCTCTTCCATTCTTTATATTGATATTCTATTCTTTATTCTATTCTATTCTATTTTTATACTGATATTCTATTCTTTATTCTGATATTCTGTTCTATTCTTTATTCTGATATTCTGTTCTATTCTTTATTCTGATATTCTATTCTTTATTCTATTCTATTTTTATACTGACATTCTATTCTTTATTGTGATATTCTCTTCCATTCTTTATATTGATATTCTATTCTTTATTCTATTCTATTCTATTTTTATACTGATATTCTATTCTTTATTCTGATATTCTATTCTATTCTTTATTCTGATATTCTGTTCTATTCTTTATTCTGATATTCTATTCTATTCTTTATTCTGATATTCTGTTCTATTCTTTATTCTGATATTCTATTCTATTCTATTCTTTATTCTGATATTCTATTCTATTCTTTATACTGATATTCTATTCTATTCTTTATTCTGATATTGTATTCTATTCTTTATTCTGATATTCTATTCTATTCTTTATTCTATTCTATTCTATTCTTTATTCTGATATTCTGTTCTATTCTTTATTCTGATATTCTATTCTATTCTTTATTCTGATATTCTGTTCTATTCTTTATTCTGATATTCTATTCTATTCTTTATTCTGATATTCTGTTCTATTCTTTATTCTGATATTCTATTCTATTCTTTATTCTATTCTATTCTATTCTTTATACTGATATTCTATTCTTTATACTGTTATTCTATTCTTTATTCTATTCTATTTTTTATACTTACATTCTATTCTTTATTCTGATATTCTGTTCTATTCTTTATATTGATATTCTATTCTTTATTCTATTCTATTCTATTCCATTTTTATACTGATATTCTATTCTATTCTTTATTCTGATATTCTATTCTATTCTTTATTGTGATATTCTGTTCTATTCTTTATTCTGATATTCTATTCTATTCTATTCTTTATTCTGATATTCTGTTCTATTCTTTATTCTGATATTCTATTCTTTATTCTATTCTATTTTTATACTGACATTCTATTCTTTATTGTGATATTCTCTTCCATTCTTTATATTGATATTCTATTCTTTATTCTATTCTATTCTATTCTATTTTTATACTGATATTCTATTCTTTATTCTGATATTCTATTCTATTCTTTATTCTGATATTCTGTTCTATTCTTTATTCTGATATTCTATTCTATCCTTTATTCTGATATTCTGTTCTATTCTTTATTCTGATATTCTATTCTATTCTATTCTTTATTCTGATATTCTATTCTATTCTTTATACTGATATTCTATTCTATTCTTTATTCTGATATTCTATTCTATTCTTTATTCTGATATTCTATTCTATTCATTATACTGATATTCTATTCTATTCTTTATTGTGATATTCTGTTCTATTCTTTATATTGATATTCTATACTTTATTCTATTCTATTCTATTTTTATACTGATATTCTATTCTTTATTCTGATATTCTATTCTATTCTTTATTCTGATATTCTGTTCTATTCTTTATACTGATATTCTATTCTTTATTCTGATGTTCTATTCTATTCTTTATTCTGATATTCTATTCTATTCTATTCTTTATTCTGATATTCTATTCTATTCTTTATACTGACATTGTATTCTTTATTGTGATATTCTCTTCCATTCTTTATATTGATATTCTATTCTTTATTCTATTCGATTCTATTTTTATACTGATATTCTATTCTTTATTCTGATATTCTGTTCTATTCTTTATTCTGATATTCTGTTCTATTCTTTATTCTGATATTCTGTTCTATTCTGTATTCTGATATTCTATTCTTTATTCTGATATTCTATTCTTTATTCTATTCTATTCTATTTTTATACTGATATTCTATTCTTTATTCTGATGTTCTATTCTATTCTTTATTCTGATATTCTGTTCTATTCTTTATTCTGATATTCTATTCTATCCTTTATTCTGATATTCTATTCTATTCTTTATTCTGATATTCTATTCTATTCTTTATATTGATATTCTATTCTATTCTTTATTCTGATATTCTATTCTATTCTTTATTCTGATATTCTATTCTATTCTTTATTCTGATATTCTGTTCTATTCTTTATTCTGATATTCTATTCTATCCTTTATTCTGATATTCTGTTCTATTCTTTATTCTGATATTCTATTCTATTCTATTCTTTATTCTGATATTCTATTCTATTCTTTATACTGATATTCTATTCTATTCTTTATTCTGATATTCTATTCTATTCTTTATTCTGATATTCTATTCTATTCATTATACTGATATTCTATTCTATTCTTTATTGTGATATTCTGTTCTATTCTTTATATTGATATTCTATACTTTATTCTATTCTATTCTATTTTTATACTGATATTCTATTCTTTATTCTGATATTCTATTCTATTCTTTATTCTGATATTCTGTTCTATTCTTTATACTGATATTCTATTCTTTATTCTGATGTTCTATTCTATTCTTTATTCTGATATTCTATTCTATTCTATTCTTTATTCTGATATTCTATTCTATTCTTTATACTGACATTGTATTCTTTATTGTGATATTCTCTTCCATTCTTTATATTGATATTCTATTCTTTATTCTATTCGATTCTATTTTTATACTGATATTCTATTCTTTATTCTGATATTCTGTTCTATTCTTTATTCTGATATTCTGTTCTATTCTTTATTCTGATATTCTGTTCTATTCTGTATTCTGATATTCTATTCTTTATTCTGATATTCTATTCTTTATTCTATTCTATTCTATTTTTATACTGATATTCTATTCTTTATTCTGATGTTCTATTCTATTCTTTATTCTGATATTCTGTTCTATTCTTTATTCTGATATTCTATTCTATCCTTTATTCTGATATTCTATTCTATTCTTTATTCTGATATTCTATTCTATTCTTTATATTGATATTCTATTCTATTCTTTATTCTGATATTCTATTCTATTCTTTATTCTGATATTCTATTCTATTCTTTAATCTTATATTATATTCTATTCTATTCTATTCTTTGTTCTGATATTCTGTTCTATTCTTTGTTCTGATATTCTGTTCTATTCTTTATTCTGATATTCTGTTCTATTCTTTATTCTGATATTCTATTCTATTCTATTCTTTATACTGTATTCTATTCTATTCTTTATTCTGATATTCTATTCTATTCTTTATTCTGATATTCTATTCTTTATTCTGATATTCTGTTCTATTCTTTATTCTGATATTCTATTCTATTCATTATACTGATATTCTATTCTATTCTTTATTCTGATATTCTGTTCTATTCTTTATATTGATATTCTATTCTTTATTCTATTCTATTCTATTTTTATACTGATATTCTATTCTTTATTCTGATATTCTATTCTATTCTTTATTCTGATATTCTGTTCTATTCTTTATACTGATATTCTATTCTTTATTCTGATGTTCTATTCTATTCTTTATTCTGATATTCTATTCTATTCTATTCTTTATTCTGATATTCTATTCTATTCTTTATACTGACATTCTATTCTTTATTGTGATATTCTCTTCCATTCTTTATATTGATATTCTATTCTTTATTCTATTCTATTCTATTTTTATACTGATATTCTATTCTTTATTCTGATATTCTGTTCTATTCTTTATTCTGATATTCTGTTCTATTCTTTATTCTGATATTCTGTTCTATTCTTTATTCTGATATTCTATTCTATATTCTGATATTCTATTCTTTATTCTATTCTATTCTATTTTTATACTGATATTATATTCTTTATTCTGATGTTCTATTCTATTCTTTATTCTGATATTCTGTTCTATTCTTTATATTGATATTCTATTCTATTCTTTATTCTGATATTCTATTCTATTCTTTATTCTGATACTCTATTCTATTCTTTATTCTGATATTCTGTTCTATTCTTTATTCTGATATTCTATTCTATTCTTTATTCTGATATTCTATTCTATTCTTTATTCTGATATTCTATTCTATTCTTTATATTGATATTCTATTCTATTCTTTATTCTGATATTCTATTCTATTCTTTATTCTGATACTCTATTCTATTCTTTATTCTGATATTCTGTTCTATTCTTTATTCTGATATTCTATTCTATTCTTTATTCTGATATTCTATTCTATTCTATTCTTTATTCTGATATTCTATTCTATTCTTTATACTGACATTCTATTCTTTATTGTGATATTCTCTTCCATTCTTTATATTGATATTCTATTCTTTATTCTATTCTATTCTATTTTTATACTGATATTCTATTCTTTATTCTGATATTCTGTTCTATTCTTTATTCTGATATTCTGTTCTATTCTTTATTCTGATATTCTGTTCTATTCTTTATTCTGATATTCTATTCTATATTCTGATATTCTATTCTTTATTCTATTCTATTCTATTTTTATACTGATATTATATTCTTTATTCTGATGTTCTATTCTATTCTTTATTCTGATATTCTGTTCTATTCTTTATTCTGATATTCTATTCTATCCTTTATTCTGATATTCTATTCTATTCTTTATTCTGATATTCTATTCTATTCTTTATATTGATATTCTATTCTATTCTTTATTCTGATATTCTATTCTATTCTTTATTCTGATACTCTATTCTATTCTTTATTCTGATATTCTGTTCTATTCTTTATTCTGATATTCTATTCTATTCTTTATTCTGATATTCTGTTCTATTCTGTATTCTGATATTCTATTCTTTATTCTGATATTCTATTCTTTATTCTATTCTATTCTATTTTTATACTGATATTCTATTCTTCATTCTGATGTTCTATTCTATTCTTTATTCTGATATTCTGTTCTATTCTTTATTCTGATATTCTATTCTATCCTTTATTCTGATATTCTATTCTATTCTTTATTCTGATATTCTATTCTATTCTTTATATTGATATTCTATTCTATTCTTTATTCTGATATTCTATTCTATTCTTTATTCTGATATTCTATTCTATTCTTTAATCTTATATTATATTCTATTCTATTCTATTCTTTGTTCTGATATTCTGTTCTATTCTTTATTCTGATATTCTGTTCTATTCTTTATTCTGATATTCTGTTCTATTCTTTATTCTGATATTCTATTCTATTCTATTCTTTATACTGTATTCTATTCTATTCTTTATTCTGATATTCTATTCTATTCTTTATTCTGATATTCTATTCTATTCTTTATTCTGATATTCTGTTCTATTCTTTATTCTGATATTCTATTCTATTCATTATACTGATATTCTATTCTATTCTTTATTCTGATATTCTGTTCTATTCTTTATATAGATATTCCATTCTTTATTCTATTCTATTCTATTTTTATACTGATATTCTATTCTTTATTCTGATATTCTATTCTATTCTTTATATTGATATTCTATACTTTATTCTATTCTATTCTATTTTTATACTGATATTCTATTCTTTATTCTGATATTCTATTCTATTCTTTATTCTGATATTCTGTTCTATTCTTTATACTGATATTCTATTCTTTATTCTGATGTTCTATTCTATTCTTTATTCTGATATTCTATTCTATTCTATTCTTTATTCTGATATTCTATTCTATTCTTTATACTGACATTCTATTCTTTATTGTGATATTCTCTTCCATTCTTTATATTGATATTCTATTCTTTATTCTATTCTATTCTATTTTTATACTGATATTCTATTCTTTATTCTGATATTCTGTTCTATTCTTTATTCTGATATTCTGTTCTATTCTTTATTCTGATATTCTGTTCTATTCTTTATTCTGATATTCTATTCTATATTCTGATATTCTATTCTTTATTCTATTCTATTCTATTTTTATACTGATATTATATTCTTTATTCTGATGTTCTATTCTATTCTTTATTCTGATATTCTGTTCTATTCTTTATTCTGATATTCTATTCTATCCTTTATTCTGATATTCTATTCTATTCTTTATTCTGATATTCTATTCTATTCTTTATATTGATATTCTATTCTATTCTTTATTCTGATATTCTATTCTATTCTTTATTCTGATACTCTATTCTATTATTTATTCTGATATTCTGTTCTATTCTTTATTCTGATATTCTATTCTATTCTTTATTCTGATATTTTATTCTATTCTTTATTCTGATATTCTGTTCTATTCTTTATTCTGATATTCTGTTCTATTCTTTATTCTGATATTCTATTCTATTCTTTATTCTGATATTCTGTTCTATTCTTTATTCTGATATTCTATTCTTTTCTTTATTCTGATATTCTATTCTTTATTCTATTCTATTTTTATAATGATATTCTATTCTTTATTCTGATATTCTGTTCTATTCTTTATTCTGATATTCTGTTCTATTCTTTATTCTGATATTCTATTCTATTCTTTATTCTGATATTCTATTCTATTCTTTATACTGATATTCTATTCTATTCTTTATTCTGATATTCTATTCTATTCTTTATTCTGATATTCTATTCTATTCTTTATTCTGATATTCTATTCTATTCTTTATTCTGATATTCTATTCTATTCTATTCTTTATTCTGATATTCTGTTCTATTCTTTATTCTGATATTCTATTCTATTCTTTATTCTGATATTCTGTTCTATTCTTTATTCTGATATTCTATTCTATATTCTGATATTCTATTCTTTATTCTATTCTATTCTATTTTTATACTGATATTCTATTCTTTATTCTGATGTTCTATTCTATTCTTTATTCTGATATTCTATTCTATTCTTTATTCTGATATTCTATTCTATTCTTTATACTGATATTCTATTCTATTCTTTATTCTGATATTCTATTCTATTCTTTATTCTGATATTCTATTCTATTCATTATACTGATATTCTATTCTATTCTTTATTGTGATATTCTGTTCTATTCTTTATATTGATATTCTATTCTTTATTCTATTCTATTCTATTTTTATACTGATATTCTATTCTTTATTCTGATATTCTATTCTATTCTTTATATTGATATTCTATACTTTATTCTATTCTATTCTATTTTTATACTGATATTCTATTCTTTATTCTGATATTCTATTCTATTCTTTATTCTGATATTCTGTTCTATTCTTTATACTGATATTCTAGTCTTTATTCTGATGTTCTATTCTATTCTTTATTCTGATATTCTATTCTATTCTTTATTCTGATATTCTATTCTATTCTTTATACTGACATTCTATTCTTTATTGTGATATTCTCTTCCATTCTTTATATTGATATTCTATTCTTTATTCTATTCTATTCTATTTTTATACTGATATTCTATTCTTTATTCTGATATTCTGTTCTATTCTTTATTCTGATATTCTGTTCTATTCTTTATTCTGATATTCTGTTCTATTCTTTATTCTGATATTCTATTCTTTATTCTGATATTCTATTCTTTATTCTATTCTATTCTATTTTTATACTGATATTCTATTCTTTATTCTGATGTTCTATTCTATTCTTTATTCTGATATTCTGTTCTATTCTTTATTCTGATATTCTATTCTATTCTTTATTCTGATATTCTATTCTATTCTTTATTCTGATATTCTATTCTATTCTTTATATTGATATTCTATTCTATTCTTTATTCTGATATTCTATTCTATTCTTTATTCTGATACTCTATTCTATTCTTTATTCTGATATTCTGTTCTATTCTTTATTCTTATATTCTATTCTATTCTATTCTTTGTTCTGATATTCTGTTCTATTCTTTATTCTGATATTCTGTTCTATTCTTTATTCTGATATTCTATTCTATTCTATTCTTTATTCTGATATTCTATTCTATTCTTTATACTGTATTCTATTCTATTCTTTATTCTGATATTCTATTCTATTCTTTATTCTGATATTCTATTCTATTCTTTATTCTGATATTCTGTTCTATTCTTTATTCTGATATTCTATTCTATTCATTATACTGATATTCTATTCTATTCTTTATTCTGATATTCTATTCTATTCTTTATACTGTATTCTATTCTATTCTTTATTCTGATATTCTATTCTATTCTTTATTCTGATATTCTATTCTATTCTTTATTCTGATATTCTGTTCTATTCTTTATTCTGATATTCTATTCTATTCATTATACTGATATTCTATTCTATTCTTTATTCTGATATTCTGTTCTATTCTTTATATTGATATTCTATTCTTTATTCTATTCTATTCTATTTTTATACTGATATTCTATTCTTTATTCTGATATTCTATTCTATTCTTTATATTGATATTCTATACTTTATTCTATTCTATTCTATTTTTATACTGATATTCTATTCTTTATTCTGATATTCTATTCTATTCTTTATTCTGATATTCTGTTCTATTCTTTATACTGATATTGTATTCTTTATTCTGATGTTCTATTCTATTCTTTATTCTGATATTCTATTCTATTCTATTCTTTATTCTGATATTCTATTCTATTCTTTATACTGACATTCTATTCTTTATTGTGATATTCTCTTCCATTCTTTATATTGATATTCTATTCTTTATTCTATTCTATTCTATTTTTATACTGATATTCTATTCTTTATTCTGATATTCTGTTCTATTCTTTATTCTGATATTCTGTTCTATTCTTTATTCTGATATTCTATTCTATATTCTGATATTCTATTCTTTATTCTATTCTATTCTATTTTTATACTGATATTCTATTCTTTATTCTGATGTTCTATTCTATTCTTTATTCTGATATTCTGTTCTATTCTTTATTCTGATATTCTATTCTATCCTTTATTCTGATATTCTATTCTATTCTTTATATTGATATTCTATTCTATTCTTTATTCTGATATTCTATTCTATTCTTTATTCTGATACTCTATTCTATTCTTTATTCTGATATTCTGTTCTATTCTTTATTCTGATATTCTATTCTATTCTTTATTCTGATATTTTATTCTATTCTTTATTCTGATATTCTGTTCTATTCTTTATTCTGATATTCTGTTCTATTCTTTATTCTGATATTCTATTCTATTCTTTATTCTGATATTCTGTTCTATTCTTTATTCTGATATTCTATTCTTTTCTTTATTCTGATATTCTATTCTTTATTCTATTCTATTTTTATACTGATATTCTATTCTTTATTCTGATATTCTATTCTATTCTTTATTCTGATATTCTGTTCTATTCTTTATTCTGATATTCTATTCTATTCTTTATTTTGATATTCTATTCTATTCTTTATTCTGATATTCTATTCTATTCTTTATACTGATATTCTATTCTATTCTTTATTCTGATATTCTATTCTATTCTTTATTCTGATATTCTATTCTATTCTATTCTTTATTCTGATATTCTGTTCTATTCTTTATTCTGATATTCTATTCTATTCTTTATTCTGATATTCTGTTGTATTCTTTATTCTGATATTCTATTCTATTCTTTATTCTGATATTCTATTCTATTCTTTATTCTGATATTCTGTTCTATTCTTTATTCTGATATTCTATTCTATTCTATTCTTTATTCTGATATTCTGTTCTATTCTTTATTCTGATATTCTATTCTATTCATTATACTGATATTCTATTCTATTCTTTTTTCTGATATTCTGTTCTATTCTTTATATTGATATTCTATTCTTTATTCTATTCTATTCTATTTTTATACTGATATTCTATTCTATTCTTTATATTGATATTCTATTCTATTCTTTATTCTGATATTCTATTCTATTCTTTATTCTGATACTCTATTCTATTCTTTATTCTGATATTCTGTTCTATTCTTTATTCTGATTTTCTATTCTATTCTTTATTCTGATATTCTATTCTATTCTTTATTCTGATATTCTATTCTATTCTTTATATTGATATTCTATTCTATTCTTTATTCTGATATTCTATTCTATTCTTTATTCTGATACTCTATTCTATTCTTTATTCTGATATTCTGTTCTATTCTTTATTCTGATATTCTATTCTATTCTTTATTCTGATATTCTATTCTATTCTATTCTTTATTCTGATATTCTATTCTATTCTTTATACTGACATTCTATTCTTTATTGTGATATTCTCTTCCATTCTTTATATTGATATTCTATTCTTTATTCTATTCTATTCTATTTTTATACTGATATTCTATTCTTTATTCTGATATTCTGTTCTATTCTTTATTCTGATATTCTGTTCTATTCTTTATTCTGATATTCTGTTCTATTCTTTATTCTGATATTCTATTCTATATTCTGATATTCTATTCTTTATTCTATTCTATTCTATTTTTATACTGATATTATATTCTTTATTCTGATGTTCTATTCTATTCTTTATTCTGATATTCTGTTCTATTCTTTATTCTGATATTCTATTCTATCCTTTATTCTGATATTCTATTCTATTCTTTATTCTGATATTCTATTCTATTCTTTATATTGATATTCTATTCTATTCTTTATTCTGATATTCTATTCTATTCTTTATTCTGATACTCTATTCTATTCTTTATTCTGATATTCTGTTCTATTCTTTATTCTGATATTCTATTCTATTCTTTATTCTGATATTCTGTTCTATTCTGTATTCTGATATTCTATTCTTTATTCTGATATTCTATTCTTTATTCTATTCTATTCTATTTTTATACTGATATTCTATTCTTCATTCTGATGTTCTATTCTATTCTTTATTCTGATATTCTGTTCTATTCTTTATTCTGATATTCTGTTCTATCCTTTATTCTGATATTCTATTCTATTCTTTATTCTGATATTCTATTCTATTCTTTATATTGATATTCTATTCTATTCTTTATTCTGATATTCTATTCTATTCTTTATTCTGATATTCTATTCTATTCTTTAATCTTATATTATATTCTATTCTATTCTATTCTTTGTTCTGATATTCTGTTCTATTCTTTATTCTGATATTCTGTTCTATTCTTTATTCTGATATTCTGTTCTATTCTTTATTCTGATATTCTATTCTATTCTATTCTTTATACTGTATTCTATTCTATTCTTTATTCTGATATTCTATTCTATTCTTTATTCTAATATTCTATTCTATTCTTTATTCTGATATTCTGTTCTATTCTTTATTCTGATATTCTATTCTATTCATTATACTGATATTCTATTCTATTCTTTATTCTGATATTCTGTTCTATTCTTTATATTGATATTCTATTCTTTATTCTATTCTATTCTATTTTTATACTGATATTCTATTCTTTATTCTGATATTCTATTCTATTCTTTATATTGATATTCTATACTTTATTCTATTCTATTCTATTTTTATACTGATATTCTATTCTTTATTCTGATATTCTATTCTATTCTTTATTCTGATATTCTGTTCTATTCTTTATACTGATATTCTATTCTTTATTCTGATGTTCTATTCTATTCTTTATTGTGATATTCTATTCTATTCTATTCTTTATTCTGATATTCTATTCTATTCTTTATACTGACATTCTATTCTTTATTGTGATATTCTCTTCCATTCTTTATATTGATATTCTATTCTTTATTCTATTCTATTCTATTTTTATACTGATATTCTATTCTTTATTCTGATATTCTGTTCTATTCTTTATTCTGATATTCTGTTCTATTCTTTATTCTGATATTCTGTTCTATTCTTTATTCTGATATTCTATTCTATATTCTGATATTCTATTCTTTATTCTATTCTATTCTATTTTTATACTGATATTATATTCTTTATTCTGATGTTCTATTCTATTCTTTATTCTGATATTCTGTTCTATTCTTTATTCTGATATTCTATTCTATCCTTTATTCTGATATTCTATTCTATTCTTTATTCTGATATTCTATTCTATTCTTTATATTGATATTCTATTCTATTCTTTATTCTGATATTCTATTCTATTCTTTATTCTGATACTCTATTCTATTATTTATTCTGATATTCTGTTCTATTCTTTATTCTGATATTCTATTCTATTCTTTATTCTGATATTTTATTCTATTCTTTATTCTGATATTCTGTTCTATTCTTTATTCTGATATTCTGTTCTATTCTTTATTCTGATATTCTATTCTATTCTTTATTCTGATATTCTGTTCTATTCTTTATTCTGATATTCTGTTCTATTCTTTATTCTGATATTCTATTCTATTCTTTATTCTGATATTCTATTCTATTCTTTATACTGATATTCTATTATATTCTTTATTCTGATATTCTATTCTATTCTTTATTCTGATATTCTATTCTATTCTTTATTCTGATATTCTATTCTATTCTTTATTCTGATATTCTATTCTATTCTATTCTTTATTCTGATATTCTGTTCTATTCTTTATTCTGATATTCTATTCTATTCTTTATTCTGATATTCTGTTCTATTCTTTATTCTGATATTCTATTCTATATTCTGATATTCTATTCTTTATTCTATTCTATTCTATTTTTATACTGATATTCTATTCTTTATTCTGATGTTCTATTCTATTCTTTATTCTGATATTCTATTCTATTCTTTATTCTGATATTCTATTCTATTCTTTATTCTGATATTCTATTCTATTCTTTATACTGATATTCTATTCTATTCTTTATTCTGATATTCTATTCTATTCTTTATTCTGATATTCTATTCTATTCATTATACTGATATTCTATTCTATTCTTTATTGTGATATTCTGTTCTATTCTTTATATTGATATTCTATTCTTTATTCTATTCTATTCTATTTTTATACTGATATTCTATTCTTTATTCTGATATTCTATTCTATTCTTTATATTGATATTCTATACTTTATTCTATTCTATTCTATTTTTATACTGATATTCTATTCTTTATTCTGATATTCTATTCTATTCTTTATTCTGATATTCTGTTCTATTCTTTATACTGATATTCTAGTCTTTATTCTGATGTTCTATTCTATTCTTTATTCTGATATTCTATTCTATTCTTTATTCTGATATTCTATTCTATTCTTTATACTGACATTCTATTCTTTATTGTGATATTCTCTTCCATTCTTTATATTGATATTCTATTCTTTATTCTATTCTATTCTATTTTTATACTGATATTCTATTCTTTATTCTGATATTCTGTTCTATTCTTTATTCTGATATTCTGTTCTATTCTTTATTCTGATATTCTGTTCTATTCTTTATTCTGATATTCTATTCTTTATTCTGATATTCTATTCTTTATTCTATTCTATTCTATTTTTATACTGATATTCTATTCTTTATTCTGATGTTCTATTCTATTCTTTATTCTGATATTCTGTTCTATTCTTTATTCTGATATTCTATTCTATTCTTTATTCTGATATTCTATTCTATTCTTTATATTGATATTCTATTCTATTCTTTATTCTGATATTCTATTCTATTCTTTATTCTGATACTCTATTCTATTCTTTATTCTGATATTCTGTTCTATTCTTTATTCTTATATTCTATTCTATTCTATTCTATTCTTTGTTCTGATATTCTGTTCTATTCTTTATTCTGATATTCTGTTCTATTCTTTATTCTGATATTCTATTCTATTCTATTCTTTATTCTGATATTCTATTCTATTCTTTATACTGTATTCTATTCTATTCTTTATTCTGATATTCTATTCTATTCTTTATTCTGATATTCTATTCTATTCTTTATTCTGATATTCTGTTCTATTCTTTATTCTGATATTCTATTCTATTCATTATACTGATATTCTATTCTATTCTTTATTCTGATATTCTATTCTATTCTTTATACTGTATTCTATTCTATTCTTTATTCTGATATTCTATTCTATTCTTTATTCTGATATTCTATTCTATTCTTTATTCTGATATTCTGTTCTATTCTTTATTCTGATATTCTATTCTATTCATTATACTGATATTCTATTCTATTCTTTATTCTGATATTCTGTTCTATTCTTTATATTGATATTCTATTCTTTATTCTATTCTATTCTATTTTTATACTGATATTCTATTCTTTATTCTGATATTCTATTCTATTCTTTATATTGATATTCTATACTTTATTCTATTCTATTCTATTTTTATACTGATATTCTATTCTTTATTCTGATATTCTATTCTATTCTTTATTCTGATATTCTGTTCTATTCTTTATACTGATATTGTATTCTTTATTCTGATGTTCTATTCTATTCTTTATTCTGATATTCTATTCTATTCTATTCTTTATTCTGATATTCTATTCTATTCTTTATACTGACATTCTATTCTTTATTGTGATATTCTCTTCCATTCTTTATATTGATATTCTATTCTTTATTCTATTCTATTCTATTTTTATACTGATATTCTATTCTTTATTCTGATATTCTGTTCTATTCTTTATTCTGATATTCTGTTCTATTCTTTATTCTGATATTCTATTCTATATTCTGATATTCTATTCTTTATTCTATTCTATTCTATTTTTATACTGATATTCTATTCTTTATTCTGATGTTCTATTCTATTCTTTATTCTGATATTCTGTTCTATTCTTTATTCTGATATTCTATTCTATCCTTTATTCTGATATTCTATTCTATTCTTTATTCTGATATTCTATTCTATTCTTTATATTGATATTCTATTCTATTCTTTATTCTGATATTCTATTCTATTCTTTATTCTGATACTCTATTCTATTCTTTATTCTGATATTCTGTTCTATTCTTTATTCTGATATTCTATTCTATTCTTTATTCTGATATTTTATTCTATTCTTTATTCTGATATTCTGTTCTATTCTTTATTCTGATATTCTGTTCTATTCTTTATTCTGATATTCTATTCTATTCTTTATTCTGATATTCTGTTCTATTCTTTATTCTGATATTCTATTCTATATTCTGATATTCTATTCTTTATTCTATTCTATTCTATTTTTATACTGATATTCTATTCTTTATTCTGATGTTCTATTCTATTCTTTATTCTGATATTCTATTCTATTCTTTATTCTGATATTCTATTCTATTCTTTATTCTGATATTCTATTCTATTCTTTATACTGATATTCTATTCTATTCTTTATTCTGATATTCTATTCTATTCTTTATTCTGATATTCTATTCTATTCATTATACTGATATTCTATTCTATTCTTTATTGTGATATTCTGTTCTATTCTTTATATTGATATTCTATTCTTTATTCTATTCTATTCTATTTTTATACTGATATTCTATTCTTTATTCTGATATTCTATTCTATTCTTTATATTGATATTCTATACTTTATTCTATTCTATTCTATTTTTATACTGATATTCTATTCTTTATTCTGATATTCTATTCTATTCTTTATTCTGATATTCTGTTCTATTCTTTATACTGATATTCTAGTCTTTATTCTGATGTTCTATTCTATTCTTTATTCTGATATTCTATTCTATTCTTTATTCTGATATTCTATTCTATTCTTTATACTGACATTCTATTCTTTATTGTGATATTCTCTTCCATTCTTTATATTGATATTCTATTCTTTATTCTATTCTATTCTATTTTTATACTGATATTCTATTCTTTATTCTGATATTCTGTTCTATTCTTTATTCTGATATTCTGTTCTATTCTTTATTCTGATATTCTGTTCTATTCTTTATTCTGATATTCTATTCTTTATTCTGATATTCTATTCTTTATTCTATTCTATTCTATTTTTATACTGATATTCTATTCTTTATTCTGATGTTCTATTCTATTCTTTATTCTGATATTCTGTTCTATTCTTTATTCTGATATTCTATTCTATTCTTTATTCTGATATTCTATTCTATTCTTTATATTGATATTCTATTCTATTCTTTATTCTGATATTCTATTCTATTCTTTATTCTGATACTCTATTCTATTCTTTATTCTGATATTGTTCTATTCTTTATTCTTATATTCTATTCTATTCTATTCTATTCTTTGTTCTGATATTCTGTTCTATTCTTTATTCTGATATTCTGTTCTATTCTTTATTCTGATATTCTATTCTATTCTATTCTTTATTCTGATATTCTATTCTATTCTTTATACTGTATTCTATTCTATTCTTTATTCTGATATTCTATTCTATTCTTTATTCTGATATTCTATTCTATTCTTTATTCTGATATTCTGTTCTATTCTTTATTCTGATATTCTATTCTATTCATTATACTGATATTCTATTCTATTCTTTATTCTGATATTCTATTCTATTCTTTATACTGTATTCTATTCTATTCTTTATTCTGATATTCTATTCTATTCTTTATTCTGATATTCTATTCTATTCTTTATTCTGATATTCTGTTCTATTCTTTATTCTGATATTCTATTCTATTCATTATACTGATATTCTATTCTATTCTTTATTCTGATATTCTGTTCTATTCTTTATATTGATATTCTATTCTTTATTCTATTCTATTCTATTTTTATACTGATATTCTATTCTTTATTCTGATATTCTATTCTATTCTTTATATTGATATTCTATACTTTATTCTATTCTATTCTATTTTTATACTGATATTCTATTCTTTATTCTGATATTCTATTCTATTCTTTATTCTGATATTCTGTTCTATTCTTTATACTGATATTGTATTCTTTATTCTGATGTTCTATTCTATTCTTTATTCTGATATTCTATTCTATTCTATTCTTTATTCTGATATTCTATTCTATTCTTTATACTGACATTCTATTCTTTATTGTGATATTCTCTTCCATTCTTTATATTGATATTCTATTCTTTATTCTATTCTATTCTATTTTTATACTGATATTCTATTCTTTATTCTGATATTCTGTTCTATTCTTTATTCTGATATTCTGTTCTATTCTTTATTCTGATATTCTATTCTATATTCTGATATTCTATTCTTTATTCTATTCTATTCTATTTTTATACTGATATTCTATTCTTTATTCTGATGTTCTATTCTATTCTTTATTCTGATATTCTGTTCTATTCTTTATTCTGATATTCTATTCTATCCTTTATTCTGATATTCTATTCTATTCTTTATTCTGATATTCTATTCTATTCTTTATATTGATATTCTATTCTATTCTTTATTCTGATATTCTATTCTATTCTTTATTCTGATACTCTATTCTATTCTTTATTCTGATATTCTGTTCTATTCTTTATTCTGATATTCTATTCTATTCTTTATTCTGATATTTTATTCTATTCTTTATTCTGATATTCTGTTCTATTCTTTATTCTGATATTCTGTTCTATTCTTTATTCTGATATTCTATTCTATTCTTTATTCTGATATTCTGTTCTATTCTTTATTCTGATATTCTATTCTTTTCTTTATTCTGATATTCTATTCTTTATTCTATTCTATTTTTATACTGATATTCTATTCTTTATTCTGATATTCTATTCTATTCTTTATTCTGATATTCTGTTCTATTCTTTATTCTGATATTCTATTCTATTCTTTATTCTGATATTCTATTCTATTCTTTATTCTGATATTCTATTCTATTCTTTATACTGATATTCTATTCTATTCTTTATTCTGATATTCTATTCTATTCTTTATTCTGATATTCTATTCTATTCTATTCTTTATTCTGATATTCTATTCTATTCTTTATTCTGATATTCTGTTGTATTCTTTATTCTGATATTCTATTCTATTCTTTATTCTGATATTCTATTCTATTCTATTCTTTATTCTGATATTCTGTTCTATTCTTTATTCTGATATTCTATTCTATTCATTATACTGATATTCTATTCTATTCTTTTTTCTGATATTCTGTTCTATTCTTTATATTGATATTCTATTCTTTATTCTATTCTATTCTATTTTTATACTGATATTCTATTCTTTATTCTGCTATTCTGCTATTCCTTATTCTGATATTCTATTCTATTCTTTACTATGATATTCTATTCTATTCTTTATTCTGATATTCTATTCTATTCTTTATTCTGATATTCTGTTCTATTCTTTATTCTGATATTCTATTCTATTCTTTATTTTGATATTCTATTCTATTCTTTATTCTGATATTCTATTCTATTCTTTATTCTGATATTCTATTCTATTCTTTATTCTGATATTCTATTCTATTCTTTATACTGTATTCTATTCTATTCTTTATTCTGATATTCTATTCTATTCTTTATTCTGATATTCTATTCTATTCTTTATTCTGATATTCTGTTCTATTCTTTATTCTGATATTCTATTCTATTCATTATACTGATATTCTATTCTATTCTTTTTTGTGATATTCTGTTCTATTCTTTATATTGATATTCTATTCTTTATTCTATTCTATTCTATTTTTATACTGATATTCTATTCTTTATTCTGCTATTCTGCTATTCCTTATTCTGATATTCTATTCTATTCTTTACTATGATATTCTATTCTATTCTTTATTCTGATATTCTATTCTATTCTTTATTCTGATATTCTGTTCTATTCTTTATTCTGATATTCTATTCTATTCTTTATTTTGATATTCTATTCTATTCTTTATTCTGATATTCTATTCTATTCTTTATTCTGATATTCTATTCTATTCTTTATTCTGATATTCTATTCTATTCTATTCTTTATTCTGATATTGTGTTCTATTCTTTATTCTGATATTCTATTCTATTCTTTATTCTGATATTCTGTTCTATTCTTTATTCTGATATTCTATTCTATATTCTGATATTCTATTCTTTATTCTATTCTATTCTATTTTTATACTGATATTCTATTCTTTATTCTGATGTTCTATTCTATTCTTTATTCTGATATTCTATTCTATTCTTTATTCTGATATTCTATTCTATTCTTTATACTGATATTCTATTCTATTCTTTATTCTGATATTCTATTCTATTCTTTATTCTGATATTCTATTCTATTCATTATACTGATATTCTATTCTATTCTTTATTGTGATATTCTGTTCTATTCTTTATATTGATATTCTATTCTTTATTCTATTCTATTCTATTTTTATACTGATATTCTATTCTTTATTCTGATATTCTATTCTATTCTTTATATTGATATTCTATACTTTATTCTATTCTATTCTATTTTTATACTGATATTCTATTCTTTATTCTGATATTCTATTCTATTCTTTATTCTGATATTCTGTTCTATTCTTTATACTGATATTCTAGTCTTTATTCTGATGTTCTATTCTATTCTTTATTCTGATATTCTATTCTATTCTTTATTCTGATATTCTATTCTATTCTTTATACTGACATTCTATTCTTTATTGTGATATTCTCTTCCATTCTTTATATTGATATTCTATTCTTTATTCTATTCTATTCTATTTTTATACTGATATTCTATTCTTTATTCTGATATTCTGTTCTATTCTTTATTCTGATATTCTGTTCTATTCTTTATTCTGATATTCTATTCTTTATTCTGATATTCTATTCTTTATTCTATTCTATTCTATTTTTATACTGATATTCTATTCTTTATTCTGATGTTCTATTCTATTCTTTATTCTGATATTCTGTTCTATTCTTTATTCTGATATTCTATTCTATCCTTTATTCTGATATTCTATTCTATTCTTTATTCTGATATTCTATTCTATTCTTTATATTGATATTCTATTCTATTCTTTATTCTGATATTCTATTCTATTCTTTATTCTGATACTCTATTCTATTCTTTATTCTGATATTCTGTTCTATTCTTTATTCTTATATTCTATTCTATTCTATTCTTTGTTCTGATATTCTGTTCTATTCTTTATTCTGATATTCTGTTCTATTCTTTATTCTGATATTCTATTCTATTCTATTCTTTATTCTGATATTCTATTCTATTCTTTATACTGTATTCTATTCTATTCTTTATTCTGATATTCTATTCTATTCTTTATTCTGATATTCTATTCTATTCTTTATTCTGATATTCTGTTCTATTCTTTATTCTGATATTCTATTCTATTCATTATACTGATATTCTATTCTATTCTTTATTCTGATATTCTATTCTATTCTTTATACTGTATTCTATTCTATTCTTTATTCTGATATTCTATTCTATTCTTTATTCTGATATTCTATTCTATTCTTTATTCTGATATTCTGTTCTATTCTTTATTCTGATATTCTATTCTATTCATTATACTGATATTCTATTCTATTCTTTATTCTGATATTCTGTTCTATTCTTTATTCTGATATTCTATTCTATTCATTATACTGATATTCTATTCTATTCTTTATTCTGATATTCTATTCTATTCTTTATACTGTATTCTATTCTATTCTTTATTCTGATATTCTATTCTATTCTTTATTCTGATATTCTATTCTATTCTTTATTCTGATATTCTGTTCTATTCTTTATTCTGATATTCTATTCTATTCATTATACTGATATTCTATTCTATTCTTTATTCTGATATTCTGTTCTATTCTTTATATTGATATTCTATTCTTTATTCTATTCTATTCTATTTTTATACTGATATTCTATTCTTTATTCTGATATTCTATTCTATTCTTTATATTGATATTCTATACTTTATTCTATTCTATTCTATTTTTATACTGATATTCTATTCTTTATTCTGATATTCTATTCTATTCTTTATTCTGATATTCTGTTCTATTCTTTATACTGATATTGTATTCTTTATTCTGATGTTCTATTCTATTCTTTATTCTGATATTCTATTCTATTCTATTCTTTATTCTGATATTCTATTCTATTCTTTATACTGACATTCTATTCTTTATTGTGATATTCTCTTCCATTCTTCATATTGATATTCTATTCTTTATTCTATTCTATTCTATTTTTATACTGATATTCTAGTCTTTATTCTGATATTCTGTTCTATTCTTTATTCTGATATTCTGTTCTATTCTTTATTCTGATATTCTATTCTATATTCTGATATTCTATTCTTTATTCTATTCTATTCTATTTTTATACTGATATTCTATTCTTTATTCTGATGTTCTATTCTATTCTTTATTCTGATATTCTGTTCTATTCTTTATTCTGATATTCTATTCTATCCTTTATTCTGATATTCTATTCTATTCTTTATTCTGATATTCTATTCTATTCTTTATATTGATATTCTATTCTATTCTTTATTCTGATATTCTATTCTATTCTTTATTCTGATACTCTATTCTATTCTTTATTCTGATATTCTATTCTATTCTTTATTCTGATATTCTATTCTATTCATTATACTGATATTCTATTCTATTCTTTATTGTGATATTCTGTTCTATTCTTTATATTGATATTCTATTCTTTATTCTATTCTATTCTATTTTTATACTGATATTCTATTCTTTATTCTGATATTCTATTCTATTCTTTATATTGATATTCTATACTTTATTCTATTCTATTCTATTTTTATACTGATATTCTATTCTTTATTCTGATATTCTATTCTATTCTTTATTCTGATATTCTGTTCTATTCTTTATACTGATATTCTATTCTTTATTCTGATATTCTGTTCTATTCTTTATTCTGATATTCTATTCTATTCTTTATTCTGATATTCTGTTCTATTCTTTATTCTGATATTCTATTCTATTCTATTCTTTATTCTGATATTCTATTCTATTCTTTATACTGATATTCTATTCTATTCTTTATTCTGATATTCTATTCTATTCTTTATTCTGATACTCTATTCTATTCTTTATTCTGATATTCTATTCTATTCTTTATTCTGATATTGTGTTCTATTCTTTATTCTGATATTCTGTTCTATTCTTTATTCTGATATTCTATTCTATTCTTTATTCTGATATTCTGTTCTATTCTTTATTCTGATATTCTATTCTTTTCTTTATTCTGATATTCTATTCTTTATTCTATTCTATTCTATTTTTATACTGATATTCTATTCTTTATTCTGATATTCTATTCTATTCTTTATTCTGATATTCTGTTCTATTCTTTATTCTGATATTCTGTTCTATTCTTTATTCTGATATTCTATTCTATTCTATTCTTTATTCTGATATTCTGTTCTATTCTTTATTCTG
Organism: Natrix helvetica; assembly: GCF_964273705.1. NCBI lineage: Eukaryota > Metazoa > Chordata > Lepidosauria > Squamata > Natricidae > Natrix > Natrix helvetica. Next base: position 141,414,294 of record NC_138551.1, read on the forward strand.
ATATTCTATTCTATTCATTATACTGATATTCTATTCTATTCTTTTTTGTGATATTCTGTTCTATTCTTTATATTGATATTCTATTCTTTATTCTATTCTATTCTATTTTTATACTGATATTCTATTCTTTATTCTGCTATTCTGCTATTCCTTATTCTGATATTCTATTCTATTCTTTACTATGATATTCTATTCTATTCTTTATTCTGATATTCTATTCTATTCTTTATTCTGATATTCTGTTCTATTCTTTATTCTGATATTCTATTCTATTCTTTATTTTGATATTCTGTTCTATTCTTTATTCTGATATTCTATTCTTTATTCTATTCTATTTTTTATACTGACATTCTATTCTTTATTGTGATATTCTCTTCTATTCTTTATATTGATATTCTATTCTTTATTCTATTCTATTCTATTTTTATACTGATATTCTATTCTTTATTCTGATATTCTATTCTATTCTTTATTCTGATATTCTGTTCTATTCTTTATTCTGATATTCTATTCTATTCTTTATTCTGATATTCTGTTCTATTCTTTATTCTGATATTCTATTCTATTCTATTCTTTATTCTGATATTCTATTCTATTCCTTATACTGATATTCTATTCTATTCTTTATTCTGATATTCTATTCTATTCTTTATTCTGATACTCTATTCTATTCTTTATTCTGATATTCTATTCTATTCTTTATTCTGATATTCTGTTCTATTCTTTATTCTGATATTCTGTTCTATTCTTTATTCTGATATTCTATTCTATTCTTTATTCTGATATTCTGTTCTATTCTTTATTCTGATATTCTATTCTTTTCTTTATTCTGATATTCTATTCTTTATTCTATTCTATTCTATTTTTATACTGATATTCTATTCTTTATTCTGATATTCTATTCTATTCTTTATTCTGATATTCTGTTCTATTCTTTATTCTGATATTCTGTTCTATTCTTTATTCTGATATTCTATTCTATTCTTTATTCTGATATTCTATTCTATTCTTTATACTGATATTCTATTCTATTCTTTATTCTGATATTCTATTCTATTCTTTATTCTGATATTCTATTCTATTCTTTATTCTGATATTCTATTCTATTCTTTATTCTGATATTCTATTCTATTCTTTATTCTGATATTCTATTCTATTCTTTATTCTGATATTCTATTCTATTCTATTCTTTATTCTGATATTCTGTTCTATTCTTTATTCTGATATTCTGTTCTATTCTTTATTCTGATATTCAATTCTATTCTTTATTCTGATATTCTGTTCTATTCTTTATTCTGATATTCTATTCTATTCTTTATTCTGATATTCTATTCTATTCTTTATTCTGATATTCTGTTCTATTCTTTATTCTGATATTCTGTTCTATTCTTTATTCTGATATTCTATTCTATTCTTTATTCTGATATTCTGTTCTATTCTTTATTCTGATATTCTATTCTTTTCTTTATTCTGATATTCTATTCTTTATTCTATTCTATTCTATTCTTTATTCTGATATTCTATTCTATTCTTTATTCTGATATTCTATTCTATTCTTTATTCTGATATTCTATTCTATTCTTTATACTGATATTCTATTCTATTCTTTATTCTGATATTCGATTCTATTCTTTATTCTGATATTCTATTCTATTCTTTATTCTGATATTCTATTCTGTTCTATTCTTTATTCTGATATTCTATTCTATTCTTTATTCTGATACTCTATTCTATTCTTTATTCTGATATTCTGTTCTATTCTTTATTCTGATATTCAATTCTATTCTTTATTCTGATATTCTGTTCTATTCTTTATTCTGATATTCTATTCTATTCTTTATTCTGATATTCTATTCTATTCTTTATTCTGATATTCTGTTCTATTCTTTATTCTGATATTCTGTTCTATTCTTTATTCTGATATTCTATTCTATTCTTTATTCTGATATTCTGTTCTATTCTTTATTCTGATATTCTATTCTTTTCTTTATTCTGATATTCTATTCTTTATTCTATTCTATTCTATTCTTTATTCTGATATTCTATTCTATTCTTTATTCTGATATTCTATTCTATTCTTTATTCTGATATTCTATTCTATTCTTTATACTGATATTCTATTCTATTCTTTATTCTGATATTCGATTCTATTCTTTATTCTGATATTCTATTCTATTCTTTATTCTGATATTCTATTCTGTTCTATTCTTTATTCTGATATTCTATTCTATTCTTTATTCTGATACTCTATTCTATTCTTTATTCTGATATTCTGTTCTATTCTTTATTCTGATATTCTGTTCTATTCTTTATTCTGATATTCTATTCTATTCTTTATTCTGATATTCTGTTCTATTCTTTATTCTGATATTCTGTTCTATTCTTTATTCTGAAATTCTATTCTATTCTTTATTCTGATATTCTGTTCTATTCTTTATTCTGATATTCTATTCTTTTCTTTATTCTGATATTCTATTCTTTATTCTATTCTATTCTATTTTTATACTGATATTCTATTCTTTATTCTGATATTCTATTCTATTCTTTATTCTGATATTCTGTTCTATTCTTTATTCTGATATTCTATTCTATTCTTTATTCTGATATTCTATTCTATTCTTTATTCTGATATTCTATTCTATTCTTTATACTGATATTCTATTCTATTCTTTATTCTGATATTCTATTCTATTCTTTATTCTGATATTCTATTCTATTCTTTATTCTGATATTCTATTCTATTCTATTCTTTATTCTGATATTCTATTCTATTCTTTATTCTGATATTCTGTTCTATTCTTTATTCTGATATTCTATTCTTTTCTTTATTCTGATATTCTATTCTTTATTCTATTCTATTCTATTTTTATACTGATATTCTATTCTTTATTCTGATATTCTGTTCTATTCTTTATTCTGATATTCTGTTCTATTCTTTATTCTGATATTCTATTCTATTCTTTATTCTGATATTCTATTCTATTCTTTATACTGATATTCTATTCTATTCTTTATTCTGATATTCTATTCTATTCTTTATTCTGATATTCTATTCTATTCTTTATTCTGATATTCTATTCTATTCTTTATTCTGATATTCTATTCTATTCTTTATTCTGATATTCTATTCTATTCTTTATTCTGATATTCTATTCTATTCTATTCTTTATTCTGATATTCTGTTCTATTCTTTATTCTGATATTCTGTTCTATTCTTTATTCTGATATTCAATTCTATTCTTTATTCTGATATTCTGTTCTATTCTTTATTCTGATATTCTATTCTATTCTTTATTCTGATATTCTATTCTATTCTTTATTCTGATATTCTGTTCTATTCTTTATTCTGATATTCTGTTCTATTCTTTATTCTGATATTCTATTCTATTCTTTATTCTGATATTCTGTTCTATTCTTTATTCTGATATTCTATTCTTTTCTTTATTCTGATATTCTATTCTTTATTCTATTCTATTCTATTCTTTATTCTGATATTCTATTCTATTCTTTATTCTGATATTCTATTCTATTCTTTATTCTGATATTCTATTCTATTCTTTATACTGATATTCTATTCTATTCTTTATTCTGATATTCTATTCTATTCTTTATTCTGATATTCTATTCTATTCTTTATTCTGATATTCTATTCTGTTCTATTCTTTATTCTGATATTCTATTCTATTCTTTATTCTGATACTCTATTCTATTCTTTATTCTGATATTCTGTTCTATTCTTTATTCTGATATTCTGTTCTATTCTTTATTCTGATATTCTATTCTATTCTTTATTCTGATATTCTGTTCTATTCTTTATTCTGATATTCTGTTCTATTCTTTATTCTGAAATTCTATTCTATTCTTTATTCTGATATTCTGTTCTATTCTTTATTCTGATATTCTATTCTTTTCTTTATTCTGATATTCTATTCTTTATTCTATTCTATTCTATTTTTATACTGATATTCTATTCTTTATTCTGATATTCTATTCTATTCTTTATTCTGATATTCTGTTCTATTCTTTATTCTGATATTCTATTCTATTCTTTATTCTGATATTCTATTCTATTCTTTATTCTGATATTCTATTCTATTCTTTATACTGATATTCTATTCTATTCTTTATTCTGATATTCTATTCTATTCTTTATTCTGATATTCTATTCTATTCTTTATTCTGATATTCTATTCTATTCTATTCTTTATTCTGATATTCTGTTCTATTCTTTATTCTGATATTCAATTCTATTCTTTATTCTGATATTCTGTTCTATTCTTTATTCTGATATTCTGTTCTATTCTTTATTCTGATATTCTATTCTATTCTTTATTCTTATATTCTGTTCTATTCTTTATTCTGATATTCTATTCTATTCTTTATTCTGATATTCTGTTCTATTCTTTATTCTGATACTCTATTCTTTTCTTTATTCTGATATTCTATTCTTTATTCTATTCTATTCTATTTTTATACTGATATTCTATTCTTTATTCTGATATTCTATTCTATTCTTTATTCTGATATTCTGTTCTATTCTTTATTCTGATATTCTATTCTATTCTTTATTCTGATATTCTATTCTATTCTTTATTCTGATATTCTATTCTATTCTTTATACTGATATTCTATTCTTTATTCTATTCTATTCTATTTTTATACTGATATTCTATTCTTTATTCTGCTATTCTGCTATTCTTTATTCTGATATTCTATTCTATTCTTTATTCTGATATTCTATTCTATTCTATTCTTTATTCTGATATTCTGTTCTATTCTTTATTCTGATATTCGATTTTATTCTATTCTTTATTCTGATATTCTGTTCTATTCGTTATTCTGATATTCTATTCTATTCTTTATACTGATATTCTATTCTATTCTTTATTCTGATATTCTATTCTTTATTCTATTCTATTTTTTATACTGACATTCTATTCTTTATTGTGATATTCTATTCTATTCTTTATATTGATATTCTATTCTTTATTCTATTCTATTCTATTTTTATACTGATATTCTATTCTCTTCTTTATTCTGATATTCTCTTCTATTCTTTATTGTGATATTCTATTCTATTCTTTATTCTGATATTCTGTTCTATTCTTTATTCTGATATTCTATTCTATTCTTTATACTGATATTCTATTCTATTCTTTATTCTGATATTCTATTCTATTCTTTATTCTGATATTCTATTCTATTCTTTATTCTGATATTCTATTCTATTCTTTATTCTGATATTCTGTTCTATTTTTTATTCTGATATTCTATTCTATTCTTTATTCTGATATTCTGTTCTATTCTTTATTCTGATATTCTATTCTATTCTTTATTCTGATATTCTGTTCTATTCTTTATTGTGATATTCTATTCTATTCTTTATTCTGATATTCTGTTCTATTTTTTATTCTGATATTCTATTCTATTCTTTATTCTGATATTCTGTTCTATTCTTTATTCTGATATTCTATTCTATTCTTTATTCTGATATTCTGTTCTATTCTTTATTCTGATATTCTATTCTTTATTCTATTCTATTTTTATACTGACATTCTATTCTTTATTGTGATATTCTATTCTATTCTTTATATTGATATTCTATTCTTTATTCTATTCTATTCTATTTTTATACTGATATTCTATTCTTTATTCTGATATTCTATTCTATTCTTTATATTGATATTCTATTCTATTCTTTATTCTGATATTCTATTCTATTCTTTATTCTGATATTCTATTCTATTCTTTAATCTTATATTATATTCTATTCTATTCTATTCTTTGTTCTGATATTCTGTTCTATTCTTTATTCTGATATTCTGTTCTATTCTTTATTCTGATATTCTGTTCTATTCTTTATTCTGATATTCTATTCTATTCTATTCTTTATACTGTATTCTATTCTATTCTTTATTCTGATATTCTATTCTATTCTTTATTCTGATATTCTATTCTATTCTTTATTCTGATATTCTGTTCTATTCTTTATTCTGATATTCTATTCTATTCATTATACTGATATTCTATTCTATTCTTTATTCTGATATTCTGTTCTATTCTTTATATTGATATTCCATTCTTTATTCTATTCTATTCTATTTTTATACTGATATTCTATTCTTTATTCTGATATTCTATTCTATTCTTTATATTGATATTCTATACTTTATTCTATTCTATTCTATTTTTATACTGATATTCTATTCTTTATTCTGATATTCTATTCTATTCTTTATTCTGATATTCTGTTCTATTCTTTATACTGATATTCTATTCTTTATTCTGATGTTCTATTCTATTCTTTATTCTGATATTCTATTCTATTCTATTCTTTATTCTGATATTCTATTCTATTCTTTATACTGACATTCTATTCTTTATTGTGATATTCTCTTCCATTCTTTATATTGATATTCTATTCTTTATTCTATTCTATTCTATTTTTATACTGATATTCTATTCTTTATTCTGATATTCTGTTCTATTCTTTATTCTGATATTCTGTTCTATTCTTTATTCTGATATTCTGTTCTATTCTTTATTCTGATATTCTATTCTATATTCTGATATTCTATTCTTTATTCTATTCTATTCTATTTTTATACTGATATTATATTCTTTATTCTGATGTTCTATTCTATTCTTTATTCTGATATTCTGTTCTATTCTTTATTCTGATATTCTATTCTATCCTTTATTCTGATATTCTATTCTATTCTTTATTCTGATATTCTATTCTATTCTTTATATTGATATTCTATTCTATTCTTTATTCTGATATTCTATTCTATTCTTTATTCTGATACTCTATTCTATTATTTATTCTGATATTCTGTTCTATTCTTTATTCTGATATTCTATTCTATTCTTTATTCTGATATTTTATTCTATTCTTTATTCTGATATTCTGTTCTATTCTTTATTCTGATATTCTGTTCTATTCTTTATTCTGATATTCTATTCTATTCTTTATTCTGATATTCTGTTCTATTCTTTATTCTGATATTCTATTCTTTTCTTTATTCTGATATTCTATTCTTTATTCTATTCTATTTTTATAATGATATTCTATTCTTTATTCTGATATTCTGTTCTATTCTTTATTCTGATATTCTGTTCTATTCTTTATTCTGATATTCTATTCTATTCTTTATTCTGATATTCTATTCTATTCTTTATACTGATATTCTATTCTATTCTTTATTCTGATATTCTATTCTATTCTTTATTCTGATATTCTATTCTATTCTTTATTCTGATATTCTATTCTATTCTTTATTCTGATATTCTATTCTATTCTATTCTTTATTCTGATATTCTGTTCTATTCTTTATTCTGATATTCTATTCTATTCTTTATTCTGATATTCTGTTCTATTCTTTATTCTGATATTCTATTCTATATTCTGATATTCTATTCTTTATTCTATTCTATTCTATTTTTATACTGATATTCTATTCTTTATTCTGATGTTCTATTCTATTCTTTATTCTGATATTCTATTCTATTCTTTATTCTGATATTCTATTCTATTCTTTATACTGATATTCTATTCTATTCTTTATTCTGATATTCTATTCTATTCTTTATTCTGATATTCTATTCTATTCATTATACTGATATTCTATTCTATTCTTTATTGTGATATTCTGTTCTATTCTTTATATTGATATTCTATTCTTTATTCTATTCTATTCTATTTTTATACTGATATTCTATTCTTTATTCTGATATTCTATTCTATTCTTTATATTGATATTCTATACTTTATTCTATTCTATTCTATTTTTATACTGATATTCTATTCTTTATTCTGATATTCTATTCTATTCTTTATTCTGATATTCTGTTCTATTCTTTATACTGATATTCTAGTCTTTATTCTGATGTTCTATTCTATTCTTTATTCTGATATTCTATTCTATTCTTTATTCTGATATTCTATTCTATTCTTTATACTGACATTCTATTCTTTATTGTGATATTCTCTTCCATTCTTTATATTGATATTCTATTCTTTATTCTATTCTATTCTATTTTTATACTGATATTCTATTCTTTATTCTGATATTCTGTTCTATTCTTTATTCTGATATTCTGTTCTATTCTTTATTCTGATATTCTGTTCTATTCTTTATTCTGATATTCTATTCTTTATTCTGATATTCTATTCTTTATTCTATTCTATTCTATTTTTATACTGATATTCTATTCTTTATTCTGATGTTCTATTCTATTCTTTATTCTGATATTCTGTTCTATTCTTTATTCTGATATTCTATTCTATTCTTTATTCTGATATTCTATTCTATTCTTTATTCTGATATTCTATTCTATTCTTTATATTGATATTCTATTCTATTCTTTATTCTGATATTCTATTCTATTCTTTATTCTGATACTCTATTCTATTCTTTATTCTGATATTCTGTTCTATTCTTTATTCTTATATTCTATTCTATTCTATTCTTTGTTCTGATATTCTGTTCTATTCTTTATTCTGATATTCTGTTCTATTCTTTATTCTGATATTCTATTCTATTCTATTCTTTATTCTGATATTCTATTCTATTCTTTATACTGTATTCTATTCTATTCTTTATTCTGATATTCTATTCTATTCTTTATTCTGATATTCTATTCTATTCTTTATTCTGATATTCTGTTCTATTCTTTATTCTGATATTCTATTCTATTCATTATACTGATATTCTATTCTATTCTTTATTCTGATATTCTATTCTATTCTTTATACTGTATTCTATTCTATTCTTTATTCTGATATTCTATTCTATTCTTTATTCTGATATTCTATTCTATTCTTTATTCTGATATTCTGTTCTATTCTTTATTCTGATATTCTATTCTATTCATTATACTGATATTCTATTCTATTCTTTATTCTGATATTCTGTTCTATTCTTTATATTGATATTCTATTCTTTATTCTATTCTATTCTATTTTTATACTGATATTCTATTCTTTATTCTGATATTCTATTCTATTCTTTATATTGATATTCTATACTTTATTCTATTCTATTCTATTTTTATACTGATATTCTATTCTTTATTCTGATATTCTATTCTATTCTTTATTCTGATATTCTGTTCTATTCTTTATACTGATATTGTATTCTTTATTCTGATGTTCTATTCTATTCTTTATTCTGATATTCTATTCTATTCTATTCTTTATTCTGATATTCTATTCTATTCTTTATACTGACATTCTATTCTTTATTGTGATATTCTCTTCCATTCTTTATATTGATATTCTATTCTTTATTCTATTCTATTCTATTTTTATACTGATATTCTATTCTTTATTCTGATATTCTGTTCTATTCTTTATTCTGATATTCTATTCTATTCTTTATACTGATATTCTATTCTATTCTTTATTCTGATATTCTATTCTATTCTTTATTCTGATATTCTGTTCTATTCTTTATTCTGATATTCTGTTCTATTCTTTATTCTGATATTCTATTCTATTCTTTATTCTGATATTCTGTTCTATTCTTTATTCTGATATTCTATTCTTTTCTTTATTCTGATATTCTATTCTTTATTCTATTCTATTCTATTCTTTATTCTGATATTCTGTTCTATTCTTTATTCTGATATTCTATTCTATTCTTTATTCTGATATTCTATTCTATTCTTTATACTGATATTCTATTCTATTCTTTATTCTGATATTCTATTCTATTCTTTATTCTGATATTCTATTCTATTCTTTATTCTGATACTCTATTCTATTCTTTATTCTGATATTCTGTTCTATTCTTTATTCTTATATTCTATTCTATTCTATTCTATTCTTTGTTCTGATATTCTGTTCTATTCTTTATTCTGATATTCTGTTCTATTCTTTATTCTGATATTCTATTCTATTCTATTCTTTATTCTGATATTCTATTCTATTCTTTATACTGTATTCTATTCTATTCTTTATTCTGATATTCTATTCTATTCTTTATTCTGATATTCTATTCTATTCTTTATTCTGATATTCTGTTCTATTCTTTATTCTGATATTCTATTCTATTCATTATACTGATATTCTATTCTATTCTTTATTCTGATATTCTATTCTATTCTTTATACTGTATTCTATTCTATTCTTTATTCTGATATTCTATTCTATTCTTTATTCTGATATTCTATTCTATTCTTTATTCTGATATTCTGTTCTATTCTTTATTCTGATATTCTATTCTATTCATTATACTGATATTCTATTCTATTCTTTATTCTGATATTCTGTTCTATTCTTTATATTGATATTCTATTCTTTATTCTATTCTATTCTATTTTTATACTGATATTCTATTCTTTATTCTGATATTCTATTCTATTCTTTATATTGATATTCTATACTTTATTCTATTCTATTCTATTTTTATACTGATATTCTATTCTTTATTCTGATATTCTATTCTATTCTTTATTCTGATATTCTGTTCTATTCTTTATACTGATATTGTATTCTTTATTCTGATGTTCTATTCTATTCTTTATTCTGATATTCTATTCTATTCTATTCTTTATTCTGATATTCTATTCTATTCTTTATACTGACATTCTATTCTTTATTGTGATATTCTCTTCCATTCTTTATATTGATATTCTATTCTTTATTCTATTCTATTCTATTTTTATACTGATATTCTATTCTTTATTCTGATATTCTGTTCTATTCTTTATTCTGATATTCTGTTCTATTCTTTATTCTGATATTCTATTCTATATTCTGATATTCTATTCTTTATTCTATTCTATTCTATTTTTATACTGATATTCTATTCTTTATTCTGATGTTCTATTCTATTCTTTATTCTGATATTCTATTCTATCCTTTATTCTGATATTCTATTCTATTCTTTATTCTGATATTCTATTCTATTCTTTATATTGATATTCTATTCTATTCTTTATTCTGATATTCTATTCTATTCTTTATTCTGATACTCTATTCTATTCTTTATTCTGATATTCTGTTCTATTCTTTATTCTGATATTCTATTCTATTCTTTATTCTGATATTTTATTCTATTCTTTATTCTGATATTCTGTTCTATTCTTTATTCTGATATTCTGTTCTATTCTTTATTCTGATATTCTATTCTATTCTTTATTCTGATATTCTGTTCTATTCTTTATTCTGATATTCTATTCTATATTCTGATATTCTATTCTTTATTCTATTCTATTCTATTTTTATACTGATATTCTATTCTTTATTCTGATGTTCTATTCTATTCTTTATTCTGATATTCTATTCTATTCTTTATTCTGATATTCCATTCTATTCTTTATTCTGATATTCTATTCTATTCTTTATACTGATATTCTATTCTATTCTTTATTCTGATATTCTATTCTATTCTTTATTCTGATATTCTATTCTATTCATTATACTGATATTCTATTCTATTCTTTATTGTGATATTCTGTTCTATTCTTTATATTGATATTCTATTCTTTATTCTATTCTATTCTATTTTTATACTGATATTCTATTCTTTATTCTGATATTCTATTCTATTCTTTATATTGATATTCTATACTTTATTCTATTCTATTCTATTTTTATACTGATATTCTATTCTTTATTCTGATATTCTATTCTATTCTTTATTCTGATATTCTGTTCTATTCTTTATACTGATATTCTAGTCTTTATTCTGATGTTCTATTCTATTCTTTATTCTGATATTCTATTCTATTCTTTATTCTGATATTCTATTCTATTCTTTATACTGACATTCTATTCTTTATTGTGATATTCTCTTCCATTCTTTATATTGATATTCTATTCTTTATTCTATTCTATTCTATTTTTATACTGATATTCTATTCTTTATTCTGATATTCTGTTCTATTCTTTATTCTGATATTCTGTTCTATTCTTTATTCTGATATTCTGTTCTATTCTTTATTCTGATATTCTATTCTTTATTCTGATATTCTATTCTTTATTCTATTCTATTCTATTTTTATACTGATATTCTATTCTTTATTCTGATGTTCTATTCTATTCTTTATTCTGATATTCTGTTCTATTCTTTATTCTGATATTCTATTCTATTCTTTATTCTGATATTCTATTCTATTCTTTATATTGATATTCTATTCTATTCTTTATTCTGATATTCTATTCTATTCTTTATTCTGATACTCTATTCTATTCTTTATTCTGATATTGTTCTATTCTTTATTCTTATATTCTATTCTATTCTATTCTATTCTTTGTTCTGATATTCTGTTCTATTCTTTATTCTGATATTCTGTTCTATTCTTTATTCTGATATTCTATTCTATTCTATTCTTTATTCTGATATTCTATTCTATTCTTTATACTGTATTCTATTCTATTCTTTATTCTGATATTCTATTCTATTCTTTATTCTGATATTCTATTCTATTCTTTATTCTGATATTCTGTTCTATTCTTTATTCTGATATTCTATTCTATTCATTATACTGATATTCTATTCTATTCTTTATTCTGATATTCTATTCTATTCTTTATACTGTATTCTATTCTATTCTTTATTCTGATATTCTATTCTATTCTTTATTCTGATATTCTATTCTATTCTTTATTCTGATATTCTGTTCTATTCTTTATTCTGATATTCTATTCTATTCATTATACTGATATTCTATTCTATTCTTTATTCTGATATTCTGTTCTATTCTTTATATTGATATTCTATTCTTTATTCTATTCTATTCTATTTTTATACTGATATTCTATTCTTTATTCTGATATTCTATTCTATTCTTTATATTGATATTCTATACTTTATTCTATTCTATTCTATTTTTATACTGATATTCTATTCTTTATTCTGATATTCTATTCTATTCTTTATTCTGATATTCTGTTCTATTCTTTATACTGATATTGTATTCTTTATTCTGATGTTCTATTCTATTCTTTATTCTGATATTCTATTCTATTCTATTCTTTATTCTGATATTCTATTCTATTCTTTATACTGACATTCTATTCTTTATTGTGATATTCTCTTCCATTCTTTATATTGATATTCTATTCTTTATTCTATTCTATTCTATTTTTATACTGATATTCTATTCTTTATTCTGATATTCTGTTCTATTCTTTATTCTGATATTCTGTTCTATTCTTTATTCTGATATTCTATTCTATATTCTGATATTCTATTCTTTATTCTATTCTATTCTATTTTTATACTGATATTCTATTCTTTATTCTGATGTTCTATTCTATTCTTTATTCTGATATTCTGTTCTATTCTTTATTCTGATATTCTATTCTATCCTTTATTCTGATATTCTATTCTATTCTTTATTCTGATATTCTATTCTATTCTTTATATTGATATTCTATTCTATTCTTTATTCTGATATTCTATTCTATTCTTTATTCTGATACTCTATTCTATTCTTTATTCTGATATTCTGTTCTATTCTTTATTCTGATATTCTATTCTATACTTTATTCTGATATTTTATTCTATTCTTTATTCTGATATTCTGTTCTATTCTTTATTCTGATATTCTGTTCTATTCTTTATTCTGATATTCTATTCTATTCTTTATTCTGATATTCTGTTCTATTCTTTATTCTGATATTCTATTCTTTTCTTTATTCTGATATTCTATTCTTTATTCTATTCTATTTTTATACTGATATTCTATTCTTTATTCTGATATTCTATTCTATTCTTTATTCTGATATTCTGTTCTATTCTTTATTCTGATATTCTATTCTATTCTTTATTCTGATATTCTATTCTATTCTTTATTCTGATATTCTATTCTATTCTTTATACTGATATTCTATTCTATTCTTTATTCTGATATTCTATTCTATTCTTTATTCTGATATTCTATTCTATTCTATTCTTTATTCTGATATTCTGTTCTATTCTTTATTCTGATATTCTATTCTATTCTTTATTCTGATATTCTGTTGTATTCTTTATTCTGATATTCTATTCTATTCTTTATTCTGATATTCTATTCTATTCTTTATTCTGATATTCTGTTCTATTCTTTATTCTGATATTCTATTCTATTCTATTCTTTATTCTGATATTCTGTTCTATTCTTTATTCTGATATTCTATTCTATTCATTATACTGATATTCTATTCTATTCTTTTTTCTGATATTCTGTTCTATTCTTTATATTGATATTCTATTCTTTATTCTATTCTATTCTATTTTTATACTGATATTCTATTCTTTATTCTGCTATTCTGCTATTCCTTATTCTGATATTCTATTCTATTCTTTACTATGATATTCTATTCTATTCTTTATTCTGATATTCTATTCTATTCTTTATTCTGATATTCTGTTCTATTCTTTATTCTGATATTCTATTCTATTCTTTATTTTGATATTCTATTCTATTCTTTATTCTGATATTCTATTCTATTCTTTATTCTGATATTCTATTCTATTCTTTATTCTGATATTCTATTCTATTCTTTATACTGTATTCTATTCTATTCTTTATTCTGATATTCTATTCTATTCTTTATTCTGATATTCTATTCTATTCTTTATTCTGATATTCTGTTCTATTCTTTATTCTGATATTCTATTCTATTCATTATACTGATATTCTATTCTATTCTTTTTTGTGATATTCTGTTCTATTCTTTATATTGATATTCTATTCTTTATTCTATTCTATTCTATTTTTATACTGATATTCTATTCTTTATTCTGCTATTCTGCTATTCCTTATTCTGATATTCTATTCTATTCTTTACTATGATATTCTATTCTATTCTTTATTCTGATATTCTATTCTATTCTTTATTCTGATATTCTGTTCTATTCTTTATTCTGATATTCTATTCTATTCTTTATTTTGATATTCTATTCTATTCTTTATTCTGATATTCTATTCTATTCTTTATTCTGATATTCTATTCTATTCTTTATTCTGATATTCTATTCTATTCTATTCTTTATTCTGATATTGTGTTCTATTCTTTATTCTGATATTCTATTCTATTCTTTATTCTGATATTCTGTTCTATTCTTTATTCTGATATTCTATTCTATATTCTGATATTCTATTCTTTATTCTATTCTATTCTATTTTTATACTGATATTCTATTCTTTATTCTGATGTTCTATTCTATTCTTTATTCTGATATTCTATTCTATTCTTTATTCTGATATTCTATTCTATTCTTTATACTGATATTCTATTCTATTCTTTATTCTGATATTCTATTCTATTCTTTATTCTGATATTCTATTCTATTCATTATACTGATATTCTATTCTATTCTTTATTGTGATATTCTGTTCTATTCTTTATATTGATATTCTATTCTTTATTCTATTCTATTCTATTTTTATACTGATATTCTATTCTTTATTCTGATATTCTATTCTATTCTTTATATTGATATTCTATACTTTATTCTATTCTATTCTATTTTTATACTGATATTCTATTCTTTATTCTGATATTCTATTCTATTCTTTATTCTGATATTCTGTTCTATTCTTTATACTGATATTCTAGTCTTTATTCTGATGTTCTATTCTATTCTTTATTCTGATATTCTATTCTATTCTTTATTCTGATATTCTATTCTATTCTTTATACTGACATTCTATTCTTTATTGTGATATTCTCTTCCATTCTTTATATTGATATTCTATTCTTTATTCTATTCTATTCTATTTTTATACTGATATTCTATTCTTTATTCTGATATTCTGTTCTATTCTTTATTCTGATATTCTGTTCTATTCTTTATTCTGATATTCTGTTCTATTCTTTATTCTGATATTCTATTCTTTATTCTGATATTCTATTCTTTATTCTATTCTATTCTATTTTTATACTGATATTCTATTCTTTATTCTGATGTTCTATTCTATTCTTTATTCTGATGTTCTGTTCTATTCTTTATTCTGATATTCTATTCTATCCTTTATTCTGATATTCTATTCTATTCTTTATTCTGATATTCTATTCTATTCTTTATATTGATATTCTATTCTATTCTTTATTCTGATATTCTATTCTATTCTTTATTCTGATACTCTATTCTATTCTTTATTCTGATATTCTGTTCTATTCTTTATTCTTATATTCTATTCTATTCTATTCTTTGTTCTGATATTCTGTTCTATTCTTTATTCTGATATTCTGTTCTATTCTTTATTCTGATATTCTATTCTATTCTATTCTTTATTCTGATATTCTATTCTATTCTTTATACTGTATTCTATTCTATTCTTTATTCTGATATTCTATTCTATTCTTTATTCTGATATTCTATTCTATTCTTTATTCTGATATTCTGTTCTATTCTTTATTCTGATATTCTATTCTATTCATTATACTGATATTCTATTCTATTCTTTATTCTGATATTCTATTCTATTCTTTATACTGTATTCTATTCTATTCTTTATTCTGATATTCTATTCTATTCTTTATTCTGATATTCTATTCTATTCTTTATTCTGATATTCTGTTCTATTCTTTATTCTGATATTCTATTCTATTCATTATACTGATATTCTATTCTATTCTTTATTCTGATATTCTATTCTATTCTTTATTCTGATATTCTATTCTATTCTTTATTCTGATATTCTGTTCTATTCTTTATTCTGATATTCTATTCTATTCATTATACTGATATTCTATTCTATTCTTTATTCTGATATTCTGTTCTATTCTTTATATTGATATTCTATTCTTTATTCTATTCTATTCTATTTTTATACTGATATTCTATTCTTTATTCTGATATTCTATTCTATTCTTTATATTGATATTCTATACTTTATTCTATTCTATTCTATTTTTATACTGATATTCTATTCTTTATTCTGATATTCTATTCTATTCTTTATTCTGATATTCTGTTCTATTCTTTATACTGATATTGTATTCTTTATTCTGATGTTCTATTCTATTCTTTATTCTGATATTCTATTCTATTCTATTCTTTATTCTGATATTCTATTCTATTCTTTATACTGACATTCTATTCTTTATTGTGATATTCTCTTCCATTCTTCATATTGATATTCTATTCTTTATTCTATTCTATTCTATTTTTATACTGATATTCTAGTCTTTATTCTGATATTCTGTTCTATTCTTTATTCTGATATTCTGTTCTATTCTTTATTCTGATATTCTATTCTATATTCTGATATTCTATTCTTTATTCTATTCTATTCTATTTTTATACTGATATTCTATTCTTTATTCTGATGTTCTATTCTATTCTTTATTCTGATATTCTGTTCTATTCTTTATTCTGATATTCTATTCTATCCTTTATTCTGATATTCTATTCTATTCTTTATTCTGATATTCTATTCTATTCTTTATATTGATATTCTATTCTATTCTTTATTCTGATATTCTATTCTATTCTTTATTCTGATACTCTATTCTATTCTTTATTCTGATATTCTATTCTATTCTTTATTCTGATATTCTATTCTATTCATTATACTGATATTCTATTCTATTCTTTATTGTGATATTCTGTTCTATTCTTTATATTGATATTCTATTCTTTATTCTATTCTATTCTATTTTTATACTGATATTCTATTCTTTATTCTGATATTCTATTCTATTCTTTATATTGATATTCTATACTTTATTCTATTCTATTCTATTTTTATACTGATATTCTATTCTTTATTCTGATATTCTATTCTATTCTTTATTCTGATATTCTGTTCTATTCTTTATACTGATATTCTAGTCTTTATTCTGATGTTCTATTCTATTCTTTATTCTGATATTCTATTCTATTCTTTATTCTGATATTCTATTCTATTCTTTATACTGACATTCTATTCTTTATTGTGATATTCTCTTCCATTCTTTATATTGATATTCTATTCCTTATTCTATTCTATTCTATTTTTATACTGATATTCTATTCTTTATTCTGATATTCTGTTCTATTCTTTATTCTGATATTCTGTTCTATTCTTTATTCTGATATTCTGTTCTATTCTTTATTCTGATATTCTATTCTTTATTCTGATATTCTATTCTTTATTCTATTCTATTCTATTTTTATACTGATATTCTATTCTTTATTCTGATGTTCTATTCTATTCTTTATTCTGATATTCTGTTCTATTCTTTATTCTGATATTCTATTCTATCCTTTATTCTGATATTCTATTCTATTCTTTATTCTGATATTCTATTCTATTCTTTATATTGATATTCTATTCTATTCTTTATTCTGATATTCTATTCTATTCTTTATTCTGATACTCTATTCTATTCTTTATTCTGATATTCTGTTCTATTCTTTATTCTTATATTCTATTCTATTCTATTCTTTGTTCTGATATTCTGTTCTATTCTTTATTCTGATATTCTGTTCTATTCTTTATTCTGATATTCTATTCTATTCTATTCTTTATTCTGATATTCTATTCTATTCTTTATACTGTATTCTATTCTATTCTTTATTCTGATATTCTATTCTATTCTTTATTCTGATATTCTATTCTATTCTTTATTCTGATATTCTGTTCTATTCTTTATTCTGATATTCTATTCTATTCATTATACTGATATTCTATTCTATTCTTTATTCTGATATTCTATTCTATTCTTTATACTGTATTCTATTCTATTCTTTATTCTGATATTCTATTCTATTCTTTATTCTGATATTCTATTCTATTCTTTATTCTGATATTCTGTTCTATTCTTTATTCTGATATTCTATTCTATTCATTATACTGATATTCTATTCTATTCTTTATTCTGATATTCTGTTCTATTCTTTATTCTGATATTCTATTCTATTCATTATACTGATATTCTATTCTATTCTTTATTCTGATATTCTATTCTATTCTTTATACTGTATTCTATTCTATTCTTTATTCTGATATTCTATTCTATTCTTTATTCTGATATTCTATTCTATTCTTTATTCTGATATTCTGTTCTATTCTTTATTCTGATATTCTATTCTATTCATTATACTGATATTCTATTCTATTCTTTATTCTGATATTCTGTTCTATTCTTTATATTGATATTCTATTCTTTATTCTATTCTATTCTATTTTTATACTGATATTCTATTCTTTATTCTGATATTCTATTCTATTCTTTATATTGATATTCTATACTTTATTCTATTCTATTCTATTTTTATACTGATATTCTATTCTTTATTCTGATATTCTATTCTATTCTTTATTCTGATATTCTGTTCTATTCTTTATACTGATATTGTATTCTTTATTCTGATGTTCTATTCTATTCTTTATTCTGATATTCTATTCTATTCTATTCTTTATTCTGATATTCTATTCTATTCTTTATACTGACATTCTATTCTTTATTGTGATATTCTCTTCCATTCTTCATATTGATATTCTATTCTTTATTCTATTCTATTCTATTTTTATACTGATATTCTAGTCTTTATTCTGATATTCTGTTCTATTCTTTATTCTGATATTCTGTTCTATTCTTTATTCTGATATTCTATTCTATATTCTGATATTCTATTCTTTATTCTATTCTATTCTATTTTTATACTGATATTCTATTCTTTATTCTGATGTTCTATTCTATTCTTTATTCTGATATTCTGTTCTATTCTTTATTCTGATATTCTATTCTATCCTTTATTCTGATATTCTATTCTATTCTTTATTCTGATATTCTATTCTATTCTTTATATTGATATTCTATTCTATTCTTTATTCTGATATTCTATTCTATTCTTTATTCTGATACTCTATTCTATTCTTTATTCTGATATTCTGTTCTATTCTTTATTCTGATATTCTATTCTATTCTTTATTCTGATATTTTATTCTATTCTTTATTCTGATATTCTGTTCTATTCTTTATTCTGATATTCTGTTCTATTCTTTATTCTGATATTCTATTCTATTCTTTATTCTGATATTCTGTTCTATTCTTTATTCTGATATTCTATTCTTTTCTTTATTCTGATATTCTATTCTTTATTCTATTCTATTTTTATACTGATATTCTATTCTTTATTCTGATATTCTATTCTATTCTTTATTCTGATATTCTGTTCTATTCTTTATTCTGATATTCTATTCTATTCTTTATTCTGATATTCTATTCTATTCTTTATTCTGATATTCTATTCTATTCTTTATACTGATATTCTATTCTATTCTTTATTCTGATATTCTATTCTATTCTTTATTCTGATATTCTATTCTATTCTATTCTTTATTCTGATATTCTGTTCTATTCTTTATTCTGATATTCTATTCTATTCTTTATTCTGATATTCTGTTGTATTCTTTATTCTGATATTCTATTCTATTCTTTATTCTGATATTCTATTCTATTCTTTATTCTGATATTCTGTTCTATTCTTTATTCTGATATTCTATTCTATTCTATTCTTTATTCTGATATTCTGTTCTATTCTTTATTCTGATATTCTATTCTATTCATTATACTGATATTCTATTCTATTCTTTTTTGTGATATTCTGTTCTATTCTTTATATTGATATTCTATTCTTTATTCTATTCTATTCTATTTTTATACTGATATTCTATTCTTTATTCTGCTATTCTGCTATTCCTTATTCTGATATTCTATTCTATTCTTTACTATGATATTCTATTCTATTCTTTATTCTGATATTCTATTCTATTCTTTATTCTGATATTCTGTTCTATTCTTTATTCTGATATTCTATTCTATTCTTTATTTTGATATTCTGTTCTATTCTTTATTCTGATATTCTATTCTTTATTCTATTCTATTTTTTATACTGACATTCTATTCTTTATTGTGATATTCTCTTCTATTCTTTATATTGATATTCTATTCTTTATTCTATTCTATTCTATTTTTATACTGATATTCTATTCTTTATTCTGATATTCTATTCTATTCTTTATTCTGATATTCTGTTCTATTCTTTATTCTGATATTCTATTCTATTCTTTATTCTGATATTCTGTTCTATTCTTTATTCTGATATTCTATTCTATTCTATTCTTTATTCTGATATTCTATTCTATTCTTTATACTGATATTCTATTCTATTCTTTATTCTGATATTCTATTCTATTCTTTATTCTGATACTCTATTCTATTCTTTATTCTGATATTCTATTCTATTCTTTATTCTGATATTGTGTTCTATTCTTTATTCTGATATTCTGTTCTATTCTTTATTCTGATATTCTATTCTATTCTTTATTCTGATATTCTGTTCTATTCTTTATTCTGATATTCTATTCTTTTCTTTATTCTGATATTCTATTCTTTATTCTATTCTATTCTATTTTTATACTGATATTCTATTCTTTATTCTGATATTCTATTCTATTCTTTATTCTGATATTCTGTTCTATTCTTTATTCTGATATTCTGTTCTATTCTTTATTCTGATATTCTATTCTATTCTATTCTTTATTCTGATATTCTGTTCTATTCTTTATTCTGATATTCTATTCTATTCATTATACTGATATTCTATTCTATTCTTTTTTGTGATATTCTGTTCTATTCTTTATATTGATATTCTATTCTTTATTCTATTCTATTCTATTTTTATACTGATATTCTATTCTTTATTCTGCTATTCTGCTATTCCTTATTCTGATATTCTATTCTATTCTTTACTATGATATTCTATTCTATTCTTTATTCTGATATTCTATTCTATTCTTTATTCTGATATTCTGTTCTATTCTTTATTCTGATATTCTATTCTATTCTTTATTTTGATATTCTGTTCTATTCTTTATTCTGATATTCTATTCTTTATTCTATTCTATTTTTTATACTGACATTCTATTCTTTATTGTGATATTCTCTTCTATTCTTTATATTGATATTCTATTCTTTATTCTATTCTATTCTATTTTTATACTGATATTCTATTCTTTATTCTGATATTCTATTCTATTCTTTATTCTGATATTCTGTTCTATTCTTTATTCTGATATTCTATTCTATTCTTTATTCTGATATTCTGTTCTATTCTTTATTCTGATATTCTATTCTATTCTATTCTTTATTCTGATATTCTATTCTATTCCTTATACTGATATTCTATTCTATTCTTTATTCTGATATTCTATTCTATTCTTTATTCTGATACTCTATTCTATTCTTTATTCTGATATTCTATTCTATTCTTTATTCTGATATTCTGTTCTATTCTTTATTCTGATATTCTGTTCTATTCTTTATTCTGATATTCTATTCTATTCTTTATTCTGATATTCTGTTCTATTCTTTATTCTGATATTCTATTCTTTTCTTTATTCTGATATTCTATTCTTTATTCTATTCTATTCTATTTTTATACTGATATTCTATTCTTTATTCTGATATTCTATTCTATTCTTTATTCTGATATTCTGTTCTATTCTTTATTCTGATATTCTGTTCTATTCTTTATTCTGATATTCTATTCTATTCTTTATTCTGATATTCTATTCTATTCTTTATACTGATATTCTATTCTATTCTTTATTCTGATATTCTATTCTATTCTTTATTCTGATATTCTATTCTATTCTTTATTCTGATATTCTATTCTATTCTTTATTCTGATATTCTATTCTATTCTTTATTCTGATATTCTATTCTATTCTTTATTCTGATATTCTATTCTATTCTATTCTTTATTCTGATATTCTGTTCTATTCTTTATTCTGATATTCTGTTCTATTCTTTATTCTGATATTCAATTCTATTCTTTATTCTGATATTCTGTTCTATTCTTTATTCTGATATTCTATTCTATTCTTTATTCTGATATTCTATTCTATTCTTTATTCTGATATTCTGTTCTATTCTTTATTCTGATATTCTGTTCTATTCTTTATTCTGATATTCTATTCTATTCTTTATTCTGATATTCTGTTCTATTCTTTATTCTGATATTCTATTCTTTTCTTTATTCTGATATTCTATTCTTTATTCTATTCTATTCTATTCTTTATTCTGATATTCTATTCTATTCTTTATTCTGATATTCTATTCTATTCTTTATTCTGATATTCTATTCTATTCTTTATACTGATATTCTATTCTATTCTTTATTCTGATATTCGATTCTATTCTTTATTCTGATATTCTATTCTATTCTTTATTCTGATATTCTATTCTGTTCTATTCTTTATTCTGATATTCTATTCTATTCTTTATTCTGATACTCTATTCTATTCTTTATTCTGATATTCTGTTCTATTCTTTATTCTGATATTCTGTTCTATTCTTTATTCTGATATTCTATTCTATTCTTTATTCTGATATTCTGTTCTATTCTTTATTCTGATATTCTGTTCTATTCTTTATTCTGAAATTCTATTCTATTCTTTATTCTGATATTCTGTTCTATTCTTTATTCTGATATTCTATTCTTTTCTTTATTCTGATATTCTATTCTTTATTCTATTCTATTCTATTTTTATACTGATATTCTATTCTTTATTCTGATATTCTATTCTATTCTTTATTCTGATATTCTGTTCTATTCTTTATTCTGATATTCTATTCTATTCTTTATTCTGATATTCTATTCTATTCTTTATTCTGATATTCTATTCTATTCTTTATACTGATATTCTATTCTATTCTTTATTCTGATATTCTATTCTATTCTTTATTCTGATATTCTATTCTATTCTTTATTCTGATATTCTATTCTATTCTATTCTTTATTCTGATATTCTATTCTATTCTTTATTCTGATATTCTGTTCTATTCTTTATTCTGATATTCTATTCTTTTCTTTATTCTGATATTCTATTCTTTATTCTATTCTATTCTATTTTTATACTGATATTCTATTCTTTATTCTGATATTCTATTCTATTCATTATACTGATATTCTATTCTATTCTTTATTCTGATATTCTGTTCTATTCTTTATTCTGATATTCTATTCTATTCATTATACTGATATTCTATTCTATTCTTTATTCTGATATTCTATTCTATTCTTTATACTGTATTCTATTCTATTCTTTATTCTGATATTCTATTCTATTCTTTATTCTGATATTCTATTCTATTCTTTATTCTGATATTCTGTTCTATTCTTTATTCTGATATTCTATTCTATTCATTATACTGATATTCTATTCTATTCTTTATTCTGATATTCTGTTCTATTCTTTATATTGATATTCTATTCTTTATTCTATTCTATTCTATTTTTATACTGATATTCTATTCTTTATTCTGATATTCTATTCTATTCTTTATATTGATATTCTATACTTTATTCTATTCTATTCTATTTTTATACTGATATTCTATTCTTTATTCTGATATTCTATTCTATTCTTTATTCTGATATTCTGTTCTATTCTTTATACTGATATTGTATTCTTTATTCTGATGTTCTATTCTATTCTTTATTCTGATATTCTATTCTATTCTATTCTTTATTCTGATATTCTATTCTATTCTTTATACTGACATTCTATTCTTTATTGTGATATTCTCTTCCATTCTTCATATTGATATTCTATTCTTTATTCTATTCTATTCTATTTTTATACTGATATTCTAGTCTTTATTCTGATATTCTGTTCTATTCTTTATTCTGATATTCTGTTCTATTCTTTATTCTGATATTCTATTCTATATTCTGATATTCTATTCTTTATTCTATTCTATTCTATTTTTATACTGATATTCTATTCTTTATTCTGATGTTCTATTCTATTCATTATACTGATATTCTATTCTATTCTTTATTCTGATATTCTATTCTATTCTTTATACTGTATTCTATTCTATTCTTTATTCTGATATTCTATTCTATTCTTTATTCTGATATTCTATTCTATTCTTTATTCTGATATTCTGTTCTATTCTTTATTCTGATATTCTATTCTATTCATTATACTGATATTCTATTCTATTCTTTATTCTGATATTCTGTTCTATTCTTTATATTGATATTCTATTCTTTATTCTATTCTATTCTATTTTTATACTGATATTCTATTCTTTATTCTGATATTCTATTCTATTCTTTATATTGATATTCTATACTTTATTCTATTCTATTCTATTTTTATACTGATATTCTATTCTTTATTCTGATATTCTATTCTATTCTTTATTCTGATATTCTGTTCTATTCTTTATACTGATATTGTATTCTTTATTCTGATGTTCTATTCTATTCTTTATTCTGATATTCTATTCTATTCTATTCTTTATTCTGATATTCTATTCTATTCTTTATACTGACATTCTATTCTTTATTGTGATATTCTCTTCCATTCTTTATATTGATATTCTATTCTTTATTCTATTCTATTCTATTTTTATACTGATATTCTATTCTTTATTCTGATATTCTGTTCTATTCTTTATTCTGATATTCTATTCTATTCTTTATACTGATATTCTATTCTATTCTTTATTCTGATATTCTATTCTATTCTTTATTCTGATATTCTGTTCTATTCTTTATTCTGATATTCTGTTCTATTCTTTATTCTGATATTCTATTCTATTCTTTATTCTGATATTCTGTTCTATTCTTTATTCTGATATTCTATTCTTTTCTTTATTCTGATATTCTATTCTTTATTCTATTCTATTCTATTCTTTATTCTGATATTCTGTTCTATTCTTTATTCTGATATTCTATTCTATTCTTTATTCTGATATTCTATTCTATTCTTTATACTGATATTCTATTCTATTCTTTATTCTGATATTCTATTCTATTCTTTATTCTGATATTCTATTCTATTCTTTATTCTGATACTCTATTCTATTCTTTATTCTGATATTCTGTTCTATTCTTTATTCTTATATTCTATTCTATTCTATTCTATTCTTTGTTCTGATATTCTGTTCTATTCTTTATTCTGATATTCTGTTCTATTCTTTATTCTGATATTCTATTCTATTCTATTCTTTATTCTGATATTCTATTCTATTCTTTATACTGTATTCTATTCTATTCTTTATTCTGATATTCTATTCTATTCTTTATTCTGATATTCTATTCTATTCTTTATTCTGATATTCTGTTCTATTCTTTATTCTGATATTCTATTCTATTCATTATACTGATATTCTATTCTATTCTTTATTCTGATATTCTATTCTATTCTTTATACTGTATTCTATTCTATTCTTTATTCTGATATTCTATTCTATTCTTTATTCTGATATTCTATTCTATTCTTTATTCTGATATTCTGTTCTATTCTTTATTCTGATATTCTATTCTATTCATTATACTGATATTCTATTCTATTCTTTATTCTGATATTCTGTTCTATTCTTTATATTGATATTCTATTCTTTATTCTATTCTATTCTATTTTTATACTGATATTCTATTCTTTATTCTGATATTCTATTCTATTCTTTATATTGATATTCTATACTTTATTCTATTCTATTCTATTTTTA
Organism: Natrix helvetica; assembly: GCF_964273705.1. Lineage (NCBI taxonomy): Eukaryota > Metazoa > Chordata > Lepidosauria > Squamata > Natricidae > Natrix > Natrix helvetica. The sequence continues at coordinate 141,440,758 of NC_138551.1, forward strand.
TACTGATATTCTATTCTTTATTCTGATATTCTATTCTATTCTTTATTCTGATATTCTGTTCTATTCTTTATACTGATATTGTATTCTTTATTCTGATGTTCTATTCTATTCTTTATTCTGATATTCTATTCTATTCTATTCTTTATTCTGATATTCTATTCTATTCTTTATACTGACATTCTATTCTTTATTGTGATATTCTCTTCCATTCTTTATATTGATATTCTATTCTTTATTCTATTCTATTCTATTTTTATACTGATATTCTATTCTTTATTCTGATATTCTGTTCTATTCTTTATTCTGATATTCTGTTCTATTCTTTATTCTGATATTCTATTCTATATTCTGATATTCTATTCTTTATTCTATTCTATTCTATTTTTATACTGATATTCTATTCTTTATTCTGATGTTCTATTCTATTCTTTATTCTGATATTCTATTCTATCCTTTATTCTGATATTCTATTCTATTCTTTATTCTGATATTCTATTCTATTCTTTATATTGATATTCTATTCTATTCTTTATTCTGATATTCTATTCTATTCTTTATTCTGATACTCTATTCTATTCTTTATTCTGATATTCTGTTCTATTCTTTATTCTGATATTCTATTCTATTCTTTATTCTGATATTTTATTCTATTCTTTATTCTGATATTCTGTTCTATTCTTTATTCTGATATTCTGTTCTATTCTTTATTCTGATATTCTATTCTATTCTTTATTCTGATATTCTGTTCTATTCTTTATTCTGATATTCTATTCTATATTCTGATATTCTATTCTTTATTCTATTCTATTCTATTTTTATACTGATATTCTATTCTTTATTCTGATGTTCTATTCTATTCTTTATTCTGATATTCTATTCTATTCTTTATTCTGATATTCCATTCTATTCTTTATTCTGATATTCTATTCTATTCTTTATACTGATATTCTATTCTATTCTTTATTCTGATATTCTATTCTATTCTTTATTCTGATATTCTATTCTATTCATTATACTGATATTCTATTCTATTCTTTATTGTGATATTCTGTTCTATTCTTTATATTGATATTCTATTCTTTATTCTATTCTATTCTATTTTTATACTGATATTCTATTCTTTATTCTGATATTCTATTCTATTCTTTATATTGATATTCTATACTTTATTCTATTCTATTCTATTTTTATACTGATATTCTATTCTTTATTCTGATATTCTATTCTATTCTTTATTCTGATATTCTGTTCTATTCTTTATACTGATATTCTAGTCTTTATTCTGATGTTCTATTCTATTCTTTATTCTGATATTCTATTCTATTCTTTATTCTGATATTCTATTCTATTCTTTATACTGACATTCTATTCTTTATTGTGATATTCTCTTCCATTCTTTATATTGATATTCTATTCTTTATTCTATTCTATTCTATTTTTATACTGATATTCTATTCTTTATTCTGATATTCTGTTCTATTCTTTATTCTGATATTCTGTTCTATTCTTTATTCTGATATTCTGTTCTATTCTTTATTCTGATATTCTATTCTTTATTCTGATATTCTATTCTTTATTCTATTCTATTCTATTTTTATACTGATATTCTATTCTTTATTCTGATGTTCTATTCTATTCTTTATTCTGATATTCTGTTCTATTCTTTATTCTGATATTCTATTCTATTCTTTATTCTGATATTCTATTCTATTCTTTATATTGATATTCTATTCTATTCTTTATTCTGATATTCTATTCTATTCTTTATTCTGATACTCTATTCTATTCTTTATTCTGATATTGTTCTATTCTTTATTCTTATATTCTATTCTATTCTATTCTATTCTTTGTTCTGATATTCTGTTCTATTCTTTATTCTGATATTCTGTTCTATTCTTTATTCTGATATTCTATTCTATTCTATTCTTTATTCTGATATTCTATTCTATTCTTTATACTGTATTCTATTCTATTCTTTATTCTGATATTCTATTCTATTCTTTATTCTGATATTCTATTCTATTCTTTATTCTGATATTCTGTTCTATTCTTTATTCTGATATTCTATTCTATTCATTATACTGATATTCTATTCTATTCTTTATTCTGATATTCTATTCTATTCTTTATACTGTATTCTATTCTATTCTTTATTCTGATATTCTATTCTATTCTTTATTCTGATATTCTATTCTATTCTTTATTCTGATATTCTGTTCTATTCTTTATTCTGATATTCTATTCTATTCATTATACTGATATTCTATTCTATTCTTTATTCTGATATTCTGTTCTATTCTTTATATTGATATTCTATTCTTTATTCTATTCTATTCTATTTTTATACTGATATTCTATTCTTTATTCTGATATTCTATTCTATTCTTTATATTGATATTCTATACTTTATTCTATTCTATTCTATTTTTATACTGATATTCTATTCTTTATTCTGATATTCTATTCTATTCTTTATTCTGATATTCTGTTCTATTCTTTATACTGATATTGTATTCTTTATTCTGATGTTCTATTCTATTCTTTATTCTGATATTCTATTCTATTCTATTCTTTATTCTGATATTCTATTCTATTCTTTATACTGACATTCTATTCTTTATTGTGATATTCTCTTCCATTCTTTATATTGATATTCTATTCTTTATTCTATTCTATTCTATTTTTATACTGATATTCTATTCTTTATTCTGATATTCTGTTCTATTCTTTATTCTGATATTCTGTTCTATTCTTTATTCTGATATTCTATTCTATATTCTGATATTCTATTCTTTATTCTATTCTATTCTATTTTTATACTGATATTCTATTCTTTATTCTGATGTTCTATTCTATTCTTTATTCTGATATTCTGTTCTATTCTTTATTCTGATATTCTATTCTATCCTTTATTCTGATATTCTATTCTATTCTTTATTCTGATATTCTATTCTATTCTTTATATTGATATTCTATTCTATTCTTTATTCTGATATTCTATTCTATTCTTTATTCTGATACTCTATTCTATTCTTTATTCTGATATTCTGTTCTATTCTTTATTCTGATATTCTATTCTATACTTTATTCTGATATTTTATTCTATTCTTTATTCTGATATTCTGTTCTATTCTTTATTCTGATATTCTGTTCTATTCTTTATTCTGATATTCTATTCTATTCTTTATTCTGATATTCTGTTCTATTCTTTATTCTGATATTCTATTCTTTTCTTTATTCTGATATTCTATTCTTTATTCTATTCTATTTTTATACTGATATTCTATTCTTTATTCTGATATTCTATTCTATTCTTTATTCTGATATTCTGTTCTATTCTTTATTCTGATATTCTATTCTATTCTTTATTCTGATATTCTATTCTATTCTTTATTCTGATATTCTATTCTATTCTTTATACTGATATTCTATTCTATTCTTTATTCTGATATTCTATTCTATTCTTTATTCTGATATTCTATTCTATTCTATTCTTTATTCTGATATTCTGTTCTATTCTTTATTCTGATATTCTATTCTATTCTTTATTCTGATATTCTGTTGTATTCTTTATTCTGATATTCTATTCTATTCTTTATTCTGATATTCTATTCTATTCTTTATTCTGATATTCTGTTCTATTCTTTATTCTGATATTCTATTCTATTCTATTCTTTATTCTGATATTCTGTTCTATTCTTTATTCTGATATTCTATTCTATTCATTATACTGATATTCTATTCTATTCTTTTTTCTGATATTCTGTTCTATTCTTTATATTGATATTCTATTCTTTATTCTATTCTATTCTATTTTTATACTGATATTCTATTCTTTATTCTGCTATTCTGCTATTCCTTATTCTGATATTCTATTCTATTCTTTACTATGATATTCTATTCTATTCTTTATTCTGATATTCTATTCTATTCTTTATTCTGATATTCTGTTCTATTCTTTATTCTGATATTCTATTCTATTCTTTATTTTGATATTCTATTCTATTCTTTATTCTGATATTCTATTCTATTCTTTATTCTGATATTCTATTCTATTCTTTATTCTGATATTCTATTCTATTCTTTATACTGTATTCTATTCTATTCTTTATTCTGATATTCTATTCTATTCTTTATTCTGATATTCTATTCTATTCTTTATTCTGATATTCTGTTCTATTCTTTATTCTGATATTCTATTCTATTCATTATACTGATATTCTATTCTATTCTTTTTTGTGATATTCTGTTCTATTCTTTATATTGATATTCTATTCTTTATTCTATTCTATTCTATTTTTATACTGATATTCTATTCTTTATTCTGCTATTCTGCTATTCCTTATTCTGATATTCTATTCTATTCTTTACTATGATATTCTATTCTATTCTTTATTCTGATATTCTATTCTATTCTTTATTCTGATATTCTGTTCTATTCTTTATTCTGATATTCTATTCTATTCTTTATTTTGATATTCTATTCTATTCTTTATTCTGATATTCTATTCTATTCTTTATTCTGATATTCTATTCTATTCTTTATTCTGATATTCTATTCTATTCTATTCTTTATTCTGATATTGTGTTCTATTCTTTATTCTGATATTCTATTCTATTCTTTATTCTGATATTCTGTTCTATTCTTTATTCTGATATTCTATTCTATATTCTGATATTCTATTCTTTATTCTATTCTATTCTATTTTTATACTGATATTCTATTCTTTATTCTGATGTTCTATTCTATTCTTTATTCTGATATTCTATTCTATTCTTTATTCTGATATTCTATTCTATTCTTTATACTGATATTCTATTCTATTCTTTATTCTGATATTCTATTCTATTCTTTATTCTGATATTCTATTCTATTCATTATACTGATATTCTATTCTATTCTTTATTGTGATATTCTGTTCTATTCTTTATATTGATATTCTATTCTTTATTCTATTCTATTCTATTTTTATACTGATATTCTATTCTTTATTCTGATATTCTATTCTATTCTTTATATTGATATTCTATACTTTATTCTATTCTATTCTATTTTTATACTGATATTCTATTCTTTATTCTGATATTCTATTCTATTCTTTATTCTGATATTCTGTTCTATTCTTTATACTGATATTCTAGTCTTTATTCTGATGTTCTATTCTATTCTTTATTCTGATATTCTATTCTATTCTTTATTCTGATATTCTATTCTATTCTTTATACTGACATTCTATTCTTTATTGTGATATTCTCTTCCATTCTTTATATTGATATTCTATTCTTTATTCTATTCTATTCTATTTTTATACTGATATTCTATTCTTTATTCTGATATTCTGTTCTATTCTTTATTCTGATATTCTGTTCTATTCTTTATTCTGATATTCTGTTCTATTCTTTATTCTGATATTCTATTCTTTATTCTGATATTCTATTCTTTATTCTATTCTATTCTATTTTTATACTGATATTCTATTCTTTATTCTGATGTTCTATTCTATTCTTTATTCTGATGTTCTGTTCTATTCTTTATTCTGATATTCTATTCTATCCTTTATTCTGATATTCTATTCTATTCTTTATTCTGATATTCTATTCTATTCTTTATATTGATATTCTATTCTATTCTTTATTCTGATATTCTATTCTATTCTTTATTCTGATACTCTATTCTATTCTTTATTCTGATATTCTGTTCTATTCTTTATTCTTATATTCTATTCTATTCTATTCTTTGTTCTGATATTCTGTTCTATTCTTTATTCTGATATTCTGTTCTATTCTTTATTCTGATATTCTATTCTATTCTATTCTTTATTCTGATATTCTATTCTATTCTTTATACTGTATTCTATTCTATTCTTTATTCTGATATTCTATTCTATTCTTTATTCTGATATTCTATTCTATTCTTTATTCTGATATTCTGTTCTATTCTTTATTCTGATATTCTATTCTATTCATTATACTGATATTCTATTCTATTCTTTATTCTGATATTCTATTCTATTCTTTATACTGTATTCTATTCTATTCTTTATTCTGATATTCTATTCTATTCTTTATTCTGATATTCTATTCTATTCTTTATTCTGATATTCTGTTCTATTCTTTATTCTGATATTCTATTCTATTCATTATACTGATATTCTATTCTATTCTTTATTCTGATATTCTATTCTATTCTTTATTCTGATATTCTATTCTATTCTTTATTCTGATATTCTGTTCTATTCTTTATTCTGATATTCTATTCTATTCATTATACTGATATTCTATTCTATTCTTTATTCTGATATTCTGTTCTATTCTTTATATTGATATTCTATTCTTTATTCTATTCTATTCTATTTTTATACTGATATTCTATTCTTTATTCTGATATTCTATTCTATTCTTTATATTGATATTCTATACTTTATTCTATTCTATTCTATTTTTATACTGATATTCTATTCTTTATTCTGATATTCTATTCTATTCTTTATTCTGATATTCTGTTCTATTCTTTATACTGATATTGTATTCTTTATTCTGATGTTCTATTCTATTCTTTATTCTGATATTCTATTCTATTCTATTCTTTATTCTGATATTCTATTCTATTCTTTATACTGACATTCTATTCTTTATTGTGATATTCTCTTCCATTCTTCATATTGATATTCTATTCTTTATTCTATTCTATTCTATTTTTATACTGATATTCTAGTCTTTATTCTGATATTCTGTTCTATTCTTTATTCTGATATTCTGTTCTATTCTTTATTCTGATATTCTATTCTATATTCTGATATTCTATTCTTTATTCTATTCTATTCTATTTTTATACTGATATTCTATTCTTTATTCTGATGTTCTATTCTATTCTTTATTCTGATATTCTGTTCTATTCTTTATTCTGATATTCTATTCTATCCTTTATTCTGATATTCTATTCTATTCTTTATTCTGATATTCTATTCTATTCTTTATATTGATATTCTATTCTATTCTTTATTCTGATATTCTATTCTATTCTTTATTCTGATACTCTATTCTATTCTTTATTCTGATATTCTATTCTATTCTTTATTCTGATATTCTATTCTATTCATTATACTGATATTCTATTCTATTCTTTATTGTGATATTCTGTTCTATTCTTTATATTGATATTCTATTCTTTATTCTATTCTATTCTATTTTTATACTGATATTCTATTCTTTATTCTGATATTCTATTCTATTCTTTATATTGATATTCTATACTTTATTCTATTCTATTCTATTTTTATACTGATATTCTATTCTTTATTCTGATATTCTATTCTATTCTTTATTCTGATATTCTGTTCTATTCTTTATACTGATATTCTAGTCTTTATTCTGATGTTCTATTCTATTCTTTATTCTGATATTCTATTCTATTCTTTATTCTGATATTCTATTCTATTCTTTATACTGACATTCTATTCTTTATTGTGATATTCTCTTCCATTCTTTATATTGATATTCTATTCCTTATTCTATTCTATTCTATTTTTATACTGATATTCTATTCTTTATTCTGATATTCTGTTCTATTCTTTATTCTGATATTCTGTTCTATTCTTTATTCTGATATTCTGTTCTATTCTTTATTCTGATATTCTATTCTTTATTCTGATATTCTATTCTTTATTCTATTCTATTCTATTTTTATACTGATATTCTATTCTTTATTCTGATGTTCTATTCTATTCTTTATTCTGATATTCTGTTCTATTCTTTATTCTGATATTCTATTCTATCCTTTATTCTGATATTCTATTCTATTCTTTATTCTGATATTCTATTCTATTCTTTATATTGATATTCTATTCTATTCTTTATTCTGATATTCTATTCTATTCTTTATTCTGATACTCTATTCTATTCTTTATTCTGATATTCTGTTCTATTCTTTATTCTTATATTCTATTCTATTCTATTCTTTGTTCTGATATTCTGTTCTATTCTTTATTCTGATATTCTGTTCTATTCTTTATTCTGATATTCTATTCTATTCTATTCTTTATTCTGATATTCTATTCTATTCTTTATACTGTATTCTATTCTATTCTTTATTCTGATATTCTATTCTATTCTTTATTCTGATATTCTATTCTATTCTTTATTCTGATATTCTGTTCTATTCTTTATTCTGATATTCTATTCTATTCATTATACTGATATTCTATTCTATTCTTTATTCTGATATTCTATTCTATTCTTTATACTGTATTCTATTCTATTCTTTATTCTGATATTCTATTCTATTCTTTATTCTGATATTCTATTCTATTCTTTATTCTGATATTCTGTTCTATTCTTTATTCTGATATTCTATTCTATTCATTATACTGATATTCTATTCTATTCTTTATTCTGATATTCTGTTCTATTCTTTATTCTGATATTCTATTCTATTCATTATACTGATATTCTATTCTATTCTTTATTCTGATATTCTATTCTATTCTTTATACTGTATTCTATTCTATTCTTTATTCTGATATTCTATTCTATTCTTTATTCTGATATTCTATTCTATTCTTTATTCTGATATTCTGTTCTATTCTTTATTCTGATATTCTATTCTATTCATTATACTGATATTCTATTCTATTCTTTATTCTGATATTCTGTTCTATTCTTTATATTGATATTCTATTCTTTATTCTATTCTATTCTATTTTTATACTGATATTCTATTCTTTATTCTGATATTCTATTCTATTCTTTATATTGATATTCTATACTTTATTCTATTCTATTCTATTTTTATACTGATATTCTATTCTTTATTCTGATATTCTATTCTATTCTTTATTCTGATATTCTGTTCTATTCTTTATACTGATATTGTATTCTTTATTCTGATGTTCTATTCTATTCTTTATTCTGATATTCTATTCTATTCTATTCTTTATTCTGATATTCTATTCTATTCTTTATACTGACATTCTATTCTTTATTGTGATATTCTCTTCCATTCTTCATATTGATATTCTATTCTTTATTCTATTCTATTCTATTTTTATACTGATATTCTAGTCTTTATTCTGATATTCTGTTCTATTCTTTATTCTGATATTCTGTTCTATTCTTTATTCTGATATTCTATTCTATATTCTGATATTCTATTCTTTATTCTATTCTATTCTATTTTTATACTGATATTCTATTCTTTATTCTGATGTTCTATTCTATTCTTTATTCTGATATTCTGTTCTATTCTTTATTCTGATATTCTATTCTATCCTTTATTCTGATATTCTATTCTATTCTTTATTCTGATATTCTATTCTATTCTTTATATTGATATTCTATTCTATTCTTTATTCTGATATTCTATTCTATTCTTTATTCTGATACTCTATTCTATTCTTTATTCTGATATTCTGTTCTATTCTTTATTCTGATATTCTATTCTATTCTTTATTCTGATATTTTATTCTATTCTTTATTCTGATATTCTGTTCTATTCTTTATTCTGATATTCTGTTCTATTCTTTATTCTGATATTCTATTCTATTCTTTATTCTGATATTCTGTTCTATTCTTTATTCTGATATTCTATTCTTTTCTTTATTCTGATATTCTATTCTTTATTCTATTCTATTTTTATACTGATATTCTATTCTTTATTCTGATATTCTATTCTATTCTTTATTCTGATATTCTGTTCTATTCTTTATTCTGATATTCTATTCTATTCTTTATTCTGATATTCTATTCTATTCTTTATTCTGATATTCTATTCTATTCTTTATACTGATATTCTATTCTATTCTTTATTCTGATATTCTATTCTATTCTTTATTCTGATATTCTATTCTATTCTATTCTTTATTCTGATATTCTGTTCTATTCTTTATTCTGATATTCTATTCTATTCTTTATTCTGATATTCTGTTGTATTCTTTATTCTGATATTCTATTCTATTCTTTATTCTGATATTCTATTCTATTCTTTATTCTGATATTCTGTTCTATTCTTTATTCTGATATTCTATTCTATTCTATTCTTTATTCTGATATTCTGTTCTATTCTTTATTCTGATATTCTATTCTATTCATTATACTGATATTCTATTCTATTCTTTTTTGTGATATTCTGTTCTATTCTTTATATTGATATTCTATTCTTTATTCTATTCTATTCTATTTTTATACTGATATTCTATTCTTTATTCTGCTATTCTGCTATTCCTTATTCTGATATTCTATTCTATTCTTTACTATGATATTCTATTCTATTCTTTATTCTGATATTCTATTCTATTCTTTATTCTGATATTCTGTTCTATTCTTTATTCTGATATTCTATTCTATTCTTTATTTTGATATTCTGTTCTATTCTTTATTCTGATATTCTATTCTTTATTCTATTCTATTTTTTATACTGACATTCTATTCTTTATTGTGATATTCTCTTCTATTCTTTATATTGATATTCTATTCTTTATTCTATTCTATTCTATTTTTATACTGATATTCTATTCTTTATTCTGATATTCTATTCTATTCTTTATTCTGATATTCTGTTCTATTCTTTATTCTGATATTCTATTCTATTCTTTATTCTGATATTCTGTTCTATTCTTTATTCTGATATTCTATTCTATTCTATTCTTTATTCTGATATTCTATTCTATTCTTTATACTGATATTCTATTCTATTCTTTATTCTGATATTCTATTCTATTCTTTATTCTGATACTCTATTCTATTCTTTATTCTGATATTCTATTCTATTCTTTATTCTGATATTGTGTTCTATTCTTTATTCTGATATTCTGTTCTATTCTTTATTCTGATATTCTATTCTATTCTTTATTCTGATATTCTGTTCTATTCTTTATTCTGATATTCTATTCTTTTCTTTATTCTGATATTCTATTCTTTATTCTATTCTATTCTATTTTTATACTGATATTCTATTCTTTATTCTGATATTCTATTCTATTCTTTATTCTGATATTCTGTTCTATTCTTTATTCTGATATTCTGTTCTATTCTTTATTCTGATATTCTATTCTATTCTATTCTTTATTCTGATATTCTGTTCTATTCTTTATTCTGATATTCTATTCTATTCATTATACTGATATTCTATTCTATTCTTTTTTGTGATATTCTGTTCTATTCTTTATATTGATATTCTATTCTTTATTCTATTCTATTCTATTTTTATACTGATATTCTATTCTTTATTCTGCTATTCTGCTATTCCTTATTCTGATATTCTATTCTATTCTTTACTATGATATTCTATTCTATTCTTTATTCTGATATTCTATTCTATTCTTTATTCTGATATTCTGTTCTATTCTTTATTCTGATATTCTATTCTATTCTTTATTTTGATATTCTGTTCTATTCTTTATTCTGATATTCTATTCTTTATTCTATTCTATTTTTTATACTGACATTCTATTCTTTATTGTGATATTCTCTTCTATTCTTTATATTGATATTCTATTCTTTATTCTATTCTATTCTATTTTTATACTGATATTCTATTCTTTATTCTGATATTCTATTCTATTCTTTATTCTGATATTCTGTTCTATTCTTTATTCTGATATTCTATTCTATTCTTTATTCTGATATTCTGTTCTATTCTTTATTCTGATATTCTATTCTATTCTATTCTTTATTCTGATATTCTATTCTATTCCTTATACTGATATTCTATTCTATTCTTTATTCTGATATTCTATTCTATTCTTTATTCTGATACTCTATTCTATTCTTTATTCTGATATTCTATTCTATTCTTTATTCTGATATTCTGTTCTATTCTTTATTCTGATATTCTGTTCTATTCTTTATTCTGATATTCTATTCTATTCTTTATTCTGATATTCTGTTCTATTCTTTATTCTGATATTCTATTCTTTTCTTTATTCTGATATTCTATTCTTTATTCTATTCTATTCTATTTTTATACTGATATTCTATTCTTTATTCTGATATTCTATTCTATTCTTTATTCTGATATTCTGTTCTATTCTTTATTCTGATATTCTGTTCTATTCTTTATTCTGATATTCTATTCTATTCTTTATTCTGATATTCTATTCTATTCTTTATACTGATATTCTATTCTATTCTTTATTCTGATATTCTATTCTATTCTTTATTCTGATATTCTATTCTATTCTTTATTCTGATATTCTATTCTATTCTTTATTCTGATATTCTATTCTATTCTTTATTCTGATATTCTATTCTATTCTTTATTCTGATATTCTATTCTATTCTATTCTTTATTCTGATATTCTGTTCTATTCTTTATTCTGATATTCTGTTCTATTCTTTATTCTGATATTCAATTCTATTCTTTATTCTGATATTCTGTTCTATTCTTTATTCTGATATTCTATTCTATTCTTTATTCTGATATTCTATTCTATTCTTTATTCTGATATTCTGTTCTATTCTTTATTCTGATATTCTGTTCTATTCTTTATTCTGATATTCTATTCTATTCTTTATTCTGATATTCTGTTCTATTCTTTATTCTGATATTCTATTCTTTTCTTTATTCTGATATTCTATTCTTTATTCTATTCTATTCTATTCTTTATTCTGATATTCTATTCTATTCTTTATTCTGATATTCTATTCTATTCTTTATTCTGATATTCTATTCTATTCTTTATACTGATATTCTATTCTATTCTTTATTCTGATATTCGATTCTATTCTTTATTCTGATATTCTATTCTATTCTTTATTCTGATATTCTATTCTGTTCTATTCTTTATTCTGATATTCTATTCTATTCTTTATTCTGATACTCTATTCTATTCTTTATTCTGATATTCTGTTCTATTCTTTATTCTGATATTCTGTTCTATTCTTTATTCTGATATTCTATTCTATTCTTTATTCTGATATTCTGTTCTATTCTTTATTCTGATATTCTGTTCTATTCTTTATTCTGAAATTCTATTCTATTCTTTATTCTGATATTCTGTTCTATTCTTTATTCTGATATTCTATTCTTTTCTTTATTCTGATATTCTATTCTTTATTCTATTCTATTCTATTTTTATACTGATATTCTATTCTTTATTCTGATATTCTATTCTATTCTTTATTCTGATATTCTGTTCTATTCTTTATTCTGATATTCTATTCTATTCTTTATTCTGATATTCTATTCTATTCTTTATTCTGATATTCTATTCTATTCTTTATACTGATATTCTATTCTATTCTTTATTCTGATATTCTATTCTATTCTTTATTCTGATATTCTATTCTATTCTTTATTCTGATATTCTATTCTATTCTATTCTTTATTCTGATATTCTATTCTATTCTTTATTCTGATATTCTGTTCTATTCTTTATTCTGATATTCTATTCTTTTCTTTATTCTGATATTCTATTCTTTATTCTATTCTATTCTATTTTTATACTGATATTCTATTCTTTATTCTGATATTCTATTCTATTCATTATACTGATATTCTATTCTATTCTTTATTCTGATATTCTGTTCTATTCTTTATTCTGATATTCTATTCTATTCATTATACTGATATTCTATTCTATTCTTTATTCTGATATTCTATTCTATTCTTTATACTGTATTCTATTCTATTCTTTATTCTGATATTCTATTCTATTCTTTATTCTGATATTCTATTCTATTCTTTATTCTGATATTCTGTTCTATTCTTTATTCTGATATTCTATTCTATTCATTATACTGATATTCTATTCTATTCTTTATTCTGATATTCTGTTCTATTCTTTATATTGATATTCTATTCTTTATTCTATTCTATTCTATTTTTATACTGATATTCTATTCTTTATTCTGATATTCTATTCTATTCTTTATATTGATATTCTATACTTTATTCTATTCTATTCTATTTTTATACTGATATTCTATTCTTTATTCTGATATTCTATTCTATTCTTTATTCTGATATTCTGTTCTATTCTTTATACTGATATTGTATTCTTTATTCTGATGTTCTATTCTATTCTTTATTCTGATATTCTATTCTATTCTATTCTTTATTCTGATATTCTATTCTATTCTTTATACTGACATTCTATTCTTTATTGTGATATTCTCTTCCATTCTTCATATTGATATTCTATTCTTTATTCTATTCTATTCTATTTTTATACTGATATTCTAGTCTTTATTCTGATATTCTGTTCTATTCTTTATTCTGATATTCTGTTCTATTCTTTATTCTGATATTCTATTCTATATTCTGATATTCTATTCTTTATTCTATTCTATTCTATTTTTATACTGATATTCTATTCTTTATTCTGATGTTCTATTCTATTCTTTATTCTGATATTCTGTTCTATTCTTTATTCTGATATTCTATTCTATCCTTTATTCTGATATTCTATTCTATTCTTTATTCTGATATTCTATTCTATTCTTTATATTGATATTCTATTCTATTCTTTATTCTGATATTCTATTCTATTCTTTATTCTGATACTCTATTCTATTCTTTATTCTGATATTCTGTTCTATTCTTTATTCTGATATTCTATTCTATTCTTTATTCTGATATTTTATTCTATTCTTTATTCTGATATTCTGTTCTATTCTTTATTCTGATATTCTGTTCTATTCTTTATTCTGATATTCTATTCTATTCTTTATTCTGATATTCTGTTCTATTCTTTATTCTGATATTCTATTCTTTTCTTTATTCTGATATTCTATTCTTTATTCTATTCTATTTTTATACTGATATTCTATTCTTTATTCTGATATTCTATTCTATTCTTTATTCTGATATTCTGTTCTATTCTTTATTCTGATATTCTATTCTATTCTTTATTCTGATATTCTATTCTATTCTTTATTCTGATATTCTATTCTATTCTTTATACTGATATTCTATTCTATTCTTTATTCTGATATTCTATTCTATTCTTTATTCTGATATTCTATTCTATTCTATTCTTTATTCTGATATTCTGTTCTATTCTTTATTCTGATATTCTATTCTATTCTTTATTCTGATATTCTGTTGTATTCTTTATTCTGATATTCTATTCTATTCTTTATTCTGATATTCTATTCTATTCTTTATTCTGATATTCTGTTCTATTCTTTATTCTGATATTCTATTCTATTCTATTCTTTATTCTGATATTCTGTTCTATTCTTTATTCTGATATTCTATTCTATTCATTATACTGATATTCTATTCTATTCTTTTTTGTGATATTCTGTTCTATTCTTTATATTGATATTCTATTCTTTATTCTATTCTATTCTATTTTTATACTGATATTCTATTCTTTATTCTGCTATTCTGCTATTCCTTATTCTGATATTCTATTCTATTCTTTACTATGATATTCTATTCTATTCTTTATTCTGATATTCTATTCTATTCTTTATTCTGATATTCTGTTCTATTCTTTATTCTGATATTCTATTCTATTCTTTATTTTGATATTCTGTTCTATTCTTTATTCTGATATTCTATTCTTTATTCTATTCTATTTTTTATACTGACATTCTATTCTTTATTGTGATATTCTCTTCTATTCTTTATATTGATATTCTATTCTTTATTCTATTCTATTCTATTTTTATACTGATATTCTATTCTTTATTCTGATATTCTATTCTATTCTTTATTCTGATATTCTGTTCTATTCTTTATTCTGATATTCTATTCTATTCTTTATTCTGATATTCTGTTCTATTCTTTATTCTGATATTCTATTCTATTCTATTCTTTATTCTGATATTCTATTCTATTCTTTATTCTAATATTCTGTTGTATTCTTTATTCTGATATTCTATTCTATTCTTTATTCTGATATTCTATTCTATTCTTTATTCTGATATTCTGTTCTATTCTTTATTCTGATATTCTATTCTATTCTATTCTTTATTCTGATATTCTGTTCTATTCTTTATTCTGATATTCTATTCTATTCATTATACTGATATTCTATTCTATTCTTTTTTGTGATATTCTGTTCTATTCTTTATATTGATATTCTATTCTTTATTCTATTCTATTCTATTTTTATACTGATATTCTATTCTTTATTCTGCTATTCTGCTATTCCTTATTCTGATATTCTATTCTATTCTTTACTATGATATTCTATTCTATTCTTTATTCTGATATTCTATTCTATTCTTTATTCTGATATTCTGTTCTATTCTTTATTCTGATATTCTATTCTATTCTTTATTTTGATATTCTGTTCTATTCTTTATTCTGATATTCTATTCTTTATTCTATTCTATTTTTTATACTGACATTCTATTCTTTATTGTGATATTCTCTTCTATTCTTTATATTGATATTCTATTCTTTATTCTATTCTATTCTATTTTTATACTGATATTCTATTCTTTATTCTGATATTCTATTCTATTCTTTATTCTGATATTCTGTTCTATTCTTTATTCTGATATTCTATTCTATTCTTTATTCTGATATTCTGTTCTATTCTTTATTCTGATATTCTATTCTATTCTATTCTTTATTCTGATATTCTATTCTATTCTTTATACTGATATTCTATTCTATTCTTTATTCTGATATTCTATTCTATTCTTTATTCTGATACTCTATTCTATTCTTTATTCTGATACTCTATTCTATTCTTTATTCTGATATTCTATTCTATTCTTTATTCTGATATTGTGTTCTATTCTTTATTCTGATATTCTGTTCTATTCTTTATTCTGATATTCTATTCTATTCTTTATTCTGATATTCTGTTCTATTCTTTATTCTGATATTCTATTCTTTTCTTTATTCTGATATTCTATTCTTTATTCTATTCTATTCTATTTTTATACTGATATTCTATTCTTTATTCTGATATTCTATTCTATTCTTTATTCTGATATTCTGTTCTATTCTTTATTCTGATATTCTGTTCTATTCTTTATTCTGATATTCTATTCTATTCTATTCTTTATTCTGATATTCTGTTCTATTCTTTATTCTGATATTCTATTCTATTCATTATACTGATATTCTATTCTATTCTTTTTTGTGATATTCTGTTCTATTCTTTATATTGATATTCTATTCTTTATTCTATTCTATTCTATTTTTATACTGATATTCTATTCTTTATTCTGCTATTCTGCTATTCCTTATTCTGATATTCTATTCTATTCTTTACTATGATATTCTATTCTATTCTTTATTCTGATATTCTATTCTATTCTTTATTCTGATATTCTGTTCTATTCTTTATTCTGATATTCTATTCTATTCTTTATTTTGATATTCTGTTCTATTCTTTATTCTGATATTCTATTCTTTATTCTATTCTATTTTTTATACTGACATTCTATTCTTTATTGTGATATTCTCTTCTATTCTTTATATTGATATTCTATTCTTTATTCTATTCTATTCTATTTTTATACTGATATTCTATTCTTTATTCTGATATTCTATTCTATTCTTTATTCTGATATTCTGTTCTATTCTTTATTCTGATATTCTATTCTATTCTTTATTCTGATATTCTGTTCTATTCTTTATTCTGATATTCTATTCTATTCTATTCTTTATTCTGATATTCTATTCTATTCCTTATACTGATATTCTATTCTATTCTTTATTCTGATATTCTATTCTATTCTTTATTCTGATACTCTATTCTATTCTTTATTCTGATATTCTATTCTATTCTTTATTCTGATATTCTGTTCTATTCTTTATTCTGATATTCTGTTCTATTCTTTATTCTGATATTCTATTCTATTCTTTATTCTGATATTCTGTTCTATTCTTTATTCTGATATTCTATTCTTTTCTTTATTCTGATATTCTATTCTTTATTCTATTCTATTCTATTTTTATACTGATATTCTATTCTTTATTCTGATATTCTATTCTATTCTTTATTCTGATATTCTGTTCTATTCTTTATTCTGATATTCTGTTCTATTCTTTATTCTGATATTCTATTCTATTCTTTATTCTGATATTCTATTCTATTCTTTATACTGATATTCTATTCTATTCTTTATTCTGATATTCTATTCTATTCTTTATTCTGATATTCTATTCTATTCTTTATTCTGATATTCTATTCTATTCTTTATTCTGATATTCTATTCTATTCTTTATTCTGATATTCTATTCTATTCTTTATTCTGATATTCTATTCTATTCTATTCTTTATTCTGATATTCTGTTCTATTCTTTATTCTGATATTCAATTCTATTCTTTATTCTGATATTCTATTCTATTCTTTATTCTGATATTCTATTCTATTCTTTATTCTGATATTCTGTTCTATTCTTTATTCTGATATTCTGTTCTATTCTTTATTCTGATATTCTATTCTATTCTTTATTCTGATATTCTGTTCTATTCTTTATTCTGATATTCTATTCTTTTCTTTATTCTGATATTCTATTCTTTATTCTATTCTATTCTATTCTTTATTCTGATATTCTATTCTATTCTTTATTCTGATATTCTATTCTATTCTTTATTCTGATATTCTATTCTATTCTTTATACTGATATTCTATTCTATTCTTTATTCTGATATTCGATTCTATTCTTTATTCTGATATTCTATTCTATTCTTTATTCTGATATTCTATTCTGTTCTATTCTTTATTCTGATATTCTATTCTATTCTTTATTCTGATACTCTATTCTATTCTTTATTCTGATATTCTGTTCTATTCTTTATTCTGATATTCTGTTCTATTCTTTATTCTGATATTCTATTCTATTCTTTATTCTGATATTCTGTTCTATTCTTTATTCTGATATTCTGTTCTATTCTTTATTCTGAAATTCTATTCTATTCTTTATTCTGATATTCTGTTCTATTCTTTATTCTGATATTCTATTCTTTTCTTTATTCTGATATTCTATTCTTTATTCTATTCTATTCTATTTTTATACTGATATTCTATTCTTTATTCTGATATTCTATTCTATTCTTTATTCTGATATTCTGTTCTATTCTTTATTCTGATATTCTATTCTATTCTTTATTCTGATATTCTATTCTATTCTTTATACTGATATTCTATTCTATTCTTTATTCTGATATTCTATTCTATTCTTTATTCTGATATTCTATTCTATTCTTTATTCTGATATTCTATTCTATTCTATTCTTTATTCTGATATTCTATTCTATTCTTTATTCTGATATTCTGTTCTATTCTTTATTCTGATATTCTATTCTTTTCTTTATTCTGATATTCTATTCTTTATTCTATTCTATTCTATTTTTATACTGATATTCTATTCTTTATTCTGATATTCTATTCTATTCTTTATTCTGATATTCTGTTCTATTCTTTATTCTGATATTCTGTTCTATTCTTTATTCTGATATTCTATTCTATTCTTTATTCTGATATTCTATTCTATTCTTTATACTGATATTCTATTCTATTCTTTATTCTGATATTCTATTCTATTCTTTATTCTGATATTCTATTCTATTCTTTATTCTGATATTCTATTCTATTCTTTATTCTGATATTCTATTCTATTCTTTATTCTGATATTCTATTCTATTCTTTATTCTGATATTCTATTCTATTCTATTCTTTATTCTGATATTCTGTTCTATTCTTTATTCTGATATTCTGTTCTATTCTTTATTCTGATATTCAATTCTATTCTTTATTCTGATATTCTGTTCTATTCTTTATTCTGATATTCTATTCTATTCTTTATTCTGATATTCTATTCTATTCTTTATTCTGATATTCTGTTCTATTCTTTATTCTGATATTCTGTTCTATTCTTTATTCTGATATTCTATTCTATTCTTTATTCTGATATTCTGTTCTATTCTTTATTCTGATATTCTATTCTTTTCTTTATTCTGATATTCTATTCTTTATTCTATTCTATTCTATTCTTTATTCTGATATTCTATTCTATTCTTTATTCTGATATTCTATTCTATTCTTTATTCTGATATTCTATTCTATTCTTTATACTGATATTCTATTCTATTCTTTATTCTGATATTCTATTCTATTCTTTATTCTGATATTCTATTCTATTCTTTATTCTGATATTCTATTCTGTTCTATTCTTTATTCTGATATTCTATTCTATTCTTTATTCTGATACTCTATTCTATTCTTTATTCTGATATTCTGTTCTATTCTTTATTCTGATATTCTGTTCTATTCTTTATTCTGATATTCTGTTCTATTCTTTATTCTGATATTCTGTTCTATTCTTTATTCTGAAATTCTATTCTATTCTTTATTCTGATATTCTGTTCTATTCTTTATTCTGATATTCTATTCTTTTCTTTATTCTGATATTCTATTCTTTATTCTATTCTATTCTATTTTTATACTGATATTCTATTCTTTATTCTGATATTCTATTCTATTCTTTATTCTGATATTCTGTTCTATTCTTTATTCTGATATTCTATTCTATTCTTTATTCTGATATTCTATTCTATTCTTTATTCTGATATTCTATTCTATTCTTTATACTGATATTCTATTCTATTCTTTATTCTGATATTCTATTCTATTCTTTATTCTGATATTCTATTCTATTCTTTATTCTGATATTCTATTCTATTCTATTCTTTATTCTGATATTCTGTTCTATTCTTTATTCTGATATTCAATTCTATTCTTTATTCTGATATTCTGTTCTATTCTTTATTCTGATATTCTGTTCTATTCTTTATTCTGATATTCTATTCTATTCTTTATTCTTATATTCTGTTCTATTCTTTATTCTGATATTCTATTCTATTCTTTATTCTGATATTCTGTTCTATTCTTTATTCTGATACTCTATTCTTTTCTTTATTCTGATATTCTATTCTTTATTCTATTCTATTCTATTTTTATACTGATATTCTATTCTTTATTCTGATATTCTATTCTATTCTTTATTCTGATATTCTGTTCTATTCTTTATTCTGATATTCTATTCTATTCTTTATTCTGATATTCTATTCTATTCTTTATTCTGATATTCTATTCTATTCTTTATACTGATATTCTATTCTTTATTCTATTCTATTCTATTTTTATACTGATATTCTATTCTTTATTCTGCTATTCTGCTATTCTTTATTCTGATATTCTATTCTATTCTTTATTCTGATATTCTATTCTATTCTATTCTTTATTCTGATATTCTGTTCTATTCTTTATTCTGATATTCGATTTTATTCTATTCTTTATTCTGATATTCTGTTCTATTCGTTATTCTGATATTCTATTCTATTCTTTATACTGATATTCTATTCTATTCTTTATTCTGATATTCTATTCTTTATTCTATTCTATTTTTTATACTGACATTCTATTCTTTATTGTGATATTCTATTCTATTCTTTATATTGATATTCTATTCTTTATTCTATTCTATTCTATTTTTATACTGATATTCTATTCTCTTCTTTATTCTGATATTCTCTTCTATTCTTTATTGTGATATTCTATTCTATTCTTTATTCTGATATTCTGTTCTATTCTTTATTCTGATATTCTATTCTATTCTTTATACTGATATTCTATTCTATTCTTTATTCTGATATTCTATTCTATTCTTTATTCTGATATTCTATTCTATTCTTTATTCTGATATTCTATTCTATTCTTTATTCTGATATTCTGTTCTATTTTTTATTCTGATATTCTATTCTATTCTTTATTCTGATATTCTGTTCTATTCTTTATTCTGATATTCTATTCTATTCTTTATTCTGATATTCTGTTCTATTCTTTATTGTGATATTCTATTCTATTCTTTATTCTGATATTCTGTTCTATTTTTTATTCTGATATTCTATTCTATTCTTTATTCTGATATTCTGTTCTATTCTTTATTCTGATATTCTATTCTATTCTTTATTCTGATATTCTGTTCTATTCTTTATTCTGATATTCTATTCTTTATTCTATTCTATTTTTATACTGACATTCTATTCTTTATTGTGATATTCTATTCTATTCTTTATATTGATATTCTATTCTTTATTCTATTCTATTCTATTTTTATACTGATATTCTATTCTTTATTCTGATATTCTGTTCTATTCTTTATTCTGATATTCTGTTCTATTCTTTATTCTGATATTCTATTCTATTCTTTATACTGATATTCTATTCTATTCTTTATTCTGATATTCTATTCTTTATTCTATTCTATTTTTTATACTGACATTCTATTCTTTATTCTGATATTCTATTCTATTCTTTATATTGATATTCTATTCTATTCTTTATTCTGATATTCTATTCTATTCTTTATTCTGATACTCTATTCTATTCTTTATTCTGATATTCTGTTCTATTCTTTATTCTGATATTCTATTCTATTCTTTATTCTGATATTCTATTCTATTCTATTCTTTATTCTGATATTCTATTCTATTCTTTATACTGACATTCTATTCTTTATTGTGATATTCTCTTCCATTCTTTATATTGATATTCTATTCTTTATTCTATTCTATTCTATTTTTATACTGATATTCTATTCTTTATTCTGATATTCTGTTCTATTCTTTATTCTGATATTCTGTTCTATTCTTTATTCTGATATTCTGTTCTATTCTTTATTCTGATATTCTATTCTATATTCTGATATTCTATTCTTTATTCTATTCTATTCTATTTTTATACTGATATTATATTCTTTATTCTGATGTTCTATTCTATTCTTTATTCTGATATTCTGTTCTATTCTTTATTCTGATATTCTATTCTATCCTTTATTCTGATATTCTATTCTATTCTTTATTCTGATATTCTATTCTATTCTTTATATTGATATTCTATTCTATTCTTTATTCTGATATTCTATTCTATTCTTTATTCTGATACTCTATTCTATTCTTTATTCTGATATTCTGTTCTATTCTTTATTCTGATATTCTATTCTATTCTTTATTCTGATATTCTGTTCTATTCTGTATTCTGATATTCTATTCTTTATTCTGATATTCTATTCTTTATTCTATTCTATTCTATTCTTTATACTGATATTCTATTCTATTCTTTATTCTGATATTCTATTCTATTCTTTATTCTGATATTCTGTTCTATTCTTTATTCTGATATTCTGTTCTATTCTTTATTCTGATATTCTATTCTATATTCTGATATTCTATTCTTTATTCTATTCTATTCTATTTTTATACTGATATTATATTCTTTATTCTGATGTTCTATTCTATTCTTTATTCTGATATTCTGTTCTATTCTTTATTCTGATATTCTATTCTATCCTTTATTCTGATATTCTATTCTATTCTTTATTCTGATATTCTATTCTATTCTATTCTTTATATTGATATTCTATTCTATTCTTTATTCTGATATTCTATTCTATTCTTTATTCTGATACTCTATTCTATTATTTATTCTGATATTCTGTTCTATTCTTTATTCTGATATTCTATTCTATTCTTTATTCTGATATTTTATTCTATTCTTTATTCTGATATTCTGTTCTATTCTTTATTCTGATATTCTGTTCTATTCTTTATTCTGATATTCTATTCTATTCTTTATTCTGATATTCTGTTCTATTCTTTATTCTGATATTCTATTCTTTTCTTTATTCTGATATTCTATTCTTTATTCTATTCTATTTTTATAATGATATTCTATTCTTTATTCTGATATTCTGTTCTATTCTTTATTCTGATATTCTGTTCTATTCTTTATTCTGATATTCTATTCTATTCTTTATTCTGATATTCTATTCTATTCTTTATACTGATATTCTATTCTATTCTTTATTCTGATATTCTATTCTATTCTTTATTCTGATATTCTATTCTATTCTTTATTCTGATATTCTATTCTATTCTTTATTCTGATATTCTATTCTATTCTATTCTTTATTCTGATATTCTGTTCTATTCTTTATTCTGATATTCTATTCTATTCTTTATTCTGATATTCTGTTCTATTCTTTATTCTGATATTCTATTCTATATTCTGATATTCTATTCTTTATTCTATTCTATTCTATTTTTATACTGATATTCTATTCTTTATTCTGATGTTCTATTCTATTCTTTATTCTGATATTCTATTCTATTCTTTATTCTGATATTCTATTCTATTCTTTATACTGATATTCTATTCTATTCTTTATTCTGATATTCTATTCTATTCTTTATTCTGATATTCTATTCTATTCATTATACTGATATTCTATTCTATTCTTTATTGTGATATTCTGTTCTATTCTTTATATTGATATTCTATTCTTTATTCTATTCTATTCTATTTTTATACTGATATTCTATTCTTTATTCTGATATTCTATTCTATTCTTTATATTGATATTCTATACTTTATTCTATTCTATTCTATTTTTATACTGATATTCTATTCTTTATTCTGATATTCTATTCTATTCTTTATTCTGATATTCTGTTCTATTCTTTATACTGATATTCTAGTCTTTATTCTGATGTTCTATTCTATTCTTTATTCTGATATTCTATTCTATTCTTTATTCTGATATTCTATTCTATTCTTTATACTGACATTCTATTCTTTATTGTGATATTCTCTTCCATTCTTTATATTGATATTCTATTCTTTATTCTATTCTATTCTATTTTTATACTGATATTCTATTCTTTATTCTGATATTCTGTTCTATTCTTTATTCTGATATTCTGTTCTATTCTTTATTCTGATATTCTGTTCTATTCTTTATTCTGATATTCTATTCTTTATTCTGATATTCTATTCTTTATTCTATTCTATTCTATTTTTATACTGATATTCTATTCTTTATTCTGATGTTCTATTCTATTCTTTATTCTGATATTCTGTTCTATTCTTTATTCTGATATTCTATTCTATTCTTTATTCTGATATTCTATTCTATTCTTTATTCTGATATTCTATTCTATTCTTTATATTGATATTCTATTCTATTCTTTATTCTGATATTCTATTCTATTCTTTATTCTGATACTCTATTCTATTCTTTATTCTGATATTCTGTTCTATTCTTTATTCTTATATTCTATTCTATTCTATTCTTTGTTCTGATATTCTGTTCTATTCTTTATTCTGATATTCTGTTCTATTCTTTATTCTGATATTCTATTCTATTCTATTCTTTATTCTGATATTCTATTCTATTCTTTATACTGTATTCTATTCTATTCTTTATTCTGATATTCTATTCTATTCTTTATTCTGATATTCTATTCTATTCTTTATTCTGATATTCTGTTCTATTCTTTATTCTGATATTCTATTCTATTCATTATACTGATATTCTATTCTATTCTTTATTCTGATATTCTATTCTATTCTTTATACTGTATTCTATTCTATTCTTTATTCTGATATTCTATTCTATTCTTTATTCTGATATTCTATTCTATTCTTTATTCTGATATTCTGTTCTATTCTTTATTCTGATATTCTATTCTATTCATTATACTGATATTCTATTCTATTCTTTATTCTGATATTCTGTTCTATTCTTTATATTGATATTCTATTCTTTATTCTATTCTATTCTATTTTTATACTGATATTCTATTCTTTATTCTGATATTCTATTCTATTCTTTATATTGATATTCTATACTTTATTCTATTCTATTCTATTTTTATACTGATATTCTATTCTTTATTCTGATATTCTATTCTATTCTTTATTCTGATATTCTGTTCTATTCTTTATACTGATATTGTATTCTTTATTCTGATGTTCTATTCTATTCTTTATTCTGATATTCTATTCTATTCTATTCTTTATTCTGATATTCTATTCTATTCTTTATACTGACATTCTATTCTTTATTATGATATTCTCTTCCATTCTTTATATTGATATTCTATTCTTTATTCTATTCTATTCTATTTTTATACTGATATTCTATTCTTTATTCTGATATTCTGTTCTATTCTTTATTCTGATATTCTGTTCTATTCTTTATTCTGATATTCTATTCTATATTCTGATATTCTATTCTTTATTCTATTCTATTCTATTTTTATACTGATATTCTATTCTTTATTCTGATGTTCTATTCTATTCTTTATTCTGATATTCTGTTCTATTCTTTATTCTGATATTCTATTCTATCCTTTATTCTGATATTCTATTCTATTCTTTATTCTGATATTCTATTCTATTCTTTATATTGATATTCTATTCTATTCTTTATTCTGATATTCTATTCTATTCTTTATTCTGATACTCTATTCTATTCTTTATTCTGATATTCTGTTCTATTCTTTATTCTTATATTCTATTCTATTCTATTCTTTGTTCTGATATTCTGTTCTATTCTTTATTCTGATATTCTGTTCTATTCTTTATTCTGATATTCTATTCTATTCTATTCTTTATTCTGATATTCTATTCTATTCTTTATACTGTATTCTATTCTATTCTTTATTCTGATATTCTATTCTATTCTTTATTCTGATATTCTATTCTATTCTTTATTCTGATATTCTGTTCTATTCTTTATTCTGATATTCTATTCTATTCATTATACTGATATTCTATTCTATTCTTTATTCTGATATTCTATTCTATTCTTTATACTGTATTCTATTCTATTCTTTATTCTGATATTCTATTCTATTCTTTATTCTGATATTCTATTCTATTCTTTATTCTGATATTCTGTTCTATTCTTTATTCTGATATTCTATTCTATTCATTATACTGATATTCTATTCTATTCTTTATTCTGATATTCTGTTCTATTCTTTATATTGATATTCTATTCTTTATTCTATTCTATTCTATTTTTATACTGATATTCTATTCTTTATTCTGATATTCTATTCTATTCTTTATATTGATATTCTATACTTTATTCTATTCTATTCTATTTTTATACTGATATTCTATTCTTTATTCTGATATTCTATTCTATTCTTTATTCTGATATTCTGTTCTATTCTTTATACTGATATTGTATTCTTTATTCTGATGTTCTATTCTATTCTTTATTCTGATATTCTATTCTATTCTATTCTTTATTCTGATATTCTATTCTATTCTTTATACTGACATTCTATTCTTTATTGTGATATTCTCTTCCATTCTTTATATTGATATTCTATTCTTTATTCTATTCTATTCTATTTTTATACTGATATTCTATTCTTTATTCTGATATTCTGTTCTATTCTTTATTCTGATATTCTGTTCTATTCTTTATTCTGATATTCTATTCTATATTCTGATATTCTATTCTTTATTCTATTCTATTCTATTTTTATACTGATATTCTATTCTTTATTCTGATGTTCTATTCTATTCTTTATTCTGATATTCTGTTCTATTCTTTATTCTGATATTCTATTCTATCCTTTATTCTGATATTCTATTCTATTCTTTATTCTGATATTCTATTCTATTCTTTATATTGATATTCTATTCTATTCTTTATTCTGATATTCTATTCTATTCTTTATTCTGATACTCTATTCTATTCTTTATTCTGATATTCTGTTCTATTCTTTATTCTGATATTCTATTCTATTCTTTATTCTGATATTTTATTCTATTCTTTATTCTGATATTCTGTTCTATTCTTTATTCTGATATTCTGTTCTATTCTTTATTCTGATATTCTATTCTATTCTTTATTCTGATATTCTGTTCTATTCTTTATTCTGATATTCTATTCTTTTCTTTATTCTGATATTCTATTCTTTATTCTATTCTATTTTTATACTGATATTCTATTCTTTATTCTGATATTCTATTCTATTCTTTATTCTGATATTCTGTTCTATTCTTTATTCTGATATTCTATTCTATTCTTTATTCTGATATTCTATTCTATTCTTTATTCTGATATTCTATTCTATTCTTTATACTGATATTCTATTCTATTCTTTATTCTGATATTCTATTCTATTCTTTATTCTGATATTCTATTCTATTCTATTCTTTATTCTGATATTCTGTTCTATTCTTTATTCTGATATTCTATTCTATTCTTTATTCTGATATTCTGTTGTATTCTTTATTCTGATATTCTATTCTATTCTTTATTCTGATATTCTATTCTATTCTTTATTCTGATATTCTGTTCTATTCTTTATTCTGATATTCTATTCTATTCTATTCTTTATTCTGATATTCTGTTCTATTCTTTATTCTGATATTCTATTCTATTCATTATACTGATATTCTATTCTATTCTTTTTTCTGATATTCTGTTCTATTCTTTATATTGATATTCTATTCTTTATTCTATTCTATTCTATTCTATTTTTATACTGATATTCTATTCTTTATTCTGCTATTCTGCTATTCCTTATTCTGATATTCTATTCTATTCTTTACTATGATATTCTATTCTATTCTTTATTCTGATATTCTATTCTATTCTTTATTCTGATATTCTGTTCTATTCTTTATTCTGATATTCTATTCTATTCTTTATTTTGATATTCTATTCTATTCTTTATTCTGATATTCTATTCTATTCTTTATTCTGATATTCTATTCTATTCTTTATTCTGATATTCTATTCTATTCTTTATACTGTATTCTATTCTATTCTTTATTCTGATATTCTATTCTATTCTTTATTCTGATATTCTATTCTATTCTTTATTCTGATATTCTGTTCTATTCTTTATTCTGATATTCTATTCTATTCATTATACTGATATTCTATTCTATTCTTTTTTGTGATATTCTGTTCTATTCTTTATATTGATATTCTATTCTTTATTCTATTCTATTCTATTTTTATACTGATATTCTATTCTTTATTCTGCTATTCTGCTATTCCTTATTCTGATATTCTATTCTATTCTTTACTATGATATTCTATTCTATTCTTTATTCTGATATTCTATTCTATTCTTTATTCTGATATTCTGTTCTATTCTTTATTCTGATATTCTATTCTATTCTTTATTTTGATATTCTATTCTATTCTTTATTCTGATATTCTATTCTATTCTTTATTCTGATATTCTATTCTATTCTTTATTCTGATATTCTATTCTATTCTATTCTTTATTCTGATATTGTGTTCTATTCTTTATTCTGATATTCTATTCTATTCTTTATTCTGATATTCTGTTCTATTCTTTATTCTGATATTCTATTCTATATTCTGATATTCTATTCTTTATTCTATTCTATTCTATTTTTATACTGATATTCTATTCTTTATTCTGATGTTCTATTCTATTCTTTATTCTGATATTCTATTCTATTCTTTATTCTGATATTCTATTCTATTCTTTATACTGATATTCTATTCTATTCTTTATTCTGATATTCTATTCTATTCTTTATTCTGATATTCTATTCTATTCATTATACTGATATTCTATTCTATTCTTTATTGTGATATTCTGTTCTATTCTTTATATTGATATTCTATTCTTTATTCTATTCTATTCTATTTTTATACTGATATTCTATTCTTTATTCTGATATTCTATTCTATTCTTTATTCTGATATTCTGTTCTATTCTTTATACTGATATTCTAGTCTTTATTCTGATGTTCTATTCTATTCTTTATTCTGATATTCTATTCTATTCTTTATTCTGATATTCTATTCTATTCTTTATACTGACATTCTATTCTTTATTGTGATATTCTCTTCCATTCTTTATATTGATATTCTATTCTTTATTCTATTCTATTCTATTTTTATACTGATATTCTATTCTTTATTCTGATATTCTGTTCTATTCTTTATTCTGATATTCTGTTCTATTCTTTATTCTGATATTCTGTTCTATTCTTTATTCTGATATTCTATTCTTTATTCTGATATTCTATTCTTTATTCTATTCTATTCTATTTTTATACTGATATTCTATTCTTTATTCTGATGTTCTATTCTATTCTTTATTCTGATATTCTGTTCTATTCTTTATTCTGATATTCTATTCTATCCTTTATTCTGATATTCTATTCTATTCTTTATTCTGATATTCTATTCTATTCTTTATATTGATATTCTATTCTATTCTTTATTCTGATATTCTATTCTATTCTTTATTCTGATACTCTATTCTATTCTTTATTCTGATATTCTGTTCTATTCTTTATTCTTATATTCTATTCTATTCTATTCTTTGTTCTGATATTCTGTTCTATTCTTTATTCTGATATTCTGTTCTATTCTTTATTCTGATATTCTATTCTATTCTATTCTTTATTCTGATATTCTATTCTATTCTTTATACTGTATTCTATTCTATTCTTTATTCTGATATTCTATTCTATTCTTTATTCTGATATTCTATTCTATTCTTTATTCTGATATTCTGTTCTATTCTTTATTCTGATATTCTATTCTATTCATTATACTGATATTCTATTCTATTCTTTATTCTGATATTCTATTCTATTCTTTATACTGTATTCTATTCTATTCTTTATTCTGATATTCTATTCTATTCTTTATTCTGATATTCTATTCTATTCTTTATTCTGATATTCTGTTCTATTCTTTATTCTGATATTCTATTCTATTTTTATACTGATATTCTATTCTTTATTCTGATATTCTATTCTATTCTTTATATTGATATTCTATACTTTATTCTATTCTATTCTATTTTTATACTGATATTCTATTCTTTATTCTGATATTCTATTCTATTCTTTATTCTGATATTCTGTTCTATTCTTTATACTGATATTGTATTCTTTATTCTGATGTTCTATTCTATTCTTTATTCTGATATTCTATTCTATTCTATTCTTTATTCTGATATTCTATTCTATTCTTTATACTGACATTCTATTCTTTATTGTGATATTCTCTTCCATTCTTTATATTGATATTCTATTCTTTATTCTATTCTATTCTATTTTTATACTGATATTCTAGTCTTTATTCTGATATTCTGTTCTATTCTTTATTCTGATATTCTGTTCTATTCTTTATTCTGATATTCTATTCTATATTCTGATATTCTATTCTTTATTCTATTCTATTCTATTTTTATACTGATATTCTATTCTTTATTCTGATGTTCTATTCTATTCTTTATTCTGATATTCTGTTCTATTCTTTATTCTGATATTCTATTCTATCCTTTATTCTGATATTCTATTCTATTCTTTATTCTGATATTCTATTCTATTCTTTATATTGATATTCTATTCTATTCTTTATTCTGATATTCTATTCTATTCTTTATTCTGATACTCTATTCTATTCTTTATTCTGATATTCTGTTCTATTCTTTATTCTGATATTCTATTCTATTCTTTATTCTGATATTTTATTCTATTCTTTATTCTGATATTCTGTTCTATTCTTTATTCTGATATTCTGTTCTATTCTTTATTCTGATATTCTATTCTATTCTTTATTCTGATATTCTGTTCTATTCTTTATTCTGATATTCTATTCTTTTCTTTATTCTGATATTCTATTCTTTATTCTATTCTATTTTTATACTGATATTCTATTCTTTATTCTGATATTCTATTCTATTCTTTATTCTGATATTCTGTTCTATTCTTTATTCTGATATTCTATTCTATTCTTTATTCTGATATTCTATTCTATTCTTTATTCTGATATTCTATTCTATTCTTTATACTGATATTCTATTCTATTCTTTATTCTGATATTCTATTCTATTCTTTATTCTGATATTCTATTCTATTCTATTCTTTATTCTGATATTCTGTTCTATTCTTTATTCTGATATTCTATTCTATTCTTTATTCTGATATTCTGTTGTATTCTTTATTCTGATATTCTATTCTATTCTTTATTCTGATATTCTATTCTATTCTTTATTCTGATATTCTGTTCTATTCTTTATTCTGATATTCTATTCTATTCTATTCTTTATTCTGATATTCTGTTCTATTCTTTATTCTGATATTCTATTCTATTCATTATACTGATATTCTATTCTATTCTTTTTTGTGATATTCTGTTCTATTCTTTATATTGATATTCTATTCTTTATTCTATTCTATTCTATTTTTATACTGATATTCTATTCTTTATTCTGCTATTCTGCTATTCCTTATTCTGATATTCTATTCTATTCTTTACTATGATATTCTATTCTATTCTTTATTCTGATATTCTATTCTATTCTTTATTCTGATATTCTGTTCTATTCTTTATTCTGATATTCTATTCTATTCTTTATTTTGATATTCTGTTCTATTCTTTATTCTGATATTCTATTCTTTATTCTATTCTATTTTTTATACTGACATTCTATTCTTTATTGTGATATTCTCTTCTATTCTTTATATTGATATTCTATTCTTTATTCTATTCTATTCTATTTTTATACTGATATTCTATTCTTTATTCTGATATTCTATTCTATTCTTTATTCTGATATTCTGTTCTATTCTTTATTCTGATATTCTATTCTATTCTTTATTCTGATATTCTGTTCTATTCTTTATTCTGATATTCTATTCTATTCTATTCTTTATTCTGATATTCTATTCTATTCTTTATTCTGATATTCTGTTCTATTCTTTATTCTGATATTCTATTCTATTCTTTATTTTGATATTCTATTCTATTCTTTATTCTGATATTCTATTCTATTCTTTATTCTGATATTCTATTCTATTCTTTATTCTGATATTCTATTCTATTCTATTCTTTATTCTGATATTGTGTTCTATTCTTTATTCTGATATTCTATTCTATTCTTTATTCTGATATTCTGTTCTATTCTTTATTCTGATATTCTATTCTATATTCTGATATTCTATTCTTTATTCTATTCTATTCTATTTTTATACTGATATTCTATTCTTTATTCTGATGTTCTATTCTATTCTTTATTCTGATATTCTATTCTATTCTTTATTCTGATATTCTATTCTATTCTTTATACTGATATTCTATTCTATTCTTTATTCTGATATTCTATTCTATTCTTTATTCTGATATTCTATTCTATTCATTATACTGATATTCTATTCTATTCTTTATTGTGATATTCTGTTCTATTCTTTATATTGATATTCTATTCTTTATTCTATTCTATTCTATTTTTATACTGATATTCTATTCTTTATTCTGATATTCTATTCTATTCTTTATTCTGATATTCTGTTCTATTCTTTATACTGATATTCTAGTCTTTATTCTGATGTTCTATTCTATTCTTTATTCTGATATTCTATTCTATTCTTTATTCTGATATTCTATTCTATTCTTTATACTGACATTCTATTCTTTATTGTGATATTCTCTTCCATTCTTTATATTGATATTCTATTCTTTATTCTATTCTATTCTATTTTTATACTGATATTCTATTCTTTATTCTGATATTCTGTTCTATTCTTTATTCTGATATTCTGTTCTATTCTTTATTCTGATATTCTGTTCTATTCTTTATTCTGATATTCTATTCTTTATTCTGATATTCTATTCTTTATTCTATTCTATTCTATTTTTATACTGATATTCTATTCTTTATTCTGATGTTCTATTCTATTCTTTATTCTGATATTCTGTTCTATTCTTTATTCTGATATTCTATTCTATCCTTTATTCTGATATTCTATTCTATTCTTTATTCTGATATTCTATTCTATTCTTTATATTGATATTCTATTCTATTCTTTATTCTGATATTCTATTCTATTCTTTATTCTGATACTCTATTCTATTCTTTATTCTGATATTCTGTTCTATTCTTTATTCTGATATTCTATTCTATTCTTTATTCTGATATTTTATTCTATTCTTTATTCTGATATTCTGTTCTATTCTTTATTCTGATATTCTGTTCTATTCTTTATTCTGATATTCTATTCTATTCTTTATTCTGATATTCTGTTCTATTCTTTATTCTGATATTCTATTCTTTTCTTTATTCTGATATTCTATTCTTTATTCTATTCTATTTTTATACTGATATTCTATTCTTTATTCTGATATTCTATTCTATTCTTTATTCTGATATTCTGTTCTATTCTTTATTCTGATATTCTATTCTATTCTTTATTCTGATATTCTATTCTATTCTTTATTCTGATATTCTATTCTATTCTTTATACTGATATTCTATTCTATTCTTTATTCTGATATTCTATTCTATTCTTTATTCTGATATTCTATTCTATTCTATTCTTTATTCTGATATTCTGTTCTATTCTTTATTCTGATATTCTATTCTATTCTTTATTCTGATATTCTGTTGTATTCTTTATTCTGATATTCTATTCTATTCTTTATTCTGATATTCTATTCTATTCTTTATTCTGATATTCTGTTCTATTCTTTATTCTGATATTCTATTCTATTCTATTCTTTATTCTGATATTCTGTTCTATTCTTTATTCTGATATTCTATTCTATTCATTATACTGATATTCTATTCTATTCTTTTTTGTGATATTCTGTTCTATTCTTTATATTGATATTCTATTCTTTATTCTATTCTATTCTATTTTTATACTGATATTCTATTCTTTATTCTGCTATTCTGCTATTCCTTATTCTGATATTCTATTCTATTCTTTACTATGATATTCTATTCTATTCTTTATTCTGATATTCTATTCTATTCTTTATTCTGATATTCTGTTCTATTCTTTATTCTGATATTCTATTCTATTCTTTATTTTGATATTCTGTTCTATTCTTTATTCTGATATTCTATTCTTTATTCTATTCTATTTTTTATACTGACATTCTATTCTTTATTGTGATATTCTCTTCTATTCTTTATATTGATATTCTATTCTTTATTCTATTCTATTCTATTTTTATACTGATATTCTATTCTTTATTCTGATATTCTATTCTATTCTTTATTCTGATATTCTGTTCTATTCTTTATTCTGATATTCTATTCTATTCTTTATTCTGATATTCTGTTCTATTCTTTATTCTGATATTCTATTCTATTCTATTCTTTATTCTGATATTCTATTCTATTCTTTATTCTGATATTCTGTTCTATTCTTTATTCTGATATTCTATTCTATTCTTTATTTTGATATTCTATTCTATTCTTTATTCTGATATTCTATTCTATTCTTTATTCTGATATTCTATTCTATTCTTTATTCTGATATTCTATTCTATTCTATTCTTTATTCTGATATTGTGTTCTATTCTTTATTCTGATATTCTATTCTATTCTTTATTCTGATATTCTGTTCTATTCTTTATTCTGATATTCTATTCTATATTCTGATATTCTATTCTTTATTCTATTCTATTCTATTTTTATACTGATATTCTATTCTTTATTCTGATGTTCTATTCTATTCTTTATTCTGATATTCTATTCTATTCTTTATTCTGATATTCTATTCTATTCTTTATACTGATATTCTATTCTATTCTTTATTCTGATATTCTATTCTATTCTTTATTCTGATATTCTATTCTATTCATTATACTGATATTCTATTCTATTCTTTATTGTGATATTCTGTTCTATTCTTTATATTGATATTCTATTCTTTATTCTATTCTATTCTATTTTTATACTGATATTCTATTCTTTATTCTGATATTCTATTCTATTCTTTATTCTGATATTCTGTTCTATTCTTTATACTGATATTCTAGTCTTTATTCTGATGTTCTATTCTATTCTTTATTCTGATATTCTATTCTATTCTTTATTCTGATATTCTATTCTATTCTTTATACTGACATTCTATTCTTTATTGTGATATTCTCTTCCATTCTTTATATTGATATTCTATTCTTTATTCTATTCTATTCTATTTTTATACTGATATTCTATTCTTTATTCTGATATTCTGTTCTATTCTTTATTCTGATATTCTGTTCTATTCTTTATTCTGATATTCTGTTCTATTCTTTATTCTGATATTCTATTCTTTATTCTGATATTCTATTCTTTATTCTATTCTATTCTATTTTTATACTGATATTCTATTCTTTATTCTGATGTTCTATTCTATTCTTTATTCTGATATTCTGTTCTATTCTTTATTCTGATATTCTATTCTATCCTTTATTCTGATATTCTATTCTATTCTTTATTCTGATATTCTATTCTATTCTTTATATTGATATTCTATTCTATTCTTTATTCTGATATTCTATTCTATTCTTTATTCTGATACTCTATTCTATTCTTTATTCTGATATTCTGTTCTATTCTTTATTCTTATATTCTATTCTATTCTATTCTTTGTTCTGATATTCTGTTCTATTCTTTATTCTGATATTCTGTTCTATTCTTTATTCTGATATTCTATTCTATTCTATTCTTTATTCTGATATTCTATTCTATTCTTTATACTGTATTCTATTCTATTCTTTATTCTGATATTCTATTCTATTCTTTATTCTGATATTCTATTCTATTCTTTATTCTGATATTCTGTTCTATTCTTTATTCTGATATTCTATTCTATTCATTATACTGATATTCTATTCTATTCTTTATTCTGATATTCTATTCTATTCTTTATACTGTATTCTATTCTATTCTTTATTCTGATATTCTATTCTATTCTTTATTCTGATATTCTATTCTATTCTTTATTCTGATATTCTGTTCTATTCTTTATTCTGATATTCTATTCTATTCATTATACTGATATTCTATTCTATTCTTTATTCTGATATTCTGTTCTATTCTTTATATTGATATTCTATTCTTTATTCTATTCTATTCTATTTTTATACTGATATTCTATTCTTTATTCTGATATTCTATTCTATTCTTTATATTGATATTCTATACTTTATTCTATTCTATTCTATTTTTATACTGATATTCTATTCTTTATTCTGATATTCTATTCTATTCTTTATTCTGATATTCTGTTCTATTCTTTATACTGATATTGTATTCTTTATTCTGATGTTCTATTCTATTCTTTATTCTGATATTCTATTCTATTCTATTCTTTATTCTGATATTCTATTCTATTCTTTATACTGACATTCTATTCTTTATTGTGATATTCTCTTCCATTCTTTATATTGATATTCTATTCTTTATTCTATTCTATTCTATTTTTATACTGATATTCTAGTCTTTATTCTGATATTCTGTTCTATTCTTTATTCTGATATTCTGTTCTATTCTTTATTCTGATATTCTATTCTATATTCTGATATTCTATTCTTTATTCTATTCTATTCTATTTTTATACTGATATTCTATTCTTTATTCTGATGTTCTATTCTATTCTTTATTCTGATATTCTGTTCTATTCTTTATTCTGATATTCTATTCTATCCTTTATTCTGATATTCTATTCTA
Organism: Natrix helvetica; assembly: GCF_964273705.1. Classification (NCBI taxonomy): domain Eukaryota; kingdom Metazoa; phylum Chordata; class Lepidosauria; order Squamata; family Natricidae; genus Natrix; species Natrix helvetica. Next base: position 141,477,993 of record NC_138551.1, read on the forward strand.
TTCTTTATTCTGATATTCTATTCTATTCTTTATATTGATATTCTATTCTATTCTTTATTCTGATATTCTATTCTATTCTTTATTCTGATACTCTATTCTATTCTTTATTCTGATATTCTGTTCTATTCTTTATTCTGATATTCTATTCTATTCTTTATTCTGATATTTTATTCTATTCTTTATTCTGATATTCTGTTCTATTCTTTATTCTGATATTCTGTTCTATTCTTTATTCTGATATTCTATTCTATTCTTTATTCTGATATTCTGTTCTATTCTTTATTCTGATATTCTATTCTTTTCTTTATTCTGATATTCTATTCTTTATTCTATTCTATTTTTATACTGATATTCTATTCTTTATTCTGATATTCTATTCTATTCTTTATTCTGATATTCTGTTCTATTCTTTATTCTGATATTCTATTCTATTCTTTATTCTGATATTCTATTCTATTCTTTATTCTGATATTCTATTCTATTCTTTATACTGATATTCTATTCTATTCTTTATTCTGATATTCTATTCTATTCTTTATTCTGATATTCTATTCTATTCTATTCTTTATTCTGATATTCTGTTCTATTCTTTATTCTGATATTCTATTCTATTCTTTATTCTGATATTCTGTTGTATTCTTTATTCTGATATTCTATTCTATTCTTTATTCTGATATTCTATTCTATTCTTTATTCTGATATTCTGTTCTATTCTTTATTCTGATATTCTATTCTATTCTATTCTTTATTCTGATATTCTGTTCTATTCTTTATTCTGATATTCTATTCTATTCATTATACTGATATTCTATTCTATTCTTTTTTGTGATATTCTGTTCTATTCTTTATATTGATATTCTATTCTTTATTCTATTCTATTCTATTTTTATACTGATATTCTATTCTTTATTCTGCTATTCTGCTATTCCTTATTCTGATATTCTATTCTATTCTTTACTATGATATTCTATTCTATTCTTTATTCTGATATTCTATTCTATTCTTTATTCTGATATTCTGTTCTATTCTTTATTCTGATATTCTATTCTATTCTTTATTTTGATATTCTGTTCTATTCTTTATTCTGATATTCTATTCTTTATTCTATTCTATTTTTTATACTGACATTCTATTCTTTATTGTGATATTCTCTTCTATTCTTTATATTGATATTCTATTCTTTATTCTATTCTATTCTATTTTTATACTGATATTCTATTCTTTATTCTGATATTCTATTCTATTCTTTATTCTGATATTCTGTTCTATTCTTTATTCTGATATTCTATTCTATTCTTTATTCTGATATTCTGTTCTATTCTTTATTCTGATATTCTATTCTATTCTATTCTTTATTCTGATATTCTATTCTATTCTTTATTCTGATATTCTGTTCTATTCTTTATTCTGATATTCTATTCTATTCTTTATTCTGATATTCTATTCTATTCTTTATTCTGATATTCTGTTCTATTCTTTATTCTGATATTCTATTCTATTCTATTCTTTATTCTGATATTCTGTTCTATTCTTTATTCTGATATTCTATTCTATTCATTATACTGATATTCTATTCTATTCTTTTTTGTGATATTCTGTTCTATTCTTTATATTGATATTCTATTCTTTATTCTATTCTATTCTATTTTTATACTGATATTCTATTCTTTATTCTACTATTCTGCTATTCCTTATTCTGATATTCTATTCTATTCTTTACTATGATATTCTATTCTATTCTTTATTCTGATATTCTATTCTATTCTTTATTCTGATATTCTGTTCTATTCTTTATTCTGATATTCTATTCTATTCTTTATTTTGATATTCTGTTCTATTCTTTATTCTGATATTCTATTCTTTATTCTATTCTATTTTTTATACTGACATTCTATTCTTTATTGTGATATTCTCTTCTATTCTTTATATTGATATTCTATTCTTTATTCTATTCTATTCTATTTTTATACTGATATTCTATTCTTTATTCTGATATTCTATTCTATTCTTTATTCTGATATTCTGTTCTATTCTTTATTCTGATATTCTATTCTATTCTTTATTCTGATATTCTGTTCTATTCTTTATTCTGATATTCTATTCTATTCTATTCTTTATTCTGATATTCTATTCTATTCTTTATACTGATATTCTATTCTATTCTTTATTCTGATATTCTATTCTATTCTTTATTCTGATATTCTATTCTATTCTTTATACTGATATTCTATTCTATTCTTTATTCTGATATTCTATTCTATTCTTTATTCTGATATTCTATTCTATTCTATTCTTTATTCTGATATTCTGTTCTATTCTTTATTCTGATATTCTATTCTATTCTTTATTCTGATATTCTGTTGTATTCTTTATTCTGATATTCTATTCTATTCTTTATTCTGATATTCTATTCTATTCTTTATTCTGATATTCTGTTCTATTCTTTATTCTGATATTCTATTCTATTCTATTCTTTATTCTGATATTCTGTTCTATTCTTTATTCTGATATTCTATTCTATTCATTATACTGATATTCTATTCTATTCTTTTTTGTGATATTCTGTTCTATTCTTTATATTGATATTCTATTCTTTATTCTATTCTATTCTATTTTTATACTGATATTCTATTCTTTATTCTGCTATTCTGCTATTCCTTATTCTGATATTCTATTCTATTCTTTACTATGATATTCTATTCTATTCTTTATTCTGATATTCTATTCTATTCTTTATTCTGATATTCTGTTCTATTCTTTATTCTGATATTCTATTCTATTCTTTATTTTGATATTCTGTTCTATTCTTTATTCTGATATTCTATTCTTTATTCTATTCTATTTTTTATACTGACATTCTATTCTTTATTGTGATATTCTCTTCTATTCTTTATATTGATATTCTATTCTTTATTCTATTCTATTCTATTTTTATACTGATATTCTATTCTTTATTCTGATATTCTATTCTATTCTTTATTCTGATATTCTGTTCTATTCTTTATTCTGATATTCTATTCTATTCTTTATTCTGATATTCTGTTCTATTCTTTATTCTGATATTCTATTCTATTCTATTCTTTATTCTGATATTCTATTCTATTCTTTATTCTGATATTCTGTTCTATTCTTTATTCTGATATTCTATTCTATTCTTTATTCTGATATTCTATTCTATTCTTTATTCTGATATTCTGTTCTATTCTTTATTCTGATATTCTATTCTATTCTATTCTTTATTCTGATATTCTGTTCTATTCTTTATTCTGATATTCTATTCTATTCATTATACTGATATTCTATTCTATTCTTTTTTGTGATATTCTGTTCTATTCTTTATATTGATATTCTATTCTTTATTCTATTCTATTCTATTTTTATACTGATATTCTATTCTTTATTCTACTATTCTGCTATTCCTTATTCTGATATTCTATTCTATTCTTTACTATGATATTCTATTCTATTCTTTATTCTGATATTCTATTCTATTCTTTATTCTGATATTCTGTTCTATTCTTTATTCTGATATTCTATTCTATTCTTTATTTTGATATTCTGTTCTATTCTTTATTCTGATATTCTATTCTTTATTCTATTCTATTTTTTATACTGACATTCTATTCTTTATTGTGATATTCTCTTCTATTCTTTATATTGATATTCTATTCTTTATTCTATTCTATTCTATTTTTATACTGATATTCTATTCTTTATTCTGATATTCTATTCTATTCTTTATTCTGATATTCTGTTCTATTCTTTATTCTGATATTCTATTCTATTCTTTATTCTGATATTCTGTTCTATTCTTTATTCTGATATTCTATTCTATTCTATTCTTTATTCTGATATTCTATTCTATTCTTTATACTGATATTCTATTCTATTCTTTATTCTGATATTCTATTCTATTCTTTATTCTGATACTCTATTCTATTCTTTATTCTGATATTCTATTCTATTCTTTATTCTGATATTGTGTTCTATTCTTTATTCTGATATTCTGTTCTATTCTTTATTCTGATATTCTATTCTATTCTTTATTCTGATATTCTGTTCTATTCTTTATTCTGATATTCTATTCTTTTCTTTATTCTGATATTCTATTCTTTATTCTATTCTATTCTATTTTTATACTGATATTCTATTCTTTATTCTGATATTCTATTCTATTCTTTATTCTGATATTCTGTTCTATTCTTTATACTGATATTCTAGTCTTTATTCTGATGTTCTATTCTATTCTTTATTCTGATATTCTATTCTATTCTTTATTCTGATATTCTATTCTATTCTTTATACTGACATTCTATTCTTTATTGTGATATTCTCTTCCATTCTTTATATTGATATTCTATTCTTTATTCTATTCTATTCTATTTTTATACTGATATTCTATTCTTTATTCTGATATTCTGTTCTATTCTTTATTCTGATATTCTGTTCTATTCTTTATTCTGATATTCTGTTCTATTCTTTATTCTGATATTCTATTCTTTATTCTGATATTCTATTCTTTATTCTATTCTATTCTATTTTTATACTGATATTCTATTCTTTATTCTGATGTTCTATTCTATTCTTTATTCTGATATTCTGTTCTATTCTTTATTCTGATATTCTATTCTATCCTTTATTCTGATATTCTATTCTATTCTTTATTCTGATATTCTATTCTATTCTTTATATTGATATTCTATTCTATTCTTTATTCTGATATTCTATTCTATTCTTTATTCTGATACTCTATTCTATTCTTTATTCTGATATTCTGTTCTATTCTTTATTCTTATATTCTATTCTATTCTATTCTTTGTTCTGATATTCTGTTCTATTCTTTATTCTGATATTCTGTTCTATTCTTTATTCTGATATTCTATTCTATTCTATTCTTTATTCTGATATTCTATTCTATTCTTTATACTGTATTCTATTCTATTCTTTATTCTGATATTCTATTCTATTCTTTATTCTGATATTCTATTCTATTCTTTATTCTGATATTCTGTTCTATTCTTTATTCTGATATTCTATTCTATTCATTATACTGATATTCTATTCTATTCTTTATTCTGATATTCTATTCTATTCTTTATACTGTATTCTATTCTATTCTTTATTCTGATATTCTATTCTATTCTTTATTCTGATATTCTATTCTATTCTTTATTCTGATATTCTGTTCTATTCTTTATTCTGATATTCTATTCTATTCATTATACTGATATTCTATTCTATTCTTTATTCTGATATTCTGTTCTATTCTTTATATTGATATTCTATTCTTTATTCTATTCTATTCTATTTTTATACTGATATTCTATTCTTTATTCTGATATTCTATTCTATTCTTTATATTGATATTCTATACTTTATTCTATTCTATTCTATTTTTATACTGATATTCTATTCTTTATTCTGATATTCTATTCTATTCTTTATTCTGATATTCTGTTCTATTCTTTATACTGATATTGTATTCTTTATTCTGATGTTCTATTCTATTCTTTATTCTGATATTCTATTCTATTCTATTCTTTATTCTGATATTCTATTCTATTCTTTATACTGACATTCTATTCTTTATTGTGATATTCTCTTCCATTCTTTATATTGATATTCTATTCTTTATTCTATTCTATTCTATTTTTATACTGATATTCTAGTCTTTATTCTGATATTCTGTTCTATTCTTTATTCTGATATTCTGTTCTATTCTTTATTCTGATATTCTATTCTATATTCTGATATTCTATTCTTTATTCTATTCTATTCTATTTTTATACTGATATTCTATTCTTTATTCTGATGTTCTATTCTATTCTTTATTCTGATATTCTGTTCTATTCTTTATTCTGATATTCTATTCTATCCTTTATTCTGATATTCTATTCTATTCTTTATTCTGATATTCTATTCTATTCTTTATATTGATATTCTATTCTATTCTTTATTCTGATATTCTATTCTATTCTTTATTCTGATACTCTATTCTATTCTTTATTCTGATATTCTGTTCTATTCTTTATTCTGATATTCTATTCTATTCTTTATTCTGATATTTTATTCTATTCTTTATTCTGATATTCTGTTCTATTCTTTATTCTGATATTCTGTTCTATTCTTTATTCTGATATTCTATTCTATTCTTTATTCTGATATTCTGTTCTATTCTTTATTCTGATATTCTATTCTTTTCTTTATTCTGATATTCTATTCTTTATTCTATTCTATTTTTATACTGATATTCTATTCTTTATTCTATTCTATTTTTATACTGATATTCTATTCTTTATTCTGATATTCTATTCTATTCTTTATTCTGATATTCTGTTCTATTCTTTATTCTGATATTCTATTCTATTCTTTATTCTGAGATTCTATTCTATTCTTTATTCTGATATTCTATTCTATTCTTTATACTGATATTCTATTCTATTCTTTATTCTGATATTCTATTCTATTCTTTATTCTGATATTCTATTCTATTCTATTCTTTATTCTGATATTCTGTTCTATTCTTTATTCTGATATTCTATTCTATTCTTTATTCTGATATTCTGTTGTATTCTTTATTCTGATATTCTATTCTATTCTTTATTCTGATATTCTATTCTATTCTTTATTCTGATATTCTGTTCTATTCTTTATTCTGATATTCTATTCTATTCTATTCTTTATTCTGATATTCTGTTCTATTCTTTATATTGATATTCTATTCTTTATTCTATTCTATTCTATTTTTATACTGATATTCTATTCTTTATTCTGCTATTCTGCTATTCCTTATTCTGATATTCTATTCTATTCTTTACTATGATATTCTATTCTATTCTTTATTCTGATATTCTATTCTATTCTTTATTCTGATATTCTATTCTATCCTTTATTCTGATATTCTATTCTATTCTTTATTCTGATATTCTATTCTATTCTTTATATTGATATTCTATTCTATTCTTTATTCTGATATTCTATTCTATTCTTTATTCTGATACTCTATTCTATTCTTTATTCTGATATTCTGTTCTATTCTTTATTCTGATATTCTATTCTATTCTTTATTCTGATATTTTATTCTATTCTTTATTCTGATATTCTGTTCTATTCTTTATTCTGATATTCTGTTCTATTCTTTATTCTGATATTCTATTCTATTCTTTATTCTGATATTCTGTTCTATTCTTTATTCTGATATTCTATTCTTTTCTTTATTCTGATATTCTATTCTTTATTCTATTCTATTTTTATACTGATATTCTATTCTTTATTCTGATATTCTATTCTATTCTTTATTCTGATATTCTGTTCTATTCTTTATTCTGATATTCTATTCTATTCTTTATTCTGATATTCTATTCTATTCTTTATTCTGATATTCTATTCTATTCTTTATACTGATATTCTATTCTATTCTTTATTCTGATATTCTATTCTATTCTTTATTCTGATATTCTATTCTATTCTATTCTTTATTCTGATATTCTGTTCTATTCTTTATTCTGATATTCTATTCTATTCTTTATTCTGATATTCTGTTGTATTCTTTATTCTGATATTCTATTCTATTCTTTATTCTGATATTCTATTCTATTCTTTATTCTGATATTCTGTTCTATTCTTTATTCTGATATTCTATTCTATTCTATTCTTTATTCTGATATTCTGTTCTATTCTTTATTCTGATATTCTATTCTATTCATTATACTGATATTCTATTCTATTCTTTTTTGTGATATTCTGTTCTATTCTTTATATTGATATTCTATTCTTTATTCTATTCTATTCTATTTTTATACTGATATTCTATTCTTTATTCTGCTATTCTGCTATTCCTTATTCTGATATTCTATTCTATTCTTTACTATGATATTCTATTCTATTCTTTATTCTGATATTCTATTCTATTCTTTATTCTGATATTCTGTTCTATTCTTTATTCTGATATTCTATTCTATTCTTTATTTTGATATTCTGTTCTATTCTTTATTCTGATATTCTATTCTTTATTCTATTCTATTTTTTATACTGACATTCTATTCTTTATTGTGATATTCTCTTCTATTCTTTATATTGATATTCTATTCTTTATTCTATTCTATTCTATTTTTATACTGATATTCTATTCTTTATTCTGATATTCTATTCTATTCTTTATTCTGATATTCTGTTCTATTCTTTATTCTGATATTCTATTCTATTCTTTATTCTGATATTCTGTTCTATTCTTTATTCTGATATTCTATTCTATTCTATTCTTTATTCTGATATTCTATTCTATTCTTTATTCTGATATTCTGTTCTATTCTTTATTCTGATATTCTATTCTATTCTTTATTCTGATATTCTATTCTATTCTTTATTCTGATATTCTGTTCTATTCTTTATTCTGATATTCTATTCTATTCTATTCTTTATTCTGATATTCTGTTCTATTCTTTATTCTGATATTCTATTCTATTCATTATACTGATATTCTATTCTATTCTTTTTTGTGATATTCTGTTCTATTCTTTATATTGATATTCTATTCTTTATTCTATTCTATTCTATTTTTATACTGATATTCTATTCTTTATTCTGCTATTCTGCTATTCCTTATTCTGATATTCTATTCTATTCTTTACTATGATATTCTATTCTATTCTTTATTCTGATATTCTATTCTATTCTTTATTCTGATATTCTGTTCTATTCTTTATTCTGATATTCTATTCTATTCTTTATTTTGATATTCTGTTCTATTCTTTATTCTGATATTCTATTCTTTATTCTATTCTATTTTTTATACTGACATTCTATTCTTTATTGTGATATTCTCTTCTATTCTTTATATTGATATTCTATTCTTTATTCTATTCTATTCTATTTTTATACTGATATTCTATTCTTTATTCTGATATTCTATTCTATTCTTTATTCTGATATTCTGTTCTATTCTTTATTCTGATATTCTATTCTATTCTTTATTCTGATATTCTGTTCTATTCTTTATTCTGATATTCTATTCTATTCTATTCTTTATTCTGATATTCTATTCTATTCTTTATACTGATATTCTATTCTATTCTTTATTCTGATATTCTATTCTATTCTTTATTCTGATACTCTATTCTATTCTTTATTCTGATATTCTATTCTATTCTTTATTCTGATATTGTGTTCTATTCTTTATTCTGATATTCTGTTCTATTCTTTATTCTGATATTCTATTCTATTCTTTATTCTGATATTCTGTTCTATTCTTTATTCTGATATTCTATTCTTTTCTTTATTCTGATATTCTATTCTTTATTCTATTCTATTCTATTTTTATACTGATATTCTATTCTTTATTCTGATATTCTATTCTATTCTTTATTCTGATATTCTGTTCTATTCTTTATACTGATATTCTAGTCTTTATTCTGATGTTCTATTCTATTCTTTATTCTGATATTCTATTCTATTCTTTATTCTGATATTCTATTCTATTCTTTATACTGACATTCTATTCTTTATTGTGATATTCTCTTCCATTCTTTATATTGATATTCTATTCTTTATTCTATTCTATTCTATTTTTATACTGATATTCTATTCTTTATTCTGATATTCTATTCTATTCTATTCTTTATTCTGATATTCTATTCTATTCTTTATACTGACATTCTATTCTTTATTGTGATATTCTCTTCCATTCTTTATATTGATATTCTATTCTTTATTCTATTCTATTCTATTTTTATACTGATATTCTAGTCTTTATTCTGATATTCTGTTCTATTCTTTATTCTGATATTCTGTTCTATTCTTTATTCTGATATTCTATTCTATATTCTGATATTCTATTCTTTATTCTATTCTATTCTATTTTTATACTGATATTCTATTCTTTATTCTGATGTTCTATTCTATTCTTTATTCTGATATTCTGTTCTATTCTTTATTCTGATATTCTATTCTATCCTTTATTCTGATATTCTATTCTATTCTTTATTCTGATATTCTATTCTATTCTTTATATTGATATTCTATTCTATTCTTTATTCTGATATTCTATTCTATTCTTTATTCTGATACTCTATTCTATTCTTTATTCTGATATTCTGTTCTATTCTTTATTCTGATATTCTATTCTATTCTTTATTCTGATATTTTATTCTATTCTTTATTCTGATATTCTGTTCTATTCTTTATTCTGATATTCTGTTCTATTCTTTATTCTGATATTCTATTCTATTCTTTATTCTGATATTCTGTTCTATTCTTTATTCTGATATTCTATTCTTTTCTTTATTCTGATATTCTATTCTTTATTCTATTCTATTTTTATACTGATATTCTATTCTTTATTCTGATATTCTATTCTATTCTTTATTCTGATATTCTGTTCTATTCTTTATTCTGATATTCTATTCTATTCTTTATTCTGATATTCTATTCTATTCTTTATTCTGATATTCTATTCTATTCTTTATACTGATATTCTATTCTATTCTTTATTCTGATATTCTATTCTTTATTCTGATATTCTATTCTATTCTATTCTTTATTCTGATATTCTGTTCTATTCTTTATTCTGATATTCTATTCTATTCTTTATTCTGATATTCTGTTGTATTCTTTATTCTGATATTCTATTCTATTCTTTATTCTGATATTCTATTCTATTCTTTATTCTGATATTCTGTTCTATTCTTTATTCTGATATTCTATTCTATTCTATTCTTTATTCTGATATTCTGTTCTATTCTTTATTCTGATATTCTATTCTATTCATTATACTGATATTCTATTCTATTCTTTTTTGTGATATTCTGTTCTATTCTTTATATTGATATTCTATTCTTTATTCTATTCTATTCTATTTTTATACTGATATTCTATTCTTTATTCTGCTATTCTGCTATTCCTTATTCTGATATTCTATTCTATTCTTTACTATGATATTCTATTCTATTCTTTATTCTGATATTCTATTCTATTCTTTATTCTGATATTCTATTCTATCCTTTATTCTGATATTCTATTCTATTCTTTATTCTGATATTCTATTCTATTCTTTATATTGATATTCTATTCTATTCTTTATTCTGATATTCTATTCTATTCTTTATTCTGATACTCTATTCTATTCTTTATTCTGATATTCTGTTCTATTCTTTATTCTGATGTTCTATTCTATTCTTTATTCTGATATTCTATTCTATTCTATTCTTTATTCTGATATTCTATTCTATTCTTTATACTGACATTCTATTCTTTATTGTGATATTCTCTTCCATTCTTTATATTGATATTCTATTCTTTATTCTATTCTATTCTATTTTTATACTGATATTCTAGTCTTTATTCTGATATTCTGTTCTATTCTTTATTCTGATATTCTGTTCTATTCTTTATTCTGATATTCTATTCTATATTCTGATATTCTATTCTTTATTCTATTCTATTCTATTTTTATACTGATATTCTATTCTTTATTCTGATGTTCTATTCTATTCTTTATTCTGATATTCTGTTCTATTCTTTATTCTGATATTCTATTCTATCCTTTATTCTGATATTCTATTCTATTCTTTATTCTGATATTCTATTCTATTCTTTATATTGATATTCTATTCTATTCTTTATTCTGATATTCTATTCTATTCTTTATTCTGATACTCTATTCTATTCTTTATTCTGATATTCTGTTCTATTCTTTATTCTGATATTCTATTCTATTCTTTATTCTGATATTTTATTCTATTCTTTATTCTGATATTCTGTTCTATTCTTTATTCTGATATTCTGTTCTATTCTTTATTCTGATATTCTATTCTATTCTTTATTCTGATATTCTGTTCTATTCTTTATTCTGATATTCTATTCTTTTCTTTATTCTGATATTCTATTCTTTATTCTATTCTATTTTTATACTGATATTCTATTCTTTATTCTGATATTCTATTCTATTCTTTATTCTGATATTCTGTTCTATTCTTTATTCTGATATTCTATTCTATTCTTTATTCTGATATTCTATTCTATTCTTTATTCTGATATTCTATTCTATTCTTTATACTGATATTCTATTCTATTCTTTATTCTGATATTCTATTCTATTCTTTATTCTGATATTCTATTCTATTCTATTCTTTATTCTGATATTCTGTTCTATTCTTTATTCTGATATTCTGTTCTATTCTTTATTCTGATATTCTGTTGTATTCTTTATTCTGATATTCTATTCTATTCTTTATTCTGATATTCTATTCTATTCTTTATTCTGATATTCTGTTCTATTCTTTATTCTGATATTCTATTCTATTCTATTCTTTATTCTGATATTCTGTTCTATTCTTTATTCTGATATTCTATTCTATTCATTATACTGATATTCTATTCTATTCTTTTTTGTGATATTCTGTTCTATTCTTTATATTGATATTCTATTCTTTATTCTATTCTATTCTATTTTTATACTGATATTCTATTCTTTATTCTGCTATTCTGCTATTCCTTATTCTGATATTCTATTCTATTCTTTACTATGATATTCTATTCTATTCTTTATTCTGATATTCTATTCTATTCTTTATTCTGATATTCTATTCTATCCTTTATTCTGATATTCTATTCTATTCTTTATTCTGATATTCTATTCTATTCTTTATATTGATATTCTATTCTATTCTTTATTCTGATATTCTATTCTATTCTTTATTCTGATACTCTATTCTATTCTTTATTCTGATATTCTGTTCTATTCTTTATTCTGATATTCTATTCTATTCTTTATTCTGATATTTTATTCTATTCTTTATTCTGATATTCTGTTCTATTCTTTATTCTGATATTCTGTTCTATTCTTTATTCTGATATTCTATTCTATTCTTTATTCTGATATTCTGTTCTATTCTTTATTCTGATATTCTATTCTTTTCTTTATTCTGATATTCTATTCTTTATTCTATTCTATTTTTATACTGATATTCTATTCTTTATTCTGATATTCTATTCTATTCTTTATTCTGATATTCTGTTCTATTCTTTATTCTGATATTCTATTCTATTCTTTATTCTGATATTCTATTCTATTCTTTATTCTGATATTCTATTCTATTCTTTATTCTGATATTCTATTCTATTCTTTATTCTGATATTCTATTCTATTCTTTATTCTGATATTCTGTTGTATTCTTTATTCTGATATTCTATTCTATTCTTTATTCTGATATTCTATTCTATTCTTTATTCTGATATTCTGTTGTATTCTTTATTCTGATATTCTATTCTATTCTTTATTCTGATATTCTATTCTATTCTTTATTCTGATACTCTATTCTATTCTTTATTCTGATATTCTGTTCTATTCTTTATTCTGATATTCTATTCTATTCTTTATTCTGATATTCTATTCTATTCATTATACTGATATTCTATTCTATTCTTTTTTGTGATATTCTGTTCTATTCTTTATATTGATATTCTATTCTTTATTCTATTCTATTCTATTTTTATACTGATATTCTATTCTTTATTCTGCTATTCTGCTATTCCTTATTCTGATATTCTATTCTATTCTTTACTATGATATTCTATTCTATTCTTTATTCTGATATTCTATTCTATTCTTTATTCTGATATTCTGTTCTATTCTTTATTCTGATATTCTATTCTATTCTTTATTTTGATATTCTGTTCTATTCTTTATTCTGATATTCTATTCTTTATTCTATTCTATTTTTTATACTGACATTCTATTCTTTATTGTGATATTCTCTTCTATTCTTTATATTGATATTCTATTCTTTATTCTATTCTATTCTATTTTTATACTGATATTCTATTCTTTATTCTGATATTCTATTCTATTCTTTATTCTGATATTCTGTTCTATTCTTTATTCTGATATTCTATTCTATTCTTTATTCTGATATTCTGTTCTATTCTTTATTCTGATATTCTATTCTATTCTTTATTCTGATATTCTGTTGTATTCTTTATTCTGATATTCTATTCTATTCTTTATTCTGATATTCTATTCTATTCTTTATTCTGATATTCTGTTCTATTCTTTATTCTGATATTCTATTCTATTCTATTCTTTATTCTGATATTCTGTTCTATTCTTTATTCTGATATTCTATTCTATTCATTATACTGATATTCTATTCTATTCTTTTTTGTGATATTCTGTTCTATTCTTTATATTGATATTCTATTCTTTATTCTATTCTATTCTATTTTTATACTGATATTCTATTCTTTATTCTGCTATTCTGCTATTCCTTATTCTGATATTCTATTCTATTCTTTACTATGATATTCTATTCTATTCTTTATTCTGATATTCTATTCTATTCTTTATTCTGATATTCTGTTCTATTCTTTATTCTGATATTCTATTCTATTCTTTATTTTGATATTCTGTTCTATTCTTTATTCTGATATTCTATTCTTTATTCTGATATTCTATTCTTTATTCTATTCTATTCTATTTTTATACTGATATTCTATTCTTTATTCTGATGTTCTATTCTATTCTTTATTCTGATATTCTGTTCTATTCTTTATTCTGATATTCTATTCTATCCTTTATTCTGATATTCTATTCTATTCTTTATTCTGATATTCTATTCTATTCTTTATATTGATATTCTATTCTATTCTTTATTCTGATATTCTATTCTATTCTTTATTCTGATACTCTATTCTATTCTTTATTCTGATATTCTGTTCTATTCTTTATTCTTATATTCTATTCTATTCTATTCTTTGTTCTGATATTCTGTTCTATTCTTTATTCTGATATTCTGTTCTATTCTTTATTCTGATATTCTATTCTATTCTATTCTTTATTCTGATATTCTATTCTATTCTTTATACTGTATTCTATTCTATTCTTTATTCTGATATTCTATTCTATTCTTTATTCTGATATTCTATTCTATTCTTTATTCTGATATTCTGTTCTATTCTTTATTCTGATATTCTATTCTATTCATTATACTGATATTCTATTCTATTCTTTATTCTGATATTCTATTCTATTCTTTATACTGTATTCTATTCTATTCTTTATTCTGATATTCTATTCTATTCTTTATTCTGATATTCTATTCTATTCTTTATTCTGATATTCTGTTCTATTCTTTATTCTGATATTCTATTCTATTCATTATACTGATATTCTATTCTATTCTTTATTCTGATATTCTGTTCTATTCTTTATATTGATATTCTATTCTTTATTCTATTCTATTCTATTTTTATACTGATATTCTATTCTTTATTCTGATATTCTATTCTATTCTTTATATTGATATTCTATACTTTATTCTATTCTATTCTATTTTTATACTGATATTCTATTCTTTATTCTGATATTCTATTCTATTCTTTATTCTGATATTCTGTTCTATTCTTTATACTGATATTGTATTCTTTATTCTGATGTTCTATTCTATTCTTTATTCTGATATTCTATTCTATTCTATTCTTTATTCTGATATTCTATTCTATTCTTTATACTGACATTCTATTCTTTATTGTGATATTCTCTTCCATTCTTTATATTGATATTCTATTCTTTATTCTATTCTATTCTATTTTTATACTGATATTCTAGTCTTTATTCTGATATTCTGTTCTATTCTTTATTCTGATATTCTGTTCTATTCTTTATTCTGATATTCTATTCTATATTCTGATATTCTATTCTTTATTCTATTCTATTCTATTTTTATACTGATATTCTATTCTTTATTCTGATGTTCTATTCTATTCTTTATTCTGATATTCTGTTCTATTCTTTATTCTGATATTCTATTCTATCCTTTATTCTGATATTCTATTCTATTCTTTATTCTGATATTCTATTCTATTCTTTATATTGATATTCTATTCTATTCTTTATTCTGATATTCTATTCTATTCTTTATTCTGATACTCTATTCTATTCTTTATTCTGATATTCTGTTCTATTCTTTATTCTGATATTCTATTCTATTCTTTATTCTGATATTTTATTCTATTCTTTATTCTGATATTCTGTTCTATTCTTTATTCTGATATTCTGTTCTATTCTTTATTCTGATATTCTATTCTATTCTTTATTCTGATATTCTGTTCTATTCTTTATTCTGATATTCTATTCTTTTCTTTATTCTGATATTCTATTCTTTATTCTATTCTATTTTTATACTGATATTCTATTCTTTATTCTGATATTCTATTCTATTCTTTATTCTGATATTCTGTTCTATTCTTTATTCTGATATTCTATTCTATTCTTTATTCTGATATTCTATTCTATTCTTTATACTGATATTCTATTCTATTCTTTATTCTGATATTCTATTCTATTCTTTATTCTGATATTCTATTCTATTCTATTCTTTATTCTGATATTCTGTTCTATTCTTTATTCTGATATTCTATTCTATTCTTTATTCTGATATTCTGTTGTATTCTTTATTCTGATATTCTATTCTATTCTTTATTCTGATATTCTATTCTATTCTTTATTCTGATATTCTGTTGTATTCTTTATTCTGATATTCTATTCTATTCTTTATTCTGATATTCTATTCTATTCTTTATTCTGATATTCTGTTCTATTCTTTATTCTGATATTCTATTCTATTCTATTCTTTATTCTGATATTCTGTTCTATTCTTTATTCTGATATTCTATTCTATTCATTATACTGATATTCTATTCTATTCTTTTTTGTGATATTCTGTTCTATTCTTTATATTGATATTCTATTCTTTATTCTATTCTATTCTATTTTTATACTGATATTCTATTCTTTATTCTGCTATTCTGCTATTCCTTATTCTGATATTCTATTCTATTCTTTACTATGATATTCTATTCTATTCTTTATTCTGATATTCTATTCTATTCTTTATTCTGATATTCTGTTCTATTCTTTATTCTGATATTCTATTCTATTCTTTATTTTGATATTCTGTTCTATTCTTTATTCTGATATTCTATTCTTTATTCTATTCTATTTTTTATACTGACATTCTATTCTTTATTGTGATATTCTCTTCTATTCTTTATATTGATATTCTATTCTTTATTCTATTCTATTCTATTTTTATACTGATATTCTATTCTTTATTCTGATATTCTATTCTATTCTTTATTCTGATATTCTGTTCTATTCTTTATTCTGATATTCTATTCTATTCTTTATTCTGATATTCTGTTCTATTCTTTATTCTGATATTCTATTCTATTCTATTCTTTATTCTGATATTCTATTCTATTCTTTATTCTGATATTCTGTTCTATTCTTTATTCTGATATTCTATTCTATTCTTTATTCTGATATTCTATTCTATTCTTTATTCTGATATTCTGTTCTATTCTTTATTCTGATATTCTATTCTATTCTATTCTTTATTCTGATATTCTGTTCTATTCTTTATTCTGATATTCTATTCTATTCATTATACTGATATTCTATTCTATTCTTTTTTGTGATATTCTGTTCTATTCTTTATATTGATATTCTATTCTTTATTCTATTCTATTCTATTTTTATACTGATATTCTATTCTTTATTCTGCTATTCTGCTATTCCTTATTCTGATATTCTATTCTATTCTTTACTATGATATTCTATTCTATTCTTTATTCTGATATTCTATTCTATTCTTTATTCTGATATTCTGTTCTATTCTTTATTCTGATATTCTATTCTATTCTTTATTTTGATATTCTGTTCTATTCTTTATTCTGATATTCTATTCTTTATTCTATTCTATTTTTTATACTGACATTCTATTCTTTATTGTGATATTCTCTTCTATTCTTTATATTGATATTCTATTCTTTATTCTATTCTATTCTATTTTTATACTGATATTCTATTCTTTATTCTGATATTCTATTCTATTCTTTATTCTGATATTCTGTTCTATTCTTTATTCTGATATTCTATTCTATTCTTTATTCTGATATTCTGTTCTATTCTTTATTCTGATATTCTATTCTATTCTATTCTTTATTCTGATATTCTATTCTATTCTTTATACTGATATTCTATTCTATTCTTTATTCTGATATTCTATTCTATTCTTTATTCTGATACTCTATTCTATTCTTTATTCTGATATTCTATTCTATTCTTTATTCTGATATTGTGTTCTATTCTTTATTCTGATATTCTGTTCTATTCTTTATTCTGATATTCTATTCTATTCTTTATTCTGATATTCTGTTCTATTCTTTATTCTGATATTCTATTCTTTTCTTTATTCTGATATTCTATTCTTTATTCTATTCTATTCTATTTTTATACTGATATTCTATTCTTTATTCTGATATTCTATTCTATTCTTTATTCTGATATTCTGTTCTATTCTTTATACTGATATTCTAGTCTTTATTCTGATGTTCTATTCTATTCTTTATTCTGATATTCTATTCTATTCTTTATTCTGATATTCTATTCTATTCTTTATACTGACATTCTATTCTTTATTGTGATATTCTCTTCCATTCTTTATATTGATATTCTATTCTTTATTCTATTCTATTCTATTTTTATACTGATATTCTATTCTTTATTCTGATATTCTGTTCTATTCTTTATTCTGATATTCTGTTCTATTCTTTATTCTGATATTCTGTTCTATTCTTTATTCTGATATTCTATTCTTTATTCTGATATTCTATTCTTTATTCTATTCTATTCTATTTTTATACTGATATTCTATTCTTTATTCTGATGTTCTATTCTATTCTTTATTCTGATATTCTGTTCTATTCTTTATTCTGATATTCTATTCTATCCTTTATTCTGATATTCTATTCTATTCTTTATTCTGATATTCTATTCTATTCTTTATATTGATATTCTATTCTATTCTTTATTCTGATATTCTATTCTATTCTTTATTCTGATACTCTATTCTATTCTTTATTCTGATATTCTGTTCTATTCTTTATTCTTATATTCTATTCTATTCTATTCTTTGTTCTGATATTCTGTTCTATTCTTTATTCTGATATTCTGTTCTATTCTTTATTCTGATATTCTATTCTATTCTATTCTTTATTCTGATATTCTATTCTATTCTTTATACTGTATTCTATTCTATTCTTTATTCTGATATTCTATTCTATTCTTTATTCTGATATTCTATTCTATTCTTTATTCTGATATTCTGTTCTATTCTTTATTCTGATATTCTATTCTATTCATTATACTGATATTCTATTCTATTCTTTATTCTGATATTCTATTCTATTCTTTATACTGTATTCTATTCTATTCTTTATTCTGATATTCTATTCTATTCTTTATTCTGATATTCTATTCTATTCTTTATTCTGATATTCTGTTCTATTCTTTATTCTGATATTCTATTCTATTCATTATACTGATATTCTATTCTATTCTTTATTCTGATATTCTGTTCTATTCTTTATATTGATATTCTATTCTTTATTCTATTCTATTCTATTTTTATACTGATATTCTATTCTTTATTCTGATATTCTATTCTATTCTTTATATTGATATTCTATACTTTATTCTATTCTATTCTATTTTTATACTGATATTCTATTCTTTATTCTGATATTCTATTCTATTCTTTATTCTGATATTCTGTTCTATTCTTTATACTGATATTGTATTCTTTATTCTGATGTTCTATTCTATTCTTTATTCTGATATTCTATTCTATTCTATTCTTTATTCTGATATTCTATTCTATTCTTTATACTGACATTCTATTCTTTATTGTGATATTCTCTTCCATTCTTTATATTGATATTCTATTCTTTATTCTATTCTATTCTATTTTTATACTGATATTCTAGTCTTTATTCTGATATTCTGTTCTATTCTTTATTCTGATATTCTGTTCTATTCTTTATTCTGATATTCTATTCTATATTCTGATATTCTATTCTTTATTCTATTCTATTCTATTTTTATACTGATATTCTATTCTTTATTCTGATGTTCTATTCTATTCTTTATTCTGATATTCTGTTCTATTCTTTATTCTGATATTCTATTCTATCCTTTATTCTGATATTCTATTCTATTCTTTATTCTGATATTCTATTCTATTCTTTATATTGATATTCTATTCTATTCTTTATTCTGATATTCTATTCTATTCTTTATTCTGATACTCTATTCTATTCTTTATTCTGATATTCTGTTCTATTCTTTATTCTGATATTCTATTCTATTCTTTATTCTGATATTTTATTCTATTCTTTATTCTGATATTCTGTTCTATTCTTTATTCTGATATTCTGTTCTATTCTTTATTCTGATATTCTATTCTATTCTTTATTCTGATATTCTGTTCTATTCTTTATTCTGATATTCTATTCTTTTCTTTATTCTGATATTCTATTCTTTATTCTATTCTATTTTTATACTGATATTCTATTCTTTATTCTGATATTCTATTCTATTCTTTATTCTGATATTCTGTTCTATTCTTTATTCTGATATTCTATTCTATTCTTTATTCTGATATTCTATTCTATTCTTTATACTGATATTCTATTCTATTCTTTATTCTGATATTCTATTCTATTCTTTATTCTGATATTCTATTCTATTCTATTCTTTATTCTGATATTCTGTTCTATTCTTTATTCTGATATTCTATTCTATTCTTTATTCTGATATTCTGTTGTATTCTTTATTCTGATATTCTATTCTATTCTTTATTCTGATATTCTATTCTATTCTTTATTCTGATATTCTATTCTATTCTTTATACTGATATTCTATTCTATTCTTTATTCTGATATTCTATTCTATTCTTTATTCTGATATTCTATTCTATTCTATTCTTTATTCTGATATTCTGTTCTATTCTTTATTCTGATATTCTATTCTATTCTTTATTCTGATATTCTGTTGTATTCTTTATTCTGATATTCTATTCTATTCTTTATTCTGATATTCTATTCTATTCTTTATTCTGATATTCTGTTCTATTCTTTATTCTGATATTCTATTCTATTCTATTCTTTATTCTGATATTCTGTTCTATTCTTTATTCTGATATTCTATTCTATTCATTATACTGATATTCTATTCTATTCTTTTTTGTGATATTCTGTTCTATTCTTTATATTGATATTCTATTCTTTATTCTATTCTATTCTATTTTTATACTGATATTCTATTCTTTATTCTGCTATTCTGCTATTCCTTATTCTGATATTCTATTCTATTCTTTACTATGATATTCTATTCTATTCTTTATTCTGATATTCTATTCTATTCTTTATTCTGATATTCTGTTCTATTCTTTATTCTGATATTCTATTCTATTCTTTATTTTGATATTCTGTTCTATTCTTTATTCTGATATTCTATTCTTTATTCTATTCTATTTTTTATACTGACATTCTATTCTTTATTGTGATATTCTCTTCTATTCTTTATATTGATATTCTATTCTTTATTCTATTCTATTCTATTTTTATACTGATATTCTATTCTTTATTCTGATATTCTATTCTATTCTTTATTCTGATATTCTGTTCTATTCTTTATTCTGATATTCTATTCTATTCTTTATTCTGATATTCTGTTCTATTCTTTATTCTGATATTCTATTCTATTCTATTCTTTATTCTGATATTCTATTCTATTCTTTATTCTGATATTCTGTTGTATTCTTTATTCTGATATTCTATTCTATTCTTTATTCTGATATTCTATTCTATTCTTTATTCTGATATTCTGTTCTATTCTTTATTCTGATATTCTATTCTATTCTATTCTTTATTCTGATATTCTGTTCTATTCTTTATTCTGATATTCTATTCTATTCATTATACTGATATTCTATTCTATTCTTTTTTGTGATATTCTGTTCTATTCTTTATATTGATATTCTATTCTTTATTCTATTCTATTCTATTTTTATACTGATATTCTATTCTTTATTCTGCTATTCTGCTATTCCTTATTCTGATATTCTATTCTATTCTTTACTATGATATTCTATTCTATTCTTTATTCTGATATTCTATTCTATTCTTTATTCTGATATTCTGTTCTATTCTTTATTCTGATATTCTATTCTATTCTTTATTTTGATATTCTGTTCTATTCTTTATTCTGATATTCTATTCTTTATTCTATTCTATTTTTTATACTGACATTCTATTCTTTATTGTGATATTCTCTTCTATTCTTTATATTGATATTCTATTCTTTATTCTATTCTATTCTATTTTTATACTGATATTCTATTCTTTATTCTGATATTCTATTCTATTCTTTATTCTGATATTCTGTTCTATTCTTTATTCTGATATTCTATTCTATTCTTTATTCTGATATTCTGTTCTATTCTTTATTCTGATATTCTATTCTATTCTATTCTTTATTCTGATATTCTATTCTATTCTTTATACTGATATTCTATTCTATTCTTTATTCTGATATTCTATTCTATTCTTTATTCTGATACTCTATTCTATTCTTTATTCTGATATTCTATTCTATTCTTTATTCTGATATTGTGTTCTATTCTTTATTCTGATATTCTGTTCTATTCTTTATTCTGATATTCTATTCTATTCTTTATTCTGATATTCTGTTCTATTCTTTATTCTGATATTCTATTCTTTTCTTTATTCTGATATTCTATTCTTTATTCTATTCTATTCTATTTTTATACTGATATTCTATTCTTTATTCTGATATTCTATTCTATTCTTTATTCTGATATTCTGTTCTATTCTTTATTCTGATATTCTATTCTATTCTTTATTCTGATATTCTGTTCTATTCTTTATTCTGATATTCTGTTCTATTCTTTATTCTGATATTCTATTCTATTCTTTATTCTGATATTCTGTTCTATTCTTTATTCTGATATTCTATTCTTTTCTTTATTCTGATATTCTATTCTTTATTCTATTCTATTCTATTCTTTATTCTGATATTCTATTCTATTCTTTATTCTGATATTCTATTCTATTCTTTATTCTGATATTCTATTCTATTCTTTATACTGATATTCTATTCTATTCTTTATTCTGATATTCTATTCTATTCTTTATTCTGATATTCTATTCTATTCTTTATTCTGATATTCTATTCTGTTCTATTCTTTATTCTGATATTCTATTCTATTCTTTATTCTGATACTCTATTCTATTCTTTATTCTGATATTCTGTTCTATTCTTTATTCTGATATTCTGTTCTATTCTTTATTCTGATATTCTATTCTATTCTTTATTCTGATATTCTGTTCTATTCTTTATTCTGATATTCTGTTCTATTCTTTATTCTGAAATTCTATTCTATTCTTTATTCTGATATTCTGTTCTATTCTTTATTCTGATATTCTATTCTTTTCTTTATTCTGATATTCTATTCTTTATTCTATTCTATTCTATTTTTATACTGATATTCTATTCTTTATTCTGATATTCTATTCTATTCTTTATTCTGATATTCTGTTCTATTCTTTATTCTGATATTCTATTCTATTCTTTATTCTGATATTCTATTCTATTCTTTATTCTGATATTCTATTCTATTCTTTATACTGATATTCTATTCTATTCTTTATTCTGATATTCTATTCTATTCTTTATTCTGATATTCTATTCTATTCTTTATTCTGATATTCTATTCTATTCTATTCTTTATTCTGATATTCTGTTCTATTCTTTATTCTGATATTCAATTCTATTCTTTATTCTGATATTCTGTTCTATTCTTTATTCTGATATTCTGTTCTATTCTTTATTCTGATATTCTATTCTATTCTTTATTCTTATATTCTGTTCTATTCTTTATTCTGATATTCTATTCTATTCTTTATTCTGATATTCTGTTCTATTCTTTATTCTGATACTCTATTCTTTTCTTTATTCTGATATTCTATTCTTTATTCTATTCTATTCTATTTTTATACTGATATTCTATTCTTTATTCTGATATTCTATTCTATTCTTTATTCTGATATTCTGTTCTATTCTTTATTCTGATATTCTATTCTATTCTTTATTCTGATATTCTATTCTATTCTTTATTCTGATATTCTATTCTATTCTTTATACTGATATTCTATTCTTTATTCTATTCTATTCTATTTTTATACTGATATTCTATTCTTTATTCTGCTATTCTGCTATTCTTTATTCTGATATTCTATTCTATTCTTTATTCTGATATTCTATTCTATTCTATTCTTTATTCTGATATTCTGTTCTATTCTTTATTCTGATATTCGATTTTATTCTATTCTTTATTCTGATATTCTGTTCTATTCTTTATTCTGATATTCTATTCTATTCTTTATACTGATATTCTATTCTATTCTTTATTCTGATATTCTATTCTTTATTCTATTCTATTTTTTATACTGACATTCTATTCTTTATTGTGATATTCTATTCTATTCTTTATATTGATATTCTATTCTTTATTCTATTCTATTCTATTTTTATACTGATATTCTATTCTCTTCTTTATTCTGATATTCTCTTCTATTCTTTATTGTGATATTCTATTCTATTCTTTATTCTGATATTCTGTTCTATTCTTTATTCTGATATTCTATTCTATTCTTTATACTGATATTCTATTCTATTCTTTATTCTGATATTCTATTCTATTCTTTATTCTGATATTCTATTCTATTCTTTATTCTGATATTCTATTCTATTCTTTATTCTGATATTCTGTTCTATTTTTTATTCTGATATTCTATTCTATTCTTTATTCTGATATTCTGTTCTATTCTTTATTCTGATATTCTATTCTATTCTTTATTCTGATATTCTGTTCTATTCTTTATTGTGATATTCTATTCTATTCTTTATTCTGATATTCTGTTCTATTTTTTATTCTGATATTCTATTCTATTCTTTATTCTGATATTCTGTTCTATTCTTTATTCTGATATTCTATTCTATTCTTTATTCTGATATTCTGTTCTATTCTTTATTCTGATATTCTATTCTTTATTCTATTCTATTTTTATACTGACATTCTATTCTTTATTGTGATATTCTATTCTATTCTTTATATTGATATTCTATTCTTTATTCTATTCTATTCTATTTTTATACTGATATTCTATTCTTTATTCTGATATTCTGTTCTATTCTTTATTCTGATATTCTGTTCTATTCTTTATTCTGATATTCTATTCTATTCTTTATACTGATATTCTATTCTATTCTTTATTCTGATATTCTATTCTTTATTCTATTCTATTTTTTATACTGACATTCTATTCTTTATTCTGATATTCTATTCTATTCTTTATACTGATATTCTATTCTATTCTTTATTCTGATATTCTATTCTTTATTCTATTCTATTTTTTATACTGACATTCTATTCTTTATTCTGATATTCTATTCTATTCTTTATTCTGATATTCTATTCTATTCTTTATTCTGATATTCTATTCTATTCTTTATTCTGATATTCTGTTCTATTCTTTATTCTGATATTCTATTCTATTCTTTATACTGATATTCTATTCTATTCTTTATTCTGATATTCTATTCTATTCTTTATTCTGATATTCTGTTCTATTCTTTATTCTGATATTCTGTTCTATTCTTTATTGTGATATTCTATTCTATTCTTTATTCTGATATTCTGTTCTATTTTTTATTCTGATATTCTATTCTATTCTTTATTCTGATATTCTGTTCTATTCTTTATTCTGATATTCTATTCTATTCTTTATTCTGATATTCTGTTCTATTCTTTATTGTGATATTCTATTCTTTATTCTATTCTATTTTTATACTGACATTCTATTCTTTATTGTGATATTCTATTCTATTCTTTATATTGATATTCTATTCTTTATTCTATTCTATTCTATTTTTATACTGATATTCCATTCTTTATTCTGACATTCTGTTCTATTCTTTATTCTGATATTCTGTTCTATTCTTTATTCTGATATTCTATTCTATTCTTTATACTGATATTCTATTCTATTCTTTATTCTGATATTCTATTCTTTATTCTATTCTATTTTTTATACTGACATTCTATTCTTTATTGTGATATTCTATTCTATTCTTTATATTGATATTCTATTCTTTATTCTATTCTATTCTATTTTTATACTGATTGTATTCTCTTCTTTATTCTGATATTCTCTTCTATTCTTTATTCTGATATTCTATTCTATTCTTTATTCTGATATTCTGTTCTATTTTTTATTCTGATATTCTATTCTATTCTTTATTCTGATATTCTGTTCTATTCTTTATTCTGATATTCTGTTCTATTCTTTATTCTGATATTCTGTTTTATTCTTTATTCTGATATTCTATTCTATTCTTTATACTGATATTCTATTCTATTCTTTATACTGATATTCTATTCTTTATTGTGATATTCTGTTCTATTCTTTATTCTTTATTCTGATATTCTATTCTTTATTCTATTCTACTCTATTCTATTTTTATACTGATGTTCTATTCTTTATTCTGCTATTCTATTCTATTCTTTATTCTGATATTCTATTCTATTCTATTCTTTATTCTGATATTCTGTTCTATTCTTTATTCTGATATTCTATTCTATTCTTTATTCTGCTATTCTGTTCTATTCTTTATTCTGGTATTCTATTCTATTCTATTCTTTATTCTGATATTCTGTTCTATTCTTTATTCTGATATTCTATTCTATTCTTTCTACTGATATTCTATTCTATTCTTTATTCTGATATTCTATTCTTTATTCTATTCTATTTTTATACTGACATTCTATTCTTTATTGTGATATTCTATTCTATTCTATTCTTTATATTGATATTCTATTCTTTATTCTATTCTATTCTATTCTTTATTCTGATATTCTTTATTCTGATATTCTGTTCTATTTTTTATTCTGTTATTCTGTTCTATTTTTTATTCTGTTATTCTATTCTATTCTTTATACTGATATTCTATTCTATTCTTTATTCTGATATTCTATTCTATTCTTTATATTGATATTCTATTCTTTATTCTATTCTATTCTATTTTTGTACTGATATTCTATTCTTTATTCTGATATTCTATTCTATTCTTTATTCTGCTATTCTGCTATTCTTTATTCTGATATTCTGTTCTATTCTTTATTCTGATATTCTATTCTATTCTTTATACTGATATTCTATTCTATTCTTTATTCTGATATTCTATTCTTTATTCTATTCTATTTTTTATACTGACATTCTATCCTTTATTGTAATATTCTATTCTATTCTTTATATTGATATTCTATTCTTTATTCTATTCTATTCTATTTTTATACTGATATTCTATTCTTTATTCTGATATTCTATTTTGTTCTTTATTCTGCTATTCTGCTATTCTTTATTCTGATATTCTCTTCTATTCTTTATTCCGATATTCTATTCTATTCTTTATACTGACATTCTATTCTTTATTGTGATATTCTATTCTATTCTATTCTTTATATTGATATTCTATTCTTTATTCTATTCTATTCTATTCTTTATTCTGATATTCTATTCTTTATTCTGATATTCTGTTCTATTTTTTATTCTGTTATTCTGTTCTATTTTTTATTCTGTTATTCTATTCTATTCTTTATACTGATATTCTATTCTATTCTTTATTCTGATATTCTATTCTTTATTCTATTCTATTTTTTATACTGACATTCTATTCTTTATTCTGATATTCTATTCTATTCTTTATATTGATATTCTATTCTTTATTCTATTCTATTCTATTTTTGTACTGATATTCTATTCTTTATTCTGATATTCTATTCTATTCTTTATTCTGCTATTCTGCTATTCTTTATTCTGATATTCTGTTCTATTCTTTATTCTGATATTCTATTCTATTCTTTATACTGATATTCTATTCTATTCTTTATTCTGATATTCTATTCTTTATTCTATTCTATTTTTTATACTGACATTCTATCCTTTATTGTAATATTCTATTCTATTCTTTATACTGATATTCTATTCTATTCTTTATTCTGATATTCTATTCTTTATTCTATTCTATTTTTATACTGACATTCTATTCTTTATTGTGATATTCTATTCTATTCTTTATATTGATATTCTATTCTTTATTCTATTCTATTCTATTTTTATACTGATATTCTATTCTTTATTCTGATATTCTATTCTATTCTTTATTCTGATATTCTGTTCTATTTTTTATTCTGTTATTCTATTCTATTCTTTATACTGATATTCTATTCTATTCTTTATTCTGATATTCTATTCTTTATTCTATTCTATTTTTTATACTGACATTCTATTCTTTATTCTGATATTCTATTCTATTCTTTATATTGATATTCTATTCTTTATTCTATTCTATTCTATTTTTGTACTGATATTCTATTCTTAAATCTGATATTCTATTCTATTCTTTATTCTGCTATTCTGCTATTCTTTATTCTGATATTCTGTTCTATTCTTTATTCTGATATTCTATTCTATTCTTTATACTGATATTCTATTCTATTCTTTATTCTGATATTCTATTCTTTATTCTATTCTATTTTTTATACTGACATTCTATCCTTTATTGTAATATTCTATTCTATTCTTTATATTGATATTCTATTCTTTATTCTATTCTATTCTATTTTTATACTGATATTCTATTCTTTATTCTGATATTCTATTTTGTTCTTTATTCTGCTATTCTGCTATTCTTTATTCTGATATTCTCTTCTATTCTTTATTCCGATATTCTATTCTATTCTTTATACTGATATTCTATTCTATTCTTTATTCTGATATTCTATTCTTTATTCTATTCTATTTTTTATACTGACATTCTATTCTTTATTGTGATATTCTATTCTATTCTTTATATTGATATTCTATACTTTATTCTATTCTATTCTATTTTTATACTGATATTCTATTCTTTATTCTGATATTCTATTCTATTCTTTATTCTGCTATTCTGCTATTCTTTATTCTGATATTCTATTCTATTCTTTATTCTGATATTCTGTTCCATTCTTTATTCTGATATTCTATTCTATTCTATTCTATTCTTTATTCTGATATTCTGTTCCATTCTTTATACTGATATTCTATTCTATTCTTTATTCTGATATTCTATTCTTTATTCTATTCTATTCTTTTATACTGATATTCTATTCTTTATTCTGATATTCTATTCTATTCTTTATACTGATATTCTATTCTTTATTCTGATATTCTATTCTATTCTTTATACTGATATTCTATTCTATTCTTTATTCTGATATTCTATTCTATTCTTTATTCTGATATTCTATTCTATTCTTTATTCTGATATTCTATTCTATTCTTTATTCTGATATTCTGTTCTATTTTTTATTCTGATATTCTATTCTATTCTTTATTCTGATATTCTGTTCTATTCTTTATTCTGATATTCTATTCTATTCTTTATTCTGATATTCTGTTCTATTCTTTATTGTGATATTCTATTCTATTCTTTATTCTGATATTCTGTTCTATTTTTTATTCTGATATTCTATTCTATTCTTTATTCTGATATTCTGTTCTATTCTTTATTCTGATATTCTATTCTATTCTTTATTCTGATATTCTGTTCTATTCTTTATTCTGATATTCTATTCTTTATTCTATTCTATTTTTATACTGACATTCTATTCTTTATTGTGATATTCTATTCTATTCTTTATATTGATATTCTATTCTTTATTCTATTCTATTCTATTTTTATACTGATATTCTATTCTTTATTCTGATATTCTGTTCTATTCTTTATTCTGATATTCTGTTCTATTCTTTATTCTGATATTCTATTCTATTCTTTATACTGATATTCTATTCTATTCTTTATTCTGATATTCTATTCTTTATTCTATTCTATTTTTTATACTGACATTCTATTCTTTATTCTGATATTCTATTCTATTCTTTATACTGATATTCTATTCTATTCTTTATTCTGATATTCTATTCTTTATTCTATTCTATTTTTTATACTGACATTCTATTCTTTATTCTATTCTATTCTATTTTTATACTGATATTCTATTCTTTATTCTGCTATTCTGCTATTCTTTATTCTGATATTCTATTCTATTCTTTATTCTGATATTCTATTCTACTCTATTCTTTATTCTGATATTCTGTTCTATTCTTTATTCTGATATTCTATTCTATTCTTTATTCTGATATTCTGTTTTATTCTTTATTCTGATATTCGATTTTATTCTATTCTTTATTCTGATATTCTGTTCTATTCTTTATACTGATATTCTATTCTATTCTTTATACTGATATTCTATTCTATTCTTTATTCTGATATTCTATTCTTTATTCTATTCTATTTTTTATACTGACATTCTATTCTTTATTGTGATATTCTATTCTATTCTTTATATTGATATTCTATTCTTTATTCTATTCTATTCTATTTTTATACTGATATTCTATTCTCTTCTTTATTCTGATATTCTCTTCTATTCTTTATTCTGATATTCTATTCTATTCTTTATTCTGATATTCTGTTCTATTCTTTATTCTGATATTCTATTCTATTCTTTATACTGATATTCTATTCTATTCTTTATTCTGATATTCTATTCTATTCTTTATTCTGATATTCTGTTCTATTCTTTATTCTGATATTCTGTTCTATTCTTTATTGTGATATTCTATTCTATTCTTTATTCTGATATTCTGTTCTATTTTTTATTCTGATATTCTATTCTATTCTTTATTCTGATATTCTGTTCTATTCTTTATTCTGATATTCTATTCTATTCTTTATACTGATATTCTATTCTATTCTTTATTCTGATATTCTATTCTTTATTCTATTCTATTTTTTATACTGACATTCTATTCTTTATTGTGATATTCTATTCTATTCTTTATATTGATATTCTATTCTTTATTCTATTCTATTCTATTTTTATACTGATTGTATTCTCTTCTTTATTCTGATATTCTCTTCTATTCTTTATTCTGATATTCTATTCTATTCTTTATTCTGATATTCTATTCTATTCTTTATTCTGATATTCTATTCTATTCTTTATTCTGATATTCTGTTCTATTTTTTATTCTGATATTCTATTCTATTCTTTATTCTGATATTCTGTTCTATTCTTTATTCTGATATTCTGTTCTATTCTTTATTCTGATATTCTGTTTTATTCTTTATTCTGATATTCTATTCTATTCTTTATACTGATATTCTATTCTATTCTTTATACTGATATTCTATTCTTTATTGTGATATTCTGTTCTATTCTTTATTCTTTATTCTGATATTCTATTCTTTATTCTATTCTACTCTATTCTATTTTTATACTGATGTTCTATTCTTTATTCTGCTATTCTATTCTATTCTTTATTCTGATATTCTATTCTATTCTATTCTTTATTCTGATATTCTGTTCTATTCTTTATTCTGATATTCTATTCTATTCTTTATTCTGCTATTCTGTTCTATTCTTTATTCTGGTATTCTATTCTATTCTATTCTTTATTCTGATATTCTGTTCTATTCTTTATTCTGATATTCTATTCTATTCTTTATACTGATATTCTATTCTATTCTTTATTCTGATATTCTATTCTTTATTCTATTCTATTTTTATACTGACATTCTATTCTTTATTGTGATATTCTATTCTATTCTATTCTTTATATTGATATTCTATTCTTTATTCTATTCTATTCTATTCTTTATTCTGATATTCTTTATTCTGATATTCTGTTCTATTTTTTATTCTGTTATTCTGTTCTATTTTTTATTCTGTTATTCTATTCTATTCTTTATACTGATATTCTATTCTATTCTTTATTCTGATATTCTATTCTATTCTTTATATTGATATTCTATTCTTTATTCTATTCTATTCTATTTTTGTACTGATATTCTATTCTTTATTCTGATATTCTATTCTATTCTTTATTCTGCTATTCTGCTATTCTTTATTCTGATATTCTGTTCTATTCTTTATTCTGATATTCTATTCTATTCTTTATACTGATATTCTATTCTATTCTTTATTCTGATATTCTATTCTTTATTCTATTCTATTTTTTATACTGACATTCTATCCTTTATTGTAATATTCTATTCTATTCTTTATATTGATATTCTATTCTTTATTCTATTCTATTCTATTTTTATACTGATATTCTATTCTTTATTCTGATATTCTATTTTGTTCTTTATTCTGCTATTCTGCTATTCTTTATTCTGATATTCTCTTCTATTCTTTATTCCGATATTCTATTCTATTCTTTATACTGACATTCTATTCTTTATTGTGATATTCTATTCTATTCTATTCTTTATATTCATATTCTATTCTTTATTCTATTCTATTCTATTCTTTATTCTGATATTCTATTCTTTATTCTGATATTCTGTTCTATTTTTTATTCTGTTATTCTGTTCTATTTTTTATTCTGTTATTCTATTCTATTCTTTATTCTGATATTCTATTCTTTATTCTATTCTATTTTTTATACTGACATTCTATTCTTTATTCTGATATTCTATTCTATTCTTTATATTGATATTCTATTCTTTATTCTATTCTATTCTATTTTTGTACTGATATTCTATTCTTTATTCTGATATTCTATTCTATTCTTTATTCTGATATTCTGCTATTCTTTATTCTGATATTCTGTTCTATTCTTTATTCTGATATTCTATTCTATTCTTTATACTGATATTCTATTCTATTCTTTATTCTGATATTCTATTCTTTATTCTATTCTATTTTTTATACTGACATTCTATCCTTTATTCTGATATTCTATTCTATTCTTTATACTGATATTCTATTCTATTCTTTATTCTGATATTCTATTCTTTATTCTATTCTATTTTTTATACTGACATTCTATTCTTTATTGTGATATTCTATTCTATTCTTTATATTGATATTCTATTCTTTATTCTATTCTATTCTATTTTTATACTGATATTCTATTCTTTATTCTGCTATTCTGCTATTCTTTATTCTGATATTCTATTCTATTCTTTATTCTGATATTCTATTCTACTCTATTCTTTATTCTGATATTCTGTTCTATTCTTTATTCTGATATTCTATTCTATTCTTTATTCTGATATTCTGTTTTATTCTTTATTCTGATATTCGATTTTATTCTATTCTTTATTCTGATATTCTGTTCTATTCTTTATACTGATATTCTATTCTATTCTTTATACTGATATTCTATTCTATTCTTTATTCTGATATTCTATTCTTTATTCTATTCTATTTTTTATACTGACATTCTATTCTTTATTGTGATATTCTATTCTATTCTTTATATTGATATTCTATTCTTTATTCTATTCTATTCTATTTTTATACTGATATTCTATTCTCTTCTTTATTCTGATATTCTCTTCTATTCTTTATTCTGATATTCTATTCTATTCTTTATTCTGATATTCTGTTCTATTCTTTATTCTGATATTCTATTCTATTCTTTATACTGATATTCTATTCTATTCTTTATTCTGATATTCTATTCTATTCTTTATTCTGATATTCTGTTCTATTCTTTATTCTGATATTCTGTTCTATTCTTTATTGTGATATTCTATTCTATTCTTTATTCTGATATTCTGTTCTATTTTTTATTCTGATATTCTATTCTATTCTTTATTCTGATATTCTGTTCTATTCTTTATTCTGATATTCTATTCTATTCTTTATTCTGATATTCTGTTCTATTCTTTATTGTGATATTCTATTCTTTATTCTATTCTATTTTTATACTGACATTCTATTCTTTATTGTGATATTCTATTCTATTCTTTATATTGATATTCTATTCTTTATTCTATTCTATTCTATTTTTATACTGATATTCCATTCTTTATTCTGACATTCTGTTCTATTCTTTATTCTGATATTCTGTTCTATTCTTTATTCTGATATTCTATTCTATTCTTTATACTGATATTCTATTCTATTCTTTATTCTGATATTCTATTCTTTATTCTATTCTATTTTTTATACTGACATTCTATTCTTTATTGTGATATTCTATTCTATTCTTTATATTGATATTCTATTCTTTATTCTATTCTATTCTATTTTTATACTGATTGTATTCTCTTCTTTATTCTGATATTCTCTTCTATTCTTTATTCTGATATTCTATTCTATTCTTTATTCTGATATTCTATTCTATTCTTTATTCTGATATTCTATTCTATTCTTTATTCTGATATTCTGTTCTATTTTTTATTCTGATATTCTATTCTATTCTTTATTCTGATATTCTGTTCTATTCTTTATTCTGATATTCTGTTCTATTCTTTATTCTGATATTCTGTTTTATTCTTTATTCTGATATTCTATTCTATTCTTTATACTGATATTCTATTCTATTCTTTATACTGATATTCTATTCTTTATTGTGATATTCTGTTCTATTCTTTATTCTTTATTCTGATATTCTATTCTTTATTCTATTCTACTCTATTCTATTTTTATACTGATGTTCTATTCTTTATTCTGCTATTCTATTCTATTCTTTATTCTGATATTCTATTCTATTCTATTCTTTATTCTGATATTCTGTTCTATTTTTTATTCTGTTATTCTGTTCTATTTTTTATTCTGTTATTCTATTCTATTCTTTATACTGATATTCTATTCTATTCTTTATTCTGATATTCTATTCTATTCTTTATATTGATATTCTATTCTTTATTCTATTCTATTCTATTTTTGTACTGATATTCTATTCTTTATTCTGATATTCTATTCTATTCTTTATTCTGCTATTCTGCTATTCTTTATTCTGATATTCTGTTCTATTCTTTATTCTGATATTCTATTCTATTCTTTATACTGATATTCTATTCTATTCTTTATTCTGATATTCTATTCTTTATTCTATTCTATTTTTTATACTGACATTCTATCCTTTATTGTAATATTCTATTCTATTCTTTATATTGATATTCTATTCTTTCTTCTATTCTATTCTATTTTTATACTGATATTCTATTCTTTATTCTGATATTCTATTTTGTTCTTTATTCTGCTATTCTGCTATTCTTTATTCTGATATTCTCTTCTATTCTTTATTCCGATATTCTATTCTATTCTTTATACTGACATTCTATTCTTTATTGTGATATTCTATTCTATTCTATTCTTTATATTGATATTCTATTCTTTATTCTATTCTATTCTATTCTTTATTCTGATATTCTATTCTTTATTCTGATATTCTGTTCTATTTTTTATTCTGTTATTCTGTTCTATTTTTTATTCTGTTATTCTATTCTATTCTTTATACTGATATTCTATTCTATTCTTTATTCTGATATTCTATTCTTTATTCTATTCTATTTTTTATACTGACATTCTATTCTTTATTCTGATATTCTATTCTATTCTTTATATTGATATTCTATTCTTTATTCTATTCTATTCTATTTTTGTACTGATATTCTATTCTTTATTCTGATATTCTATTCTATTCTTTATTCTGCTATTCTGCTATTCTTTATTCTGATATTCTGTTCTATTCTTTATTCTGATATTCTATTCTATTCTTTATACTGATATTCTATTCTATTCTTTATTCTGATATTCTATTCTTTATTCTATTCTATTTTTTATACTGACATTCTATCCTTTATTGTAATATTCTATTCTATTCTTTATACTGATATTCTATTCTATTCTTTATTCTGATATTCTATTCTTTATTCTATTCTATTTTTATACTGACATTCTATTCTTTATTGTGATATTCTATTCTTTCTTCTATTCTATTCTATTTTTATACTGATATTCTATTCTTTATTCTGATATTCTATTTTGTTCTTTATTCTGCTATTCTGCTATTCTTTATTCTGATATTCTCTTCTATTCTTTATTCCGATATTCTATTCTATTCTTTATACTGACATTCTATTCTTTATTGTGATATTCTATTCTATTCTATTCTTTATATTGATATTCTATTCTTTATTCTATTCTATTCTATTCTTTATTCTGATATTCTATTCTTTATTCTGATATTCTGTTCTATTTTTTATTCTGTTATTCTGTTCTATTTTTTATTCTGTTATTCTATTCTATTCTTTATACTGATATTCTATTCTATTCTTTATTCTGATATTCTATTCTTTATTCTATTCTATTTTTTATACTGACATTCTATTCTTTATTCTGATATTCTATTCTATTCTTTATATTGATATTCTATTCTTTATTCTATTCTATTCTATTTTTGTACTGATATTCTATTCTTTATTCTGATATTCTATTCTATTCTTTATTCTGCTATTCTGCTATTCTTTATTCTGATATTCTGTTCTATTCTTTATTCTGATATTCTATTCTATTCTTTATACTGATATTCTATTCTATTCTTTATTCTGATATTCTATTCTTTATTCTATTCTATTTTTTATACTGACATTCTATCCTTTATTGTAATATTCTATTCTATTCTTTATACTGATATTCTATTCTATTCTTTATTCTGATATTCTATTCTTTATTCTATTCTATTTTTATACTGACATTCTATTCTTTATTGTGATATTCTATTCTATTCTTTATATTGTTATTCTATTCTTTATTCTATTCTATTCTATTTTTATACTGATATTCTATTCTTTATTCTGATATTCTATTCTATTCTTTATTCTGATATTCTGTTCTATTTTTTATTCTGTTATTCTATTCTATTCTTTATACTGATATTCTATTCTATTCTTTATTCTGATATTCTATTCTTTATTCTATTCTATTTTTTATACTGACATTCTATTCTTTATTCTGATATTCTATTCTATTCTTTATATTGATATTCTATTCTTTATTCTATTCT
This sequence comes from Natrix helvetica, assembly GCF_964273705.1. Lineage (NCBI taxonomy): Eukaryota > Metazoa > Chordata > Lepidosauria > Squamata > Natricidae > Natrix > Natrix helvetica. The sequence goes on from NC_138551.1 coordinate 141,514,824, forward strand.
ATTCTATTTTTGTACTGATATTCTATTCTTAAATCTGATATTCTATTCTATTCTTTATTCTGCTATTCTGCTATTCTTTATTCTGATATTCTGTTCTATTCTTTATTCTGATATTCTATTCTATTCTTTATACTGATATTCTATTCTATTCTTTATTCTGATATTCTATTCTTTATTCTATTCTATTTTTTATACTGACATTCTATCCTTTATTGTAATATTCTATTCTATTCTTTATATTGATATTCTATTCTTTATTCTATTCTATTCTATTTTTATACTGATATTCTATTCTTTATTCTGATATTCTATTTTGTTCTTTATTCTGCTATTCTGCTATTCTTTATTCTGATATTCTCTTCTATTCTTTATTCCGATATTCTATTCTATTCTTTATACTGATATTCTATTCTATTCTTTATTCTGATATTCTATTCTTTATTCTATTCTATTTTTTATACTGACATTCTATTCTTTATTGTGATATTCTATTCTATTCTTTATATTGATATTCTATACTTTATTCTATTCTATTCTATTTTTATACTGATATTCTATTCTTTATTCTGATATTCTATTCTATTCTTTATTCTGCTATTCTGCTATTCTTTATTCTGATATTCTATTCTATTCTTTATTCTGATATTCTGTTCCATTCTTTATTCTGATATTCTATTCTATTCTATTCTTTATTCTGATATTCTGTTCCATTCTTTATACTGATATTCTATTCTATTCTTTATTCTGATATTCTATTCTTTATTCTATTCTATTCTTTTATACTGATATTCTATTCTTTATTCTGATATTCTATTCTATTCTTTATACTGATATTCTATTCTTTATTCTGATATTCTGTTCTATTCTTTATTCTGATATTCTATTCTATTCTTTATTCTGATATTCTGTTCTATTCTTTATTGTGATATTCTATTCTATTCTTTATTCTGATATTCTATTCTATTCTTTATTCTGCTATTCAGCTATTCTTTATTCTGATATTCTGTTCTATTCTTTATTCTGATATTCTATTCTATTCTTTATACTGATATTCTATTCTATTCTTTATTCTGATATTCTATTGTTTACTCTATTCTATTTTTTATACTGACATTCTATTCTTTATTGTGATATTCTATTCTATTCTTTATATTGATATTCTATTCTTTATTCTATTCTATTCTATTTTTATACTGATATTCTATTCTCTTCTTTATTCTGATATTCTCTTCTATTCTTTATTCTGATATTCTATTCTATTCTTTATTCTGATATTCTCTTCTATTCTTTATTCCGATATTCTATTCTATTCTTTATACTGATATTCTATTCTATTCTTTATTCTGATATTCTATTCTATTCTTTATTCTGATATTCTATTCTATTCTTTATTCTGATATTCTGTTCTATTTTTTATTCTGATATTCTATTCTATTCTTTATTCTGATATTCTGTTCTATTCTTTATTCTGATATTCTATTCTTTATTCTGATATTCTGTTCTATTCTTTATTCTGATATTCTGTTCTATTCTTTATACTGATATTCTATTCTATTCTTTATACTGATATTCTATTCTTTATTGTGATATTCTGTTCTATTCTTTATTCTGATATTCTATTCTTTATTCTATTCTACTCTATTCTATTTTTATACTGATATTCTATTCTTTATTCTGCTATTCTATTCTATTCTTTATTCTGATATTCTATTCTATTCTTTATTCTGATATTCTGTTCTATTCTTTATTCTGATATTCTATTCTATTCTTTATTCTGATGTTCTGTTCTATTCTTTATTCTGGTATTCTATTCTATTCTATTCTTTATTCTGATATTCTATTCTATTCTTTATTCTGATATTCTATTCTTTATACTGATATTCTATTCTATTCTTTATTCTGATATTCTATTCTTTATTCTATTCTATTTTTATACTGACATTCTTTTCTTTATTGTGATATTCTATTCTATTCTTTATATTGATATTCTATCTTTATTCTATTCTATTCTATTTTTATACTGATATTCTATTCTTTATTCTGATATTCTATTCTATTCTTTATTCTGATATTCTGTTCTATTCTTTATTCTGATATTCTATTCTATTCTTTATACTGATATTCTATTCTATTCTTTATTCTGATATTCTATTCTTTATTCTATTCTATTTTTTATACTGACATTCTATTCTTTATTCTGATATTCTATTCTATTCTTTATATTGATATTCTATTCCTTATTCTATTCTATTTTTTATACTGACATTCTATCCTTTATTGTGATATTCTATTCTATTCTTTATATTGATATTCTATTCTTTATTCTATTCTATTCTATTTTTATACTGATATTCTATTCTTTATTCTGATATTCTATTCTTTTCTTTATTCTGATATTCTGCTATTCTTTATTCTGATATTCTGTTCTATTCTTTATTCTGATATTCTGTTCCATTCTTTATACTGATATTCTATTCTATTCTTTATTCTGATATTCTATTCTTTATTCTATTCTATTCTTTTATACTGATATTCTATTCTTTATTCTGATATTCTATTCTATTCTTTATACTGATATTCTATTCTTTATTCTGATATTCTGTTCTATTCTTTATTCTGATATTCTATTCTATTCTTTATTCTGATATTCTGTTCTATTCTTTATTGTGATATTCTATTCTATTCTTTATTCTGATATTCTATTCTATTCTTTATTCTGCTATTCAGCTATTCTTTATTCTGATATTCTGTTCTATTCTTTATTCTGATATTCTATTCTATTCTTTATACTGATATTCTATTCTATTCTTTATTCTGATATTCTATTGTTTACTCTATTCTATTTTTTATACTGACATTCTATTCTTTATTGTGATATTCTATTCTATTCTTTATATTGATATTCTATTCTTTATTCTATTCTATTCTATTTTTATACTGATATTCTATTCTCTTCTTTATTCTGATATTCTCTTCTATTCTTTATTCTGATATTCTATTCTATTCTTTATTCTGATATTCTCTTCTATTCTTTATTCCGATATTCTATTCTATTCTTTATACTGATATTCTATTCTATTCTTTATTCTGATATTCTATTCTATTCTTTATTCTGATATTCTATTCTATTCTTTATTCTGATATTCTGTTCTATTTTTTATTCTGATATTCTATTCTATTCTTTATTCTGATATTCTGTTCTATTCTTTATTCTGATATTCTATTCTTTATTCTGATATTCTGTTCTATTCTTTATTCTGATATTCTGTTCTATTCTTTATACTGATATTCTATTCTATTCTTTATACTGATATTCTATTCTTTATTGTGATATTCTGTTCTATTCTTTATTCTGATATTCTATTCTTTATTCTATTCTACTCTATTCTATTTTTATACTGATATTCTATTCTTTATTCTGCTATTCTATTCTATTCTTTATTCTGATATTCTATTCTATTCTTTATTCTGATATTCTGTTCTATTCTTTATTCTGATATTCTATTCTATTCTTTATTCTGATGTTCTGTTCTATTCTTTATTCTGGTATTCTATTCTATTCTATTCTTTATTCTGATATTCTATTCTATTCTTTATTCTGATATTCTATTCTTTATACTGATATTCTATTCTATTCTTTATTCTGATATTCTATTCTTTATTCTATTCTATTTTTATACTGACATTCTTTTCTTTATTGTGATATTCTATTCTATTCTTTATATTGATATTCTATCTTTATTCTATTCTATTCTATTTTTATACTGATATTCTATTCTTTATTCTGATATTCTATTCTATTCTTTATTCTGATATTCTGTTCTATTCTTTATTCTGATATTCTATTCTATTCTTTATACTGATATTCTATTCTATTCTTTATTCTGATATTCTATTCTTTATTCTATTCTATTTTTTATACTGACATTCTATTCTTTATTCTGATATTCTATTCTATTCTTTATATTGATATTCTATTCCTTATTCTATTCTATTTTTTATACTGACATTCTATCCTTTATTGTGATATTCTATTCTATTCTTTATATTGATATTCTATTCTTTATTCTATTCTATTCTATTTTTATACTGATATTCTATTCTTTATTCTGATATTCTATTCTTTTCTTTATTCTGATATTCTGCTATTCTTTATTCTGATATTCTCTTCTATTCTTTATTCCGATATTCTATTCTATTCTTTATACTGATATTCTATTCTATTCTTTATTCTGATATTCTATTCTTTATTCTATTCTATGTTTTATACTGACATTCTATTCTTTATTGTGATATTCTATTCTATTCTTTATATTGATATTCTATTCTTTATTCTATTCTATTCTATTTTTATACTGATATTCTATTCTTTATTTCTGATATTCTATTCTATTCTTTATTCTGCTATTCTGCTATTATTTATTCTGATATTCTATTTTATTCTTTATTCTGATATTCTATTCTATTCTATTCTTTATTCTGATATTCTGTTCTATTCTTTATTCTGGTATTCTATTCTATTCTATTCTTTATTCTGATATTCTGTTCTATTCTTTATTCTGATATTCTATTCTATTCTTTATACTGATATTCTATTCTATTCTTTATTCTGATATTCTATTCTTTATTCTATTCTATTTTTATACTGACATTCTATTCTTTATTGTGATATTCTATTCTATTCTATTCTTTATATTGATATTCTATTCTTTATTCTATTCTATTCTATTCTTTATTCTGATATTCTATTCTTTATTCTGATATTCTGTTCTATTTTTTATTCTGTTATTCTGTTCTATTTTTTATTCTGTTATTCTATTCTATTCTTTATACTGATATTCTATTCTATTCTTTATTCTGATATTCTATTCTATTCTTTATATTGATATTCTATTCTTTATTCTATTCTATTCTATTTTTGTACTGATATTCTATTCTTTATTCTGATATTCTATTCTATTCTTTATTCTGCTATTCTGCTATTCTTTATTCTGATATTCTGTTCTATTCTTTATTCTGATATTCTATTCTATTCTTTATACTGATATTCTATTCTATTCTTTATTCTGATATTCTATTCTTTATTCTATTCTATTTTTTATACTGACATTCTATCCTTTATTGTAATATTCTATTCTATTCTTTATATTGATATTCTATTCTTTATTCTATTCTATTCTATTTTTATACTGATATTCTATTCTTTATTCTGATATTCTATTTTGTTCTTTATTCTGCTATTCTGCTATTCTTTATTCTGATATTCTCTTCTATTCTTTATTCCGATATTCTATTCTATTCTTTATACTGACATTCTATTCTTTATTGTGATATTCTATTCTATTCTATTCTTTATATTGATATTCTATTCTTTATTCTATTCTATTCTATTCTTTATTCTGATATTCTATTCTTTATTCTGATATTCTGTTCTATTTTTTATTCTGTTATTCTGTTCTATTTTTTATTCTGTTATTCTATTCTATTCTTTATACTGATATTCTATTCTATTCTTTATTCTGATATTCTATTCTTTATTCTATTCTATTTTTTATACTGACATTCTATTCTTTATTCTGATATTCTATTATATTCTTTATATTGATATTCTATTCTTTATTCTATTCTATTCTATTTTTGTACTGATATTCTATTCTTTATTCTGATATTCTATTCTATTCTTTATTCTGATATTCTGCTATTCTTTATTCTGATATTCTGTTCTATTCTTTATTCTGATATTCTATTCTATTCTTTATACTGATATTCTATTCTATTCTTTATTCTGATATTCTATTCTTTATTCTATTCTATTTTTTATACTGACATTCTATCCTTTATTGTAATATTCTATTCTATTCTTTATACTGATATTCTATTCTATTCTTTATTCTGATATTCTATTCTTTATTCTATTCTATTTTTATACTGACATTCTATTCTTTATTGTGATATTCTATTCTATTCTTTATATTGATATTCTATTCTTTATTCTATTCTATTCTATTTTTATACTGATATTCTATTCTTTATTCTGATATTCTATTCTATTCTTTATTCTGATATTCTGTTCTATTTTTTATTCTGTTATTCTATTCTATTCTTTATACTGATATTCTATTCTATTCTTTATTCTGATATTCTATTCTTTATTCTATTCTATTTTTTATACTGACATTCTATTCTTTATTCTGATATTCTATTCTATTCTTTATATTGATATTCTATTCTTTATTCTATTCTATTCTATTTTTGTACTGATATTCTATTCTTTATTCTGATATTCTATTCTATTCTTTATTCTGCTATTCTGCTATTCTTTATTCTGATATTCTGTTCTATTCTTTATTCTGATATTCTATTCTATTCTTTATACTGATATTCTATTCTATTCTTTATTCTGATATTCTATTCTTTATTCTATTCTATTTTTTATACTGACATTCTATCCTTTATTGTAATATTCTATTCTATTCTTTATATTGATATTCTATTCTTTATTCTATTCTATTCTATTTTTATACTGATATTCTATTCTTTATTCTGATATTCTATTTTGTTCTTTATTCTGCTATTCTGCTATTCTTTATTCTGATATTCTCTTCTATTCTTTATTCCGATATTCTATTCTATTCTTTATACTGACATTCTATTCTTTATTGTGATATTCTATTCTATTCTATTCTTTATATTGATATTCTATTCTTTATTCTATTCTATTCTATTCTTTATTCTGATATTCTATTCTTTATTCTGATATTGTTCTATTTTTTATTCTGTTATTCTGTTCTATTTTTTATTCTGTTATTCTATTCTATTCTTTATACTGATATTCTATTCTATTCTTTATTCTGATATTCTATTCTTTATTCTATTCTATTTTTTATACTGACATTCTATTCTTTATTCTGATATTCTATTCTTTTCTTTATTCTGATATTCTGCTATTCTTTATTCTGATATTCTCTTCTATTCTTTATTCCGATATTCTATTCTATTCTTTATACTGATATTCTATTCTATTCTTTATTCTGATATTCTATTCTTTATTCTATTCTATGTTTTATACTGACATTCTATTCTTTATTGTGATATTCTATTCTATTCTTTATATTGATATTCTATTCTTTATTCTATTCTATTCTATTTTTATACTGATATTCTATTCTTTATTCTGATATTCTATTCTATTCTTTATTCTGCTATTCTGCTATTATTTATTCTGATATTCTATTTTATTCTTTATTCTGATATTCTATTCTATTCTATTCTTTATTCTGATATTCTGTTCTATTCTTTATTCTGGTATTCTATTCTATTCTATTCTTTATTCTGATATTCTGTTCTATTCTTTATTCTGATATTCTATTCTATTCTTTATACTGATATTCTATTCTATTCTTTATTCTGATATTCTATTCTTTATTCTATTCTATTTTTATACTGACATTCTATTCTTTATTGTGATATTCTATTCTATTCTATTCTTTATATTGATATTCTATTCTTTATTCTATTCTATTCTATTCTTTATTCTGATATTCTATTCTTTATTCTGATATTCTGTTCTATTTTTTATTCTGTTATTCTGTTCTATTTTTTATTCTGTTATTCTATTCTATTCTTTATACTGATATTCTATTCTATTCTTTATTCTGATATTCTATTCTATTCTTTATATTGATATTCTATTCTTTATTCTATTCTATTCTATTTTTGTACTGATATTCTATTCTTTATTCTGATATTCTATTCTATTCTTTATTCTGCTATTCTGCTATTCTTTATTCTGATATTCTGTTCTATTCTTTATTCTGATATTCTATTCTATTCTTTATACTGATATTCTATTCTATTCTTTATTCTGATATTCTATTCTTTATTCTATTCTATTTTTTATACTGACATTCTATCCTTTATTGTAATATTCTATTCTATTCTTTATATTGATATTCTATTCTTTATTCTATTCTATTCTATTTTTATACTGATATTCTATTCTTTATTCGGATATTCTATTTTGTTCTTTATTCTGCTATTCTGCTATTCTTTATTCTGATATTCTCTTCTATTCTTTATTCCGATATTCTATTCTATTCTTTATACTGACATTCTATTCTTTATTGTGATATTCTATTCTATTCTATTCTTTATATTGATATTCTATTCTTTATTCTATTCTATTCTATTCTTTATTCTGATATTCTATTCTTTATTCTGATATTCTGTTCTATTTTTTATTCTGTTATTCTGTTCTATTTTTTATTCTGTTATTCTATTCTATTCTTTATACTGATATTCTATTCTATTCTTTATTCTGATATTCTATTCTTTATTCTATTCTATTTTTTATACTGACATTCTATTCTTTATTCTGATATTCTATTCTATTCTTTATATTGATATTCTATTCTTTATTCTATTCTATTCTATTTTTGTACTGATATTCTATTCTTTATTCTGATATTCTATTCTATTCTTTATTCTGCTATTCTGCTATTCTTTATTCTGATATTCTGTTCTATTCTTTATTCTGATATTCTATTCTATTCTTTATACTGATATTCTATTCTATTCTTTATTCTGATATTCTATTCTTTATTCTATTCTATTTTTTATACTGACATTCTATCCTTTATTGTAATATTCTATTCTATTCTTTATACTGATATTCTATTCTATTCTTTATTCTGATATTCTATTCTTTATTCTATTCTATTTTTATACTGACATTCTATTCTTTATTGTGATATTCTATTCTATTCTTTATATTGATATTCTATTCTTTATTCTATTCTATTCTATTTTTATACTGATATTCTATTCTTTATTCTGATATTCTATTCTATTCTTTATTCTGATATTCTGTTCTATTTTTTATTCTGTTATTCTATTCTATTCTTTATACTGATATTCTATTCTATTCTTTATTCTGATATTCTATTCTTTATTCTATTCTATTTTTTATACTGACATTCTATTCTTTATTCTGATATTCTATTCTATTCTTTATATTGATATTCTATTCTTTATTCTATTCTATTCTATTTTTGTACTGATATTCTATTCTTTATTCTGATATTCTATTCTATTCTTTATTCTGCTATTCTGCTATTCTGATATTCTTTATTCTGATATTCTGTTCTATTCTTTATTCTGATATTCTATTCTATTCTTTATACTGATATTCTATTCTATTCTTTATTCTGATATTCTATTCTTTATTCTATTCTATTTTTTATACTGACATTCTATCCTTTATTGTAATATTCTATTCTATTCTTTATATTGATATTCTATTCTTTATTCTATTCTATTCTATTTTTATACTGATATTCTATTCTTTATTCTGATATTCTATTTTGTTCTTTATTCTGCTATTCTGCTATTCTTTATTCTGATATTCTCTTCTATTCTTTATTCCGATATTCTATTCTATTCTTTATACTGATATTCTATTCTATTCTTTATTCTGATATTCTATTCTTTATTCTATTCTATTTTTATACTGACATTCTATTCTTTATTCTGATATTCTATTCTATTCTTTATATTGATATTCTATACTTTATTCTATTCTATTCTATTTTTATACTGATATTCTATTCTTTATTCTGATATTCTATTCTATTCTTTATTCTGATATTCTATTCTTTATTCTATTCTATTTTTTATACTGACATTCTATTCTTTATTCTGATATTCTATTCTATTCTTTATATTGATATTCTATTCCTTATTCTATTCTATTTTTTATACTGACATTCTATCCTTTATTGTGATATTCTATTCTATTCTTTATATTGATATTCTATTCTTTATTCTATTCTATTCTATTTTTATACTGATATTCTATTCTTTATTCTGATATTCTATTCTTTTCTTTATTCTGATATTCTGCTATTCTTTATTCTGATATTCTCTTCTATTCTTTATTCCGATATTCTATTCTATTCTTTATACTGATATTCTATTCTATTTATTCTGATATTCTATTCTTTATTCTATTCTATGTTTTATACTGACATTCTATTCTTTATTCTGATATTCTATTCTATTCTTTATATTGATATTCTATTCTTTATTCTATTCTATTCTATTTTTATACTGATATTCTATTCTTTATTCTGATATTCTATTCTATTCTTTATTCTGCTATTCTGCTATTATTTATTCTGATATTCTATTTTATTCTTTATTCTGATATTCTATTCTATTCTATTCTTTATTCTGATATTCTGTTCTATTCTTTATTCTGGTATTCTATTCTATTCTATTCTTTATTCTGATATTCTGTTCTATTCTTTATTCTGATATTCTATTCTATTCTTTATACTGATATTCTATTCTATTCTTTATTCTGATATTCTATTCTTTATTCTATTCTATTTTTATACTGACATTCTATTCTTTATTGTGATATTCTATTCTATTCTATTCTTTATATTGATATTCTATTCTTTATTCTATTCTATTCTATTCTTTATTCTGATATTCTATTCTTTATTCTGATATTCTGTTCTATTTTTTATTCTGTTATTCTGTTCTATTTTTTATTCTGTTATTCTATTCTATTCTTTATACTGATATTCTATTCTATTCTTTATTCTGATATTCTATTCTATTCTTTATATTGATATTCTATTCTTTATTCTATTCTATTCTATTTTTGTACTGATATTCTATTCTTTATTCTGATATTCTATTCTATTCTTTATTCTGCTATTCTGCTATTCTTTATTCTGATATTCTGTTCTATTCTTTATTCTGATATTCTATACTTTATTCTATTCTATTCTATTTTTATACTGATATTCTATTCTTTATTCTGATATTCTATTCTATTCTTTATTCTGATATTCTATTCTTTATTCTATTCTATTTTTTATACTGACATTCTATTCTTTATTCTGATATTCTATTCTATTCTTTATATTGATATTCTATACTTTATTCTATTCTATTCTATTTTTATACTGATATTCTATTCTTTATTCTGATATTCTATTCTATTCTTTATTCTGATATTCTATTCTTTATTCTATTCTATTTTTTATACTGACATTCTATTCTTTATTCTGATATTCTATTCTATTCTTTATATTGATATTCTATTCCTTATTCTATTCTATTTTTTATACTGACATTCTATCCTTTATTGTGATATTCTATTCTATTCTTTATATTGATATTCTATTCTTTATTCTATTCTATTCTATTTTTATACTGATATTCTATTCTTTATTCTGATATTCTATTCTTTTCTTTATTCTGATATTCTGCTATTCTTTATTCTGATATTCTCTTCTATTCTTTATTCCGATATTCTATTCTATTCTTTATACTGATATTCTATTCTATTTATTCTGATATTCTATTCTTTATTCTATTCTATGTTTTATACTGACATTCTATTCTTTATTGTGATATTCTATTCTATTCTTTATATTGATATTCTATTCTTTATTCTATTCTATTCTATTTTTATACTGATATTCTATTCTTTATTCTGATATTCTATTCTATTCTTTATTCTGCTATTCTGCTATTATTTATTCTGATATTCTATTTTATTCTTTATTCTGATATTCTATTCTATTCTATTCTTTATTCTGATATTCTGTTCTATTCTTTATTCTGGTATTCTATTCTATTCTATTCTTTATTCTGATATTCTGTTCTATTCTTTATTCTGATATTCTATTCTATTCTTTATACTGATATTCTATTCTATTCTTTATTCTGATATTCTATTCTTTATTCTATTCTATTTTTATACTGACATTCTATTCTTTATTGTGATATTCTATTCTATTCTATTCTTTATATTGATATTCTATTCTTTATTCTATTCTATTCTATTCTTTATTCTGATATTCTATTCTTTATTCTGATATTCTGTTCTATTTTTTATTCTGTTATTCTGTTCTATTTTTTATTCTGTTATTCTATTCTATTCTTTATACTGATATTCTATTCTATTCTTTATTCTGATATTCTATTCTATTCTTTATATTGATATTCTATTCTTTATTCTATTCTATTCTATTTTTGTACTGATATTCTATTCTTTATTCTGATATTCTATTCTATTCTTTATTCTGCTATTCTGCTATTCTTTATTCTGATATTCTGTTCTATTCTTTATTCTGATATTCTATTCTATTCTTAATACTGATATTCTATTCTATTCTTTATTCTGATATTCTATTCTTTATTCTATTCTATTTTTTATACTGACATTCTATCCTTTATTGTAATATTCTATTCTATTCTTTATATTGATATTCTATTCTTTATTCTATTCTATTCTATTTTTATACTGATATTCTATTCTTTATTCTGATATTCTATTTTGTTCTTTATTCTGCTATTCTGCTATTCTTTATTCTGATATTCTCTTCTATTCTTTATTCCGATATTCTATTCTATTCTTTATACTGACATTCTATTCTTTATTCTGATATTCTATTCTTTATTCTGATATTCTGTTCTATTTTTTATTCTGTTATTCTGTTCTATTTTTTATTCTGTTATTCTATTCTATTCTTTATACTGATATTCTATTCTATTCTTTATTCTGATATTCTATTCTTTATTCTATTCTATTTTTTATACTGACATTCTATTCTTTATTCTGATATTCTATTCTATTCTTTATATTGATATTCTATTCTTTATTCTATTCTATTCTATTTTTGTACTGATATTCTATTCTTTATTCTGATATTCTATTCTATTCTTTATTCTGCTATTCTGCTATTCTTTATTCTGATATTCTGTTCTATTCTTTATTCTGATATTCTATTCTATTCTTTATACTGATATTCTATTCTATTCTTTATTCTGATATTCTATTCTTTATTCTATTCTATTTTTTATACTGACATTCTATCCTTTATTGTAATATTCTATTCTATTCTTTATACTGATATTCTATTCTATTCTTTATTCTGATATTCTATTCTTTATTCTATTCTATTTTTATACTGACATTCTATTCTTTATTGTGATATTCTATTCTATTCTTTATATTGATATTCTATTCTTTATTCTATTCTATTCTATTTTTATACTGATATTCTATTCTTTATTCTGATATTCTATTCTATTCTTTATTCTGATATTCTGTTCTATTTTTTATTCTGTTATTCTATTCTATTCTTTATACTGATATTCTATTCTATTCTTTATTCTGATATTCTATTCTTTATTCTATTCTATTTTTTATACTGACATTCTATTCTTTATTCTGATATTCTATTCTATTCTTTATATTGATATTCTATTCTTTATTCTATTCTATTCTATTTTTGTACTGATATTCTATTCTTTATTCTGATATTCTATTCTATTCTTTATTCTGCTATTCTGCTATTCTTTATTCTGATATTCTGTTCTATTCTTTATTCTGATATTCTATTCTATTCTTTATACTGATATTCTATTCTATTCTTTATTCTGATATTCTATTCTTTATTCTATTCTATTTTTTATACTGACATTCTATCCTTTATTGTAATATTCTATTCTATTCTTTATATTGATATTCTATTCTTTATTCTATTCTATTCTATTTTTATACTGATATTCTATTCTTTATTCTGATATTCTATTTTGTTCTTTATTCTGCTATTCTGCTATTCTTTATTCTGATATTCTCTTCTATTCTTTATTCCGATATTCTATTCTATTCTTTATACTGATATTCTATTCTATTCTTTATTCTGATATTCTATTCTTTATTCTATTCTATTTTTTATACTGACATTCTATTCTTTATTGTGATATTCTATTCTATTCTTTATATTGATATTCTATACTTTATTCTATTCTATTCTATTTTTATACTGATATTCTATTCTTTATTCTGATATTCTATTCTATTCTTTATTCTGCTATTCTGCTATTCTTTATTCTGATATTCTATTCTATTCTTTATTCTGATATTCTGTTCCATTCTTTATTCTGATATTCTATTCTATTCTATTCTTTATTCTGATATTCTGTTCCATTCTTTATACTGATATTCTATTCTATTCTTTATTCTGATATTCTATTCTTTATTCTATTCTATTCTTTTATACTGATATTCTATTCTTTATTCTGATATTCTATTCTATTCTTTATACTGATATTCTATTCTTTATTCTGATATTCTGTTCTATTCTTTATTCTGATATTCTATTCTATTCTTTATTCTGATATTCTGTTCTATTCTTTATTGTGATATTCTATTCTATTCTTTATTCTGATATTCTATTCTATTCTTTATTCTGCTATTCAGCTATTCTTTATTCTGATATTCTGTTCTATTCTTTATTCTGATATTCTATTCTATTCTTTATACTGATATTCTATTCTATTCTTTATTCTGATATTCTATTGTTTATTCTATTCTATTTTTTATACTGACATTCTATTCTTTATTGTGATATTCTATTCTATTCTTTATATTGATATTCTATTCTTTATTCTATTCTATTCTATTTTTATACTGATATTCTATTCTCTTCTTTATTCTGATATTCTCTTCTATTCTTTATTCTGATATTCTATTCTATTCTTTATTCTGATATTCTCTTCTATTCTTTATTCCGATATTCTATTCTATTCTTTATACTGATATTCTATTCTATTCTTTATTCTGATATTCTATTCTATTCTTTATTCTGATATTCTGTTCTATTTTTTATTCTGATATTCTATTCTATTCTTTATTCTGATATTCTGTTCTATTCTTTATTCTGATATTCTATTCTTTATTCTGATATTCTGTTCTATTCTTTATTCTGATATTCTGTTCTATTCTTTATACTGATATTCTATTCTATTCTTTATACTGATATTCTATTCTTTATTGTGATATTCTGTTCTATTCTTTATTCTGATATTCTATTCTTTATTCTATTCTACTCTATTCTATTTTTATACTGATATTCTATTCTTTATTCTGCTATTCTATTCTATTCTTTATTCTGATATTCTATTCTATTCTTTATTCTGATATTCTGTTCTATTCTTTATTCTGATATTCTATTCTATTCTTTATTCTGATGTTCTGTTCTATTCTTTATTCTGGTATTCTATTCTATTCTATTCTTTATTCTGATATTCTATTCTATTCTTTATTCTGATATTCTATTCTTTATACTGATATTCTATTCTATTCTTTATTCTGATATTCTATTCTTTATTCTATTCTATTTTTATACTGACATTCTTTTCTTTATTGTGATATTCTATTCTATTCTTTATATTGATATTCTATCTTTATTCTATTCTATTCTATTTTTATACTGATATTCTATTCTTTATTCTGATATTCTATTCTATTCTTTATTCTGATATTCTGTTCTATTCTTTATTCTGATATTCTATTCTATTCTTTATACTGATATTCTATTCTATTCTTTATTCTGATATTCTATTCTTTATTCTATTCTATTTTTTATACTGACATTCTATTCTTTATTCTGATATTCTATTCTATTCTTTATATTGATATTCTATTCCTTATTCTATTCTATTTTTTATACTGACATTCTATCCTTTATTGTGATATTCTATTCTATTCTTTATATTGATATTCTATTCTTTATTCTATTCTATTCTATTTTTATACTGATATTCTATTCTTTATTCTGATATTCTATTCTTTTCTTTATTCTGATATTCTGCTATTCTTTATTCTGATATTCTCTTCTATTCTTTATTCCGATATTCTATTCTATTCTTTATACTGATATTCTATTCTATTCTTTATTCTGATATTCTATTCTTTATTCTATTCTATGTTTTATACTGACATTCTATTCTTTATTGTGATATTCTATTCTATTCTTTATATTGATATTCTATTCTTTATTCTATTCTATTCTATTTTTATACTGATATTCTATTCTTTATTCTGATATTCTATTCTATTCTTTATTCTGCTATTCTGCTATTATTTATTCTGATATTCTATTTTATTCTTTATTCTGATATTCTATTCTATTCTATTCTTTATTCTGATATTCTGTTCCATTCTTTATTCTGATATTCTATTCTATTCTATTCTTTATTCTGATATTCTGTTCCATTCTTTATACTGATATTCTATTCTATTCTTTATTCTGATATTCTATTCTTTATTCTATTCTATTCTATTTTTATACTGATATTCTATTCTTTATTCTGATATTCTATTCTATTCTTTATTCTGCTATTCTGCTATTCTTTATTCTGATATTCTCTTCTATTCTTTATTCTGCTATTCTGCTATTCTTTATACTGATATTCTATTCTATTTTTTATTCTGATATTCCATTCTTTATTCTATTCTATTTTTTATACTGACATTCTATTCTTTATTGTGATATTCTATTCTATTCTTTATATTGATATTCTATTCTTTATTCTATTCTATTCTATTTTTATACAGATATTCTATTCTTTATTCTGATATTCTATTCTTTATTCTGCTATTCTGCTATTCTTTATTCTGATATTCTATTTTATTCTTTATTTGGATATTCTATTCTATTCTATTCTATTCTTTATTCTGATATTCTGTTCCATTCTTTATTCTTATATTCTATTCTATTCTATTCTTTATTCTGATATTCTGTTCCATTCTTTATTCTGATATTCTATTCTATTCTTTATTCTGATATTCTATTCTATTCTATTCTATTCTTTATTTTGATATTCTATTCTATTCTTTATTCTGATATTCTGTTCCATTCTTTATTCTGATATTCTATTCTATTCTATTCTTTATTCTGATATTCTATTCTATTCTTTATACTGATATTCTGTTCTATTCTTTATTCTGATATTCTATTCTATTCTTTATTCTGATATTCTCTTCTATTCTTTATTCCGATATTCTATTCTATTCTTTATACTGATATTCTATTCTATTCTTTATTCTGATATTCTATTCTATTCTTTATTCTGATATTCTATTCTATTCTTTATTCTGATATTCTGTTCTATTTTTTATTCTGATATTCTATTCTATTCTTTATTCTGATATTTTGTTCTATTCTTTATTCTGATATTCTATTCTTTATTCTGATATTCTGTTCTATTCTTTATTCTGATATTCTGTTCTATTCTTTATACTGATATTCTATTCTATTCTTTATACTGATATTCTATTCTTTATTGTGATATTCTGTTCTATTCTTTATTCTGATATTCTATTCTTTATTCTATTCTACTCTATTCTATTTTTATACTGATATTCTATTCTTTATTCTGCTATTCTATTCTATTCTTTATTCTGCTATTCTATTCTATTCTTTATTCTGATATTCTGTTCTATTCTTTATTCTGATATTCTATTCTATTCTTTATTCTGATATTCTGTTCTATTCTTTATTCTGGTATTCTATTCTATTCTATTCTTTATTCTGATATTCTATTCTATTCTTTATTCTGATATTCTATTCTTTATACTGATATTCTATTCTATTCTTTATTCTGATATTCTATTCTTTATTCTATTCTATTTTTATACTGACATTCTTTTCTTTATTGTGATATTCTATTCTATTCTTTATATTGATATTCTATCTTTATTCTATTCTATTCTATTTTTATACTGATATTCTATTCTTTATTCTGATATTCTATTCTATTCTTTATTCTGATATTCTGTTCTATTCTTTATTCTGATATTCTATTCTATTCTTTATACTGATATTCTATTCTATTCTTTATTCTGATATTCTATTCTTTATTCTATTCTATTTTTTATACTGACATTCTATTCTTTATTCTGATATTCTATTCTTTATATTGATATTCTATTCCTTATTCTATTCTATTTTTTATACTGACATTCTATCCTTTATTGTGATATTCTATTCTATTCTTTATATTGATATTCTATTCTTTATTCTATTCTATTCTATTTTTATACTGATATTCTATTCTTTATTCTGATATTCTATTCTTTTCTTTATTCTGATATTCTGCTATTCTTTATTCTGATATTCTCTTCTATTCTTTATTCCGATATTCTATTCTATTCTTTATACTGATATTCTATTCTATTCTTTATTCTGATATTCTATTCTTTATTCTATTCTATGTTTTATACTGACATTCTATTCTTTATTGTGATATTCTATTCTATTCTTTATATTGATATTCTATTCTTTATTCTATTCTATTCTATTTTTATACTGATATTCTATTCTTTATTCTGATATTCTATTCTATTCTTTATTCTGCTATTCTGCTATTATTTATTCTGATATTCTATTTTATTCTTTATTCTGATATTCTATTCTATTCTATTCTTTATTCTGATATTCTGTTCCATTCTTTATTCTGATATTCTATTCTATTCTATTCTTTATTCTGATATTCTGTTCCATTCTTTATACTGATATTCTATTCTATTCTTTATTCTGATATTCTATTCTTTATTCTATTCTATTCTATTTTTATACTGATATTCTATTCTTTATTCTGATATTCTATTCTATTCTTTATTCTGCTATTCTGCTATTCTTTATTCTGATATTCTCTTCTATTCTTTATTCTGCTATTCTGCTATTCTTTATACTGATATTCTATTCTATTTTTTATTCTGATATTCCATTCTTTATTCTATTCTATTTTTTATACTGACATTCTATTCTTTATTGTGATATTCTATTCTATTCTTTATATTGATATTCTATTCTTTATTCTATTCTATTCTATTTTTATACAGATATTCTATTCTTTATTCTGATATTCTATTCTTTATTCTGATATTCTGCTATTCTTTATTCTGATATTCTATTTTATTCTTTATTCTGATATTCTATTCTATTCTATTCTTTATTCTGATATTCTGTTCCATTCTTTATTCTTATATTCTATTCTATTCTATTCTTTATTCTGATATTCTGTTCCATTCTTTATTCTGATATTCTATTCTATTCTTTATTCTGATATTCTATTCTATTCTATTCTATTCTTTATTTTGATATTCTATTCTATTCTTTATTCTGATATTCTGTTCCATTCTTTATTCTGATATTCTATTCTATTCTATTCTTTATTCTGATATTCTATTCTATTCTTTATACTGATATTCTGTTCTATTCTTTATTCTGATATTCTATTCTATTCTTTATTCTGATATTCTGTTCTATTCTTTATTCTGATATTCTATTCTATTCTATTCTTTATACTGATATTCTATTCTATTCTTTATACTGATATTCTATTCTATTCTTTATTCTGATATTCTATTCTTTATTCTATTCTATGTTTTATACTGACATTCTATTCATTGTGATATTCTATTCTATTCTTTATATTGATATTCTATTCTTTATTCTATTCTATTCTATTTTTATACTGATATTCTATTCTTTATTCTGATATTCTATTCTATTCTTTATTCTGCTATTCTGCTATTATTTATTCTGATATTCTATTTTATTCTTTATTCTGATATTCTATTCTATTCTATTCTTTATTCTGATATTCTGTTCCATTCTTTATTCTGATATTCTATTCTATTCTATTCTTTATTCTGATATTCTGTTCCATTCTTTATACTGATATTCTATTCTATTCTTTATTCTGATATTCTATTCTTTATTCTATTCTATTCTATTTTTATACTGATATTCTATTCTTTATTCTGATATTCTATTCTATTCTTTATTCTGCTATTCTGCTATTCTTTATTCTGATATTCTCTTCTATTCTTTATTCTGATATTCTGCTATTCTTTATTCTGATATTCTCTTCTATTCTTTATTCTGATATTCTATTCTATTCTTTATACTGATATTCTATTCTTTATTCTGATATTCCATTCTTTATTCTATTCTATTTTT
The DNA here is from genome assembly GCF_964273705.1 of Natrix helvetica. NCBI lineage: Eukaryota > Metazoa > Chordata > Lepidosauria > Squamata > Natricidae > Natrix > Natrix helvetica. The sequence goes on from NC_138551.1 coordinate 141,534,662, forward strand.
TATACTGACATTCTATTCTTTATTGTGATATTCTATTCTATTCTTTATATTGATATTCTATTCTTTATTCTATTCTATTCTATTTTTATACAGATATTCTATTCTTTATTCTGATATTCTATTCTTTATTCTGATATTCTGCTATTCTTTATTCTGATATTCTATTTTATTCTTTATTCTGATATTCTATTCTATTCTATTCTTTATTCTGATATTCTGTTCCATTCTTTATTCTTATATTCTATTCTATTCTATTCTTTATTCTGATATTCTGTTCCATTCTTTATTCTGATATTCTATTCTATTCTTTATTCTGATATTCTATTCTATTCTATTCTTTATTTTGATATTCTATTCTATTCTTTATTCTGTTATTCTGTTCCATTCTTTATTCTGATATTCTATTCTATTCTTTATTCTGATATTCTATTCTATTCCTCCACCAGGTATGCCGCTCCGTGCGATGCCGGCTGCCTCTACCCCCTGAAGGTGAAGCTGCTGTCTGCTAACGAAGACACAGTGGCCGAATTTGAGAGCGAAACCATTGCGGTCCCCCAGGACAACGAGGGCGAGTGGGCTGAGGTTTGTCCCTGGGAAAAAACACCCCCCCCCCCGAAAAAAAAACAAAGTAAAGGGGGAAGAGAAAAGGGCTGGCCAAGTCTTGTTTTCCGGCTCCTGTTCCCAAATCGGGCTGGGACCCTGCTCCCCACCCCATCCCCTGGGCCAGGTGTGGGTTTCTGCCAAACACTACTGCCATTTCGCACGGGCGCTGGACGCGCAGTTCAATTAAAACTGTTCTGTGTATGCGCAGGACTAAAAAACAAAATGGCGACGATGACGAGGGAACCTGTTTGGGGGTGTGTGGCAGGACTGAGTCATTGCCAGTTCTAGCGACTCAGTCCAACATACCACTAACGGTTTGGTAGGAATCCACCACTGCCTTGGGCAGAGAAAAGGGGGCTGCAGGAGCGATGTGTTGAATCCTCTGCTCTTTCCTCTGAGTTTTCTCTTTTCTCTCCCTGGCTTAAGATCACTCACACCTTCGCCGATTACGGTCCCGGCGTGCGCTTCGTCCGTTTCAAACACGGCGGTCAGGATACGGTGTTCTGGAAGGGCTGGTACGGCGCCCGGGTGACATCCAGCACGGTGATGGTGGAACCTTAGCCCACCATACAGCAGCCTGGCCCCTCTGCAGGAAACCCTTGCTACGAAAACAACGCCTGGAATGGGCAAATATCACATGAAAAGCAAAAAAAGAAAAGAAAAGAAAAGAAAAAGGAAGTCCCATTCATTTAGCCAGCAAAGAACGACTCCTTGGCCATTGTTTAGCCGAGCATCCCTGCATATCCCTTTGGCCAATGCGTAAATAAATGCAGTTTAAAAAAAAAAGTTACAGCTGTGGCTGCGAATAAGAAAAACAGCTCTCCAAAGTTGGAGGGGAAGGAGAGGGAGAGAGAGGGAGGGAGTGAGGGGGAGAAAGGGGGAGAGAGAAGGAGTGGAAGAGAAAGAGGGAGAGTCGGAGGGACGGAGGGACAGAGAAAGCGAGGGAGGAAGAGGGAGGGAGAGAGAGAAATAGATGGAGGGAGATAAAGAGAGGGTGGGGAGGTTGAGAGGGAGAGAGAGGTAGAGAAGGAGGGAGAGAAAGGGAGGTAGAGGGAGGGAAGGTGAGTGGGAGGGAGAGTAGGAGGGGGGGAGAGTTGGAGGGACGGAGAGAGAGAGGGAAAGGGAGGGAGTGGGAGGGAGAGAGAGAAAGAGAGGGAGGGAGATAGGGAGGTAGAGAGAGGGGAAAAGGGAGAGAAAGAGAGGGGGAAGAGAGAGGGAGAAAGGGGGAGAGAGAAGGATGGGGAGAGGAAGAGAGGGAGGGGAGAGGAAGAAAGAGAGAGGGAGAGAGCTCCGCAATAGTTAAATAAGGTAATACAGAAAATTTCCAACTTAACAATTCATTTAGTGACTGTTTGAAGTTGCAAAGGTAATGAAAACAATGATTTTTTTGCCGTTTTCCATACTTTGCACTATCCCCATCATGGTCAACGAAATTTAGACGCTTAGAAACCAACGTGTAGTGCTCAGGGGGTGACGCGATCCCCTTTGACGATCTTCTGACAAGCAAAGTCAACGGGGAAAGCCAGGTTCACTTCACACAACCGGGTTACAAACTTCACCAACTGCAGTGGTTCACTTAACGGTGGCGAGTAAGGTTGTAAAACGGGACAAAAGTCACCAACTATCTCGCTTAGCGACAGGCATTTGAGGTTCATAATTGAAGGCCATTGTGATTACCCAGGGTGTGGTACAAAGGCAACACAGCCAGAGAACGGGTATGAGTCCCTTTATTATCACCAGCTGTGCCCCCAACGTCCCTTTCAACTCTCCGGCCTGGTGAAAAAAACTCTCCCACAAACGTGTAACAGCCTTTGGCTGACAATACTCCAGTCCAAATGTTGTAAGCAGAAAACTTCCAACTATAAATCCAACAAGGCAAGATGATGTAATTAATCTGGCAGGGCACGCAAGATAAGGAGTTCTAGAAGTGAAGTAGCAGGGCAGTAAACGTGAACTATCAGCAGTCCAATTGGGCAGACCTTTTATCTTTGGCTGAGGTCACGTACAATAATGCTGTTCACAGTAGCAAAGGACTCATGCCGTTCAAAATAGTGAGCGGTACGGACTTCGTCCCAATGCCTGAGTATCCAAGGAATTCCCCCTCCTCAGTCAGCTTGACTGATTGGATGTTGATGCTAAAAGCAACCTGGGAAAGTGTCAAAAAGGCACTGGCTAAAGCAGCACAAACCTATAACTTTACTTTACTTTACTTTTATTTAGACTTTTATACCGCCCCCTCTCCCCAAAGGGACTCGGGGCAGTGTACAGTCAGATAAAACACATCAATAGATAGAAAATACAAACATAAATACAAACATAAAAGAGGAGGCAATAAGAAACTGTACAAAAAAGCAAAGCAGTTAAAAACAATATTTAAATAACCCTAAAAATACCCAATTAAAATATCTGCCAGGGGGTAGAATAAACTATGAATGGGCCAGGCCGGCTAAATGGAACAGGTGAGTCTTCAGTTTTTGTCGGAAGGAGCGGAAGTCGGTGGTGGTTCCGATATCGGGGGGGAGGTCTTTCCAGAGGGTTGGGCCCATCACAGAGAAGGCTCTACTCCTAGGCGCCGCCCGTTGGCATTGCTTAGTGGACGGCACCCGGAGGAGTCCTTCCCTGTGAGAGCGAATCGGTCGCAGGGAAGTGTGTGGTAGGATGCGATCCCGCAAGTACCTAGGTCCTGAGCCATGGAGCGCTTTAAAGATGGTAATTAACACCTTGAAACGCACCCGAAAGACCACAGGCAGCCAGTGCAGCTCATGCAGGAGCGGTGTTACGTGAGAGTACCTAGTACTCCCCATAATAGCCTGCGCGGCTGCGTTCTGGACTAGCTGCAGTTTTCGAGCGCGTCCCAAGGGAAGCCCCATGTAGAGGGCATTGCAGTAGTCCAGCCGAGACGTCACCAGTGCATGAGTGACCGTGCGTAGGGCATCCCGGTCCAGTAGGGGGCGCAATTGGCGCACCAGGCGAACCTGGTGGAACGCCCCCCTTGCCACGGCTGCCACATGGTCATCCATTGACAGCCGGGCATCTAGGAGGACGCCCAAATTGCACGCCCGTTCCACAGGGGGCAATTGTTCGCCCCCTATGGTCAGTGATGGAATCAACTGACTGAACCGGGATGCCGGTAGCCACAGCCACTCAGTCTTGGAGGGGTTGAGCTTGAGTCTGTTGTCCCCCAAGAAACAAGCAGATAAACACCAGGCTCCGCAACAGCCATTCCGGATAGGAGAGAAGGTTTACATCTCCACAAAATATTTGAGATTAAAGCTGCCTAGCAAGAAACTGGGGCCAAAGTTTATGGGACCATTCCCCACAGTAAAGATCATCAACCAGTCACAGTGCAATTGAAACTGCCTCGATTGTTGGGGAAGATACACCCGGCGTTTCATTGTAGCCTCTTGAAACCTGTGATTGGATCCACCCTGAGACTACTACCCGGGAGCCCCTGGGCCCTATGGTCATAGGGGGCCAAACCCATTGTGAAGTTCAACGAATCCTCGATTCGAGGTGGCACAGGAGACAACTCCAATACTTAATCAAGTGGAAGGGCTACCCCTTATCAGAGGCATCTTGGGTAAAAAGTAGGAATATCCAGCCTGATCGTCTTATAGCGGAATTCCATGCAGAAAATCCAGGCAAGCCTGGTGGAGGAACGCATCCCTAAATTATGTACCTGTACTCAAATTGTCTTTGTGTCACACAGATCGCTTTCGGGAAGTGAGGGGAGCCGGATGTCAACTTCTAAAGTGTTGCCATGACTATTATCAGTTGGCATTCGAGGGAGGATTCCATGCATACCTTCGGCCAGAGTTGGATCTCATATTTCTACAACCTAGTTTGCGAATATGATCTGTGACGCATGATAGAAAGGAGGAGATAGAGGAGTAAAGTTCAAACGCAATTAAGCGAAAGCCAGTTTAGGCTCCACAGAAATCCGGGCCAAGATGTTAGTCCTAATAAATGAATGGATTTTTTTTTAACTTTGTCTCGAGGCTCGTAAATTAATTAGGTCAGCTCTTGGGAACTTCACACTACCTCTCTCCTGCTCTGCCCAGCCTGACTTTGCCCTTCCCCGGTTTCTTCCACAGTCAACGGAGCCACTCTCGCTCCCTGTCAGCTGTTCGTCTTTCATCTCAGTCAGACTCTGACGGACGCATAACATTGTCTTTCCCATCACTTTGTATGTCTTCCGTGACAAAAATTAACAGATTAAAAGAGTTGGAAGATCCTGGCAAGGACTTGCTCCAGATGCTGGGATTTTCTCTTTCCAATAAAAGAGCTGGAAAGCTCCACCTGGCCACAAAAGCAAGACAGAGAGCAAAATCAACACAGCTTCTTGTTTTGAGCCTGCCCGATGGTGTCAAAAGCCGGACTGATTCTCTCTTGCTGTACACACAGCCGTAACATCAAGCAAACTCAATCAGAATCGAGCTGGAAGGAGCCTTGCAGGTCTTCTAGTCCAACCCCTGGCTCGATCAAGTCACCCTGTACCAATGATGGCGAACCTTTTAGGGATCGAGTGCCCAAACTGTAACCCAAAACCCATTTATTTATTGCAAAGTGCCAACACGGCAATTTAACCCAAATAATGAGGTCCTACTACCTAAAATAATGACGATGCAGAGTTCAGCTGATTGTTCTAAGAAAAATGGGAAAAAGGAACTTTTATGCCCCTTCTTTTTTTTCCTGCTTTTGAAATATTACGTTTAGCAAACAATAAAAAAGAAAAAAACTTTTGTAATATCATCTCTTTTCCTCCCTCCCTCTCTTTCTCTCTCTCTTTCCCTCCCTCCCTGTTTCTCTCTCCTCCCTCTCCCTCTTGTTTCCCTCCCCCTCTCTCCTTCCCTCCCTCACTCCTCCTGTTTCTCTCTCTCTCTCTCTCTCTTTCTCTTTCCCTCCCTCCCTGTTTCTCTCTCTTTCCCTCCCTCACTCTCTCTTTCCCTCCCTCCCTCTCCTTCTCTCTCTCTTTCCCTCCCTCCCTGTTTCTCTCTCCTCCCTCTCCTCTTGTTTCCCTCCCTCCCCCTCTCTCTTTCCCTCCCTCATTCCTCCTGTTACTCTCTCTCTCCCTCTCTTTCTCTTTCCCTCCCTCCCTCTCTCTTTCCCACCCTCCCTGTTTCTCTTTCCTTCCCCCCTCTCTCTTTCCCTCCCGCTCTTTCCCTTTGCCTCCCTCCCTCTTCCTGTTTCTCTCTTTCCTTCCCCCCTCTCTCTTTCCCTCCCTCTCTTTCTCTCTTTCCCTCCCTCCCTCCTCTTGTTTCTTTCTCTCCCCCCCTCTCTCTTTCCCTCCCTCCCTGTTTCTCTCTCTTTCCCTCCCTCACTCTCTCTTTCCCTCCCTCCCTCTCCTTCTCTCTCTCTTTCCCTCCCTCCCTCTCTTTCTCTTTCCCACCCTTTCTCTTTCTCTCTTTCCCTCCCTCCCTGTCTCTCTCTCTTTCCCTCCCTCCCTCCTCCTGTTTCTCTCTTTCTCTCCCTCTCTCTCTCTTTCCCTCCCTCCCTGTTTCTCTCTCTTTCCCTCCCTCACTCTCTCTTTCCCTCCCTCTTTCTCTCTCTCTTTCCCTCCCTCCCTCCCTCTCTTTCTCTCTCTTTCCCTCTCTCCCTCTCTTTTTCTCTCTCTTTCCCTCCCTCCCTTTCTCTCTCTTTCCCTCCATTTCTCTTTTTCTCTTTCCCTCCCTCCCTGTCTCTCTCTCTTTCCCTCCCTCTCTCTGTTTTTCTCTCTTTCCCTCCCTCCCTCCTCCTGTTCCTCTCTCTCTCTTTCCCTCCCCCCGCTCTGTTCCCCCTCTCTCTGCCTCCCTCTGTTTCTCTCTCCCCACCGGGGGGGGGGGGGGAAGAACTGCTGAACTGGCGCTGGGTGGTGGGAATGACGTCTGGAGGCTGACGAACCCAGGAGCAGCTTACCAAAGCTCAGCTGGTTGACGGGGAGGTGGGGCAGCCCAACACAGGCAGCTCTGCAGGAAAAGCAACCGCTTTATTTTGGCCGAGCCGAGCCGATGCAGGGTTTCATTCACTGGTGGGATTCAGCAGGTTCGGACCAATAGCAGAAATTTTGTGTAGTTCGGAGAACCGGTAAATACCACCTCTGAGTGTCCTCGCCCCAATCTATTCTCTGCTTCCCAAGTCCCAGCTGATTGGGAGGGAATGGAGATTTTACAGTATCCTTCCCCTGCCATGCCCATCATGCCACGCCCACCAAGCCATACCACGCCCACCAAGCCATACCACGCCCACAAAGCCATACCACGCCCACCAAGCCACGCCCAGAGAACCAGTAGTAAAAAATTTGAATCCCACCACATTGTGGGCTCCAGGAGGAGAAATGGGATCCCGTCAGTCCCATTGTGAAGCGCGCGAGTGAAAAAAATGCACTCAATCAGTTCCAACTTTGCGGGATCTTTTTCTTTCACAAGACCTTGATTGAGTGAAACATGACGGAGCCGGGCTGCATCCCCACAGACAGGGCTCTGTGTGCCACTTCTGGCATGAGGGCCATAGGTTCACCACCACAGCCCTGTCCCATTTCAGACCTCCCCAAAATGGCCTGTTTTTTGTGAAAACGGGCCTGGGTTTTGTTTTTTTTTAAAAAGGGCATGCATTGCCTTTAGGAGGCTTATAGAATGCTCCTGGGGGCTGGGAGGGGGCAAAATTGAGCAAAAAAAGTTTTTCGCTCATTTCTGCCCTCCCCAGCCCCCAGGAGCACTCTGGAAGCCTCCTAAAAGCTCTGCATGGCCATTTTGGTGAAGGGGGCGGCGCTTCAGGAGGCAAAAAATGCTGTATTCAGTGTATAAGATGCACCCAGATTTTCAGCCTCTTTTTTGAGGGAAAAAGGTGCGTCTTATATTCCGAAAAATATGGTACATTAAACTTTTTGATCACTGGCCTCTGCCTGAAATATTCAAAATGGCCATGAGGTGGCAGGCTGTTATTGGTCCCGCAATTTCCCATGGATTTTTTTTTGAAGCAATTATTTTTATTACTTATTCTTATTTATATTACATTTTGAGATGAGTGCCGTCAGTCTGTCATACTCGAAATGGCCACGAGATGGAAACCCAAACACAAAACGTAGGCCAGGAGAAGATTCAAAGTCCAATTTTGTGGTTAAAAATGGTGCTAGTTGCTGTTTTTAAAATTAAGACATGTAATCATGTTCAAAGGAAAAGAAGGAAGTTCATTTGCCTCTTTTTTTTATTGAAAAAGTTTTATACAAACAATTTCCCCCCCTTTTAACCCCCCCCCACCATACAATGTAAATCACATACAGATAGTATGCCTCCTCCCCTCCCCCCAACCCCCAATTTTTTTTCTCATTCAGATATTATACCAAATATTTTACCCCCTCCCCTCCCCCCGTCTTAAAGTAGATTACTCATTCACATATTGTACCCCCTCCCCTCCCCTCCCAACAATCATAATATAAGTTTCTCTTAAAGTAACAATATTTCATTAATCCCATCTTCTAGTTTAATTATGCGTATATATTACCCCACCCTCCACCCTAACCCACCCCCACCTCCCACTCAACCCCCCCTGACTTCCGCTATACACCACTCTAACAATTCCAAGCATCCCATGTATTATTTACTCTGATCATCTATCAGTCTAAACATTCTTACCTAAAGGCTACATAATACCTCCTAGTCTGGTATTTATTCTGTATATAATCAATCCATTTTACCCATTCCTGTGTGTAATTCTCCTGCTTCTGAGCTCTTAAAAAAGCTGAAATTTTTGCCATTTCGGCGAACCCCGCCACCTTCTGAATCCATTGATCAATTGTCGGTAAAAAAATCTTTTTTCCAATGTTGCGCAATCAACAACCTAGCTGGTGTGACCATATACAAAACCAATTTTGTTTCCCCTTTAGTAAAGTCCTTAGTTATACCCAATAAAAACATTTGCGGAGTAAATTGTATTCTTTTCTTAAATACATTCTGCATAACCCACCATATTTTTATCCAAAAAGCTTTAACCTTATTGCAAGTCCACCATACATGAAAAAAGGTAGCATCTAAACACCCGCATCTCCAGCATTTTGGTTGAGAAGTTCATTTGCCTCTTGAAAAAGCACCTTTGGGACATTTTCCATTGAGGGTTTTTTTTCCAGATTGGTACCCAGTTGATCGCTCATTGGTTGCAATAGGAATCGATTGACAAACAGGAATTGATCAGTTGGCTTGTTCCTGAACCTGGAATTCTGGTGTGAGAGTGACTCTAGTCGTCCAGATATTTTTTAATGCCTAAGGGTAGAATGGAATGGAATGGAATGGAGTGGAATGGAATGGAGTGGAATGGAGTGGAATGGAGTGGAGTGGAATGGAGTGGAATGGAATGGAATGGAGTGGAGTGGAGTGGAGTGGAGTGGAATGGAGTGGAGCAGAGTAGAAGAGCAATAGCACTTAGAGTCAGCCTCTTGCCCCCAACAATCTGGGTCCTCATTTTACCCACCTCGGAAGGATGGAAGGCTGAGTCAACTTTGACCTGGTGAGATTCGAACTGCCAAATCCCAGTCAGCTGGCAGTCAGCAGAAGGAGCCTACAGGACTGCATTCTAATCACTGCGTCACCATGGCTCAATAGAGTAGAGTAGAGTAGAGTAGAGTAGAGTAGAACAGAACAGAACAGAACAGAACAGAATAAATAGAGTGGCACCAAACTCCATAGCTCTGAGTGACCTTCCCCAGCAGTCTCTGGAGACAAGAGACCTTGTTGAAGGACAGAAGAAGGCCAATGTCCTTGTTATTCAAGCTTTTCCTTTTCAGTTGAAGCTTAGCTTCTCTCCTTTTGAATCAGGAAAGCACCTGGATATCCCACTTTGTGAGAATTGTTATGTGGTGTACCGTGTTTTCCCCAAAATAAGACAGGATCTTATTTTCTTTTGACCCCTGAAATAAGCGCTTGGCCTTATTTTCGGGGAGGTCTTATTGTTTTGAGGTTACAAGAGGTGGCGGGTATGGTCACCTCATGGCTGCTGCTGCGTTGCAATATTTTCGAGGAGGGCTTATTTTTGGGGGGAGGGCTTATTTTAGCCCATGCGCTCAAAAGCCTGAGCTTATTATTTGGGGAGGTCTCATTTTCAGGAATGAATAGTGTATAGTTGTCAGTTGATGTTCTCATTCTGGTCCTCCGTTGGAGCGGGAAAATGCTCTCTCCTGATTGGTTGTTCGGGTGATCCGTTTCCTATAAAAGGAGCGGTGTCAGCCAGAGAGTTCAGCTACCTCGCAGGCAGTATTGAATAAAGGGCTGTTAGAATTCACTCTGGCCTCACCTCCATTCTTCACCAAGAACATAGCAGGAGTCCTTTGAATTCTTCTAATTGTTCTTTAGAAATTGTGGACCTCCTGCTTCAGTGATGTGAGGTTTATGGCTGGTGAGGCATTGACACAGTAGTGGGTTTCAAAAATTTTTAGAGCCTCTTCTGTAGGTGTGGCCTGCTTTGTGGGAGTGGCTTGCCAGCCATGTGACCAGGCGGGAGTGGCTTACCGACCATGTGACTAGGTGGGGTGGGAAATGTGGTGAAACTCACTTAACAACGCTCTTCTTAGCAACCAAAATTTTGGGCTACTTTCTTTCTTTCTTTCTTTCTTTCTTTTTCTTCCTTCCTTCCTTCTTTCTTTATTTCCTTCCTTCCTTTTTCTTTCCTTCCTTCCTTTTTCTTTCTTTCCTTCTTTCCTTCCTTCCTTCCTTCCTTCCTTCCTTCCTTCCTTCCTTCCTTCCTTCCTTCCTTCCTTCTTTCTTATCTCTCTCTCCAACTTTCTTTCTGTCTTATTCTTTATATTCTCTCTCTCTCTCTCTCTCTCTCTCTCTCTTTCTTTCACACACACACACACACACACACACACACACACACACACACACACACACAGTGGGTCAGCCAGGAGTTCTGCCTCTTGTGCATTGCATGAAACAGCTCCAATGTGAAGCTTGTCCTGGAAAGTGGAGCCCAAGGGGTCTCTGGGCCCCCCTCCTTCCACCAAGGAGTCTTCCTGCCGGCTGCATTATTATTTTATATCATACATTTCCTTTCCATGTTGAGCAGTCTGCTCCGTAGCCGTCCAAGGTGTTAACATACAAATGTACAATCATCATCATTATAATGCTGTAATATATAAAAATATGCAATAACATCAATCATATTATAATATATATTATATTCCCTTATTGTATCAATTATATAACCGTCAACAAAAATCTACTCATTTGTTTTTCTTTCTCATGGAAACCACATTTCACCTAATTCCACTCCTCTAACCTCAACATCTGTCTTTTAACCATGTATAGAATAGTTTCCATGTTATGAAATAATCTGAATCTTCTTTTCCTTTGATTCTTAGGATTAACCTATCCATCCCTGCACATTCCAGAATTTTTAAATTATTACATCATCTGCAGGGGTTTCTGGGTTTTTTCAGCATTGCGCTTAAGCTATCCTAGTGATCCTCTCCATTCTGGAAGCCTGCAGAGACCTGGATGACTCCTTGCACACAGACTGGGCCCCCCCAACGCCCCCCCCGGTGTCATAGACAGGAGAGAGGAGGGGTCATAGCCCCCCCCTCTGTTGAGAGAGGACTGTTCAGTTTTAAGATAGATGGCCTCTTGGGCCCCTCTTTCCAACCAGGGGTCTCTTCTGTCCAGAGGGTGGACTTTCCTCTCTCCCAAGACAGCAACACCGTCCTTTCCCCAGTTCCAAGGAGCCCCCCCCCCCCATTTTCCCTCTGATTCAGGTTATTATGGAATATATGAACTGACACAGAATTCCGGCTTCTCCAAAACATGTTGGGGAGTTCTTGAATCCTTGGGGTAAGCGAGTCCAGGTGTATTGACTCCTGACTCGATTCATAGGGTTTGTCCATTCAAAGGCAAATAGGTCTTGACTTGGTTTGGCCAGGGGAATGGTAAAGAAAGCATCCTTCAAATCTACCACAGTATCTTTGAGGGACATTTATTGGGCAAGAATTCGGTTTTAATTGAACTTCAACAGGGATTGCATTTTTAGCAAAACCTGGGGGGGTTATCTTCAGCCCAAAGTTTAGCTACATTGAATAACTTCCAGTCTGCCTCTTGTTCAACATCCTTCATTACTAGCAGTCTCCACATTTCTTCAACTGGATGCTGAACAATTAGTTTTTGACCTTCCTGATCAAATGAGATCGTAGCTTTTAGTTTATTTAAAAGATCTCGTCCCAGGAGAGGCACCGGACACTCTGGTATGTATACAAATTGGTGAGTGACCGTTCCCCTTCCAATCTGACATTTAAGGGGTTTCAAGATAGGCTTTAAACTCAAATTTCCTGATACTCCTTGTATTGTTATTGATTTTTCTGATGGGGGGTCCAATCATTTGATTTAACACGGATACAATTATTTCTCTAAGAGGGGCAATAGTTACACCCCTGGTCTTTGTTTTACTTCTAGTATGGTTTGACACAGAATCTTCAGAACCCGCTGAAGACCATGAGGCACTTCTCTTTATTTTCTTCTTTGACTTAGGTTCCTAAGGTTTTGTCTGATTCTCTGTTTCTGGCTGTACAGGAACCGGTTCATTTTTTTTTGCAGGGGGAGTTACTGGTTTTACTTGGGTAGAATACGGAGGGGGGTCGTTGGAATTCCTCCCTATCAACCTGAGTTCGAATCTTTGGCACTAAGGTTTTCTTTCTCCCCCCCCCCTTTTCTGACTTCATCAAACAGACTCTAACTGGCTGACACTTGCTTAACCAAGAGAGTCTCTCTTTTATGTTAATTTGCCACTGATCAATATAGGGAAATTGGTCCCAGTGTCCATCACCCGTCACTATTTGATGAACTCTTGACACGAGTTCTGGGTTCGCCGACCCTGTTTTTGGCCACCCTATGCCGAAGGTGAGCCATTCTGATTCACAGAATTTTTTTTAGTTCAAACGGGGTAGCCACTGGGTCTCCATAGTCCCTAGAAAAACCAGCTTTGAAGTTATCTAACATACATTGAAGGGGTGTCCGTGAGACACCTCCCTTGCTACTTCTTCCACCCATGTTCTAATACACTGCCACTGACCCACGAAGCCGGAAAACTCACGGTCATCCATGGGAACCCCATAGACAACATTCCTCCAGGCCTTCCTGTCCTCCTCCATCCTCTGGAGTCCATTTAAGCTCATGCCTACTGCTTCAGTGGCTCCATCCAGCCACCTTATTCTCTGTCGTCCTTTCTTCTTTTGCCCTCAATCGTTCCCAGCATTAGGCTCTTTTCTAGCGAGTCCTTTGTTGTCATTAGGTGGCCAATGTATTAGAGTACTTGATATCTGAATAGCTTATTTAATTAATAGGGGCAAAAAATGCAACCAGGAATTTCAGCTTTCCAACTGGCAAGGTCAGCATCTTTAACCACTGAACCATCATCTTCTTTCTAGCTTGATAAATACAATGCAATTTACTCCATTTCTCTGAACTTTAAAACACTTTGTGATTTTAGATTTGGAGGGCTGTTGTGTGTTTGCATGTTGTTTGGATATGCATGCGTGCAATCTATTATGGAACTTAATTATAGCACTTATGGAATATAATAAACATTGTTCTTGTGTTTCCTTTTGTATCATGTTAGCAATTTACTATATCTGCAAACAAGCTGGTAATAATATGTTTATAGTAGCTTAATATCATTTTCAGCAAAGAGGAGCGGTTTTTTTAATCATACATTTTTGTACTTGTTCAAAACCTAATAACTCTATGCAAAATAATGTGTTGTGGGGCTCAATACAATAATATTGCAAAGTTTGTCAACTGAAGTTTTTAGAAGTGAACTGTGGATTCTATTATGTAGATATCACTAGTTAAGGCTTAGGGTTCGGGTTTTTGTTGGTTCTGAAGTTAATGTCCAACAGCTAGCAGAAGAGAGGTCGGATATTTCAGCAAAACAACAATCTAAAAACATACTTCCAAATTGACCATGAAGTTATTATGCAGAAAAAAAAAGTAAATGTTTTGGAACGGCCTTAACAGCCTCCAGATTTATTGTTAAAAATCTATTATTATATTACAGACGTGCCCTGTACTAGAGGAAAAGTAAAAATATTTCTGAGCTGGGAAAGCTATACAAAGAAGAGTGAAAAAATATGAAAAAACAAGAACAGAAAGTTTCTTAGCTAACTACAGAAATATTTGGAAGTTGTTTTTCTATCAAGAGATGTTAAAAGGACTGACTGAAAATATTCAAACTTCTGTACCTGCATATTCACTATTTTCTTATTTCAAATCTGTAAACAACCCCACATAAATAGCGTGTATTCAAATGATCAGAAAGATGCGTATTTAGCATTCTATTATGTAATGTTTATGTCAACTTCTGATCCACGAAACAATTCCGTTTCACTAGGTTGAATACTTGCATACAACTGTATATTATGATATGATCCAGTGGTGGGCAGACTTCCAGCTTGTTAGAACTTGTTTTTCATTGAAATATTACTGATCATTAATATGCAATAGACTAGGAGTGTGCAAGGATGGCCCCTTTCTGACCTGTGGACTGCAACTCCCAGAATTCCTGATCTAGCCATGTTGGCTCAGGAATTCTGGGAGTTGAAGTCCACGGGTCAGAAAGAGGCTACAATTGCCCACTCCTATAATAGATAAAAACTTGCAAATGAATTCTGAGTCTATGAATTCCTTTTATTATCCAAATTTAATATATATTTATATATATTTTATTTGATTTCTAGACCGCCCCTTCTCCCCGAAGGGACTCTTTGCTTTATAGGCAGAAATCTGTACAAAGGATTCATTTTGCTACTGCTATGGTAAAATATTAATAAAATATAAATCTATACTGCTTACTGTTCAAAGATCTACCATATTTTTTTGGAGGATAAGATGCACCAGAGTATAAGACGCACCAAGTGTTTGCACTCTGCAGACCTCCCCAAAATGACCCATTTTTCACAAAAATGGGCCCATTTTTTGTTAACAAAAAGGGCAATGCATAGCCTTTAGGAAGCTTGTAGAGTGCTCCTGGGGCTGGGGGGTGGGGTGGGGCAAAATGAGCAAAAATGGCCCATTTTGCCCAAAAAATTGCTCCATTTTTTGTCAAAAAAGGGCACACATATAGCCTTTAGGAGGCTTATAGAGTCCTCTTGGGGGCTGGGGGCCCTACTGAAAATAAGCAAAAAATTGCCCATTTTCACTCATTTTTGCCCTCCTCAGCCCCCAGGAGCACTCTGGAAGCCTCCTAAAGGCTATGCACAGCAATTTTTGCAAGTAGGGTGGGGTTTCAGGAGATCAAAAATGCTATATTCAACCTATAAGATGCACCCATATTTTCACCCTCTTTTCTGAGGGAAAAAGGTGCATCTTAAAGTCCGAAAAATACGATATTTTCTAACTATCCTGGTAACTGGAAGAACTAAAAAGTATAAGGATTATATGCTTAGGTTTTATCCTCCAGAAACTGTCTATCTTTGCATAATAGATCAAAATATTTAATTAGTTCAACATAACCTCTCATTTAGCTCTAATTTTCTAAAGTAAAGACAATTTACTAGGCAGTTTAGAGTGTTACTAGTTGAATTTTTTTTAAAAAACTGCTCATGGTCAACATTCCTTTTGAAAAAACGTTTCTGTCAGTTTGTCTCAGGAAGTTGTGAGACAATCACGTGTCTTGAACAACTGTTTCACCCCTCCAAGAAAAAGAACATCAGTTGTTGAACGTCAGTCTGATGCCTTACCTAAAGAAAACGGTAATTTAATTGAAACTTATACTATTTTCTGTGATATTATGATTGGTGGATAGAAAAAAGCTCCTGAATTTTGTGTTCTTGTTTCATTCAATATATGAAACAAAATTTGCTTTAGAGCATGGGTGCCAAACTCACGGTATCACATTGTCATCATGTGATGTATCGCAATGTTTCCCCCCTTCACGGAGCTGGGCGTATCCTGCGCATGACACATCTGGCCTGTGGGCCACCAGTTTGACACCCCTGCTTTAGCGATTATTTCAAAAAGCAGACAGAACAACATTCCAGTCTGCTATTGTTTCACTTGCTTGGCAACAAGGTGGCCAAGGCTTTCCCAGATGTTATTGCACAATTATGCCTCTGGTGATTCCTTGGCTTCCCAAATTGCAGCTAAACCCAAAAGAGAAGTTAGTGTTAGGGACCTCCTCCCATTAGGAATTTTCAATAGTAATAATGATGCCATTGCACCATTATTCTTGATCAATTCTTGAAATATTTCTCCTTACACTGTAAAAATGTGGAGAAATCATCATACAAGTTTGATAGAGTATGTCAAAAGACCATGCACGGCCAGTTCTGTCTTAAATACAAAAGATATAAAATCATAAAACAACATGTTCTATCTATCTATGCTTAAAATAGTATAAATATTACAAAAAGAATTTAATCCATTTCTTCATAATCCAAAATAGGCCTTTCTACATTAAGCTGTTGCAAGATATTAGGTGAGGTAGAAGGTAAACAGGACAATAAATAATTGCTGTTCACTAAGATAGAATAATAAAAGAATCAGAGTATCTTTTTCATTGTTTTTAATGCAGTCATTAGGCTACACATGTGCATACCCAGAGTATATAAACCTATATGTAAAGAATGACTTCCTTTTCTTCAAAATGAAACCCCAGAGTTTATTTTGTTTTTTCTTACCCAGCTCTGCCTTGTTGCTGCTTTATTTTATTTTTCATTAACATTGCTAAAATTTATAGCTATCGACATGCACAAAAGCAACACTGCAATAAGAAATCCTAACCAGGAAAATGGGTTCCTTTCTTAGATTTTCCCCCAAGTGCCCAATTTCTTATCTCTTTTCTTTCTTCTCACTAATTATTCTCCCTCAATGATGAGAATATTTCTTATTTCTCATCATACAGTAAATTTTCCTAAATATACATAGGACACTCGTCCAGCTTTTCTGAAGCAACGTTCCCTGATAACTCTTACATGATGCAACATAATTTGCTTAATAGTGTACAAAATCTGCAATTACTCAAACTGTATTAAATCTGACTTTGAAAAAAATGGAACACCAGGGGAAAGTAATGTCAGGAATATAGATAAGAGAATGTCTGATGAGTAGACATCACAATAATACAGTAAAAAAAAACCTCCACTCCTCTAGAATGGTCTCTAAGTTTTATTAGCTCAAGGATTATGAAAAAAGTATATTTTCTTAAACACAAAAAATAATTCTAGACCCTTCCTCAGTCAGTGCTAGAGGAGATCCACCCTGACTGCTCTTTAGAAGGCCAGATTCTGAAGGCGAAATTCAAATACTTTGGCCACTTAATGAGAAGGAAGGACTCACTGGAGAAGAGCCTAATGCTGGGAAAGATTGAGGGCAAAAGAAGAAGGGGACGACAGAGAATGAGGTGGCTGGATGGAGTCACTGAAGCAGTCGGCTTGAGCTTAAATGGACTCCAGAGGATGGTAGAGAACAGGAAGGCCTGGAGGAGCATTGCCCATGGGGTCGCAAGTAACAACAACAACAACTTCATTGAGCAGTAGAATCATTGAGTCTCTTTGTGTATATACAAAGACATGCACATACAGTATCTTCCAACAGGGATTTTTTTTGGAGGGAGGAGTGTTTTTTAGATTGAAGGAGGTTAATGTGTAAGAATACACAAGGATTGATATTCTTAGTAACCCCTAAGGCTGAGTTCTTGAGAAGGTAGCAGTATGCAGTTTTTAGGTTCAAAAAAGTGAGCAGGATCTGATATAGTTGAGATGTCTAAAATATGTGCAGAGAAAATAGCTTGATAGAGTCTATTTTTCTCTCATAGTGTGAGTGCCAAGATTGCCCAATAAGCATAGTGAAAGTTTTAGTAGCAATAAACGTTGGTATTTTTTCACACAGTATAAAATTAAGCTATATAATCTGCATCCACAAGAAGAAATGAGAGTACTGTGAATCAGTTATATTATGCTTCTGAACAAATGCAGCATGTATTTCAGTACCAATTACTGGAATACACAATGGATGGTGCTCTTACAATTATGATCTGTACTGATCAGCTCCTTTAGAGTAGCAGAATGCTAAGTATATGACTCTTTGCCCTGATCTTGCATTATTCTTTTCATTTCATTTCATTCCATTTCATTTCATTTATTGAATTTATAGACCGCCCCTCTCCCCGAGGGGACTCAGGGCAGTGTACAGACAAAAGCTAAAACCATATATACAATAACAATATTAAATACCCCTTATTAAAAACAAATTAAATATAGGGTCTGTACAGTGATAATAAAAATTAAAACAGGTAAAAAGGACAACCCCTTAAAATTTAAAATGCCGGTCAGGAGGATTAAAAATTGAAGCTACGGTTGGGCCAGGCCAGCTAAGTTGAACAGGTGGGTCTTAAGTTTCTTGTGGAAGGAGCGGAGATCGGTAATAGTTCTGATGTTGGGGGGAGGTCATTCCAGAGGGTCGGGCCCATCACAGAGAAGGCCCTACTCCTGGGCGCCGCCCGCTGGCATTGCCTAGTGGACGGCACCCGGAGGAGTCCCTCCTTGTGAGAGCGAATTGGTCGCAGGGATGTATGGGGTAGGATGCGATCCCGCAGGTAACTAGGTCCTGTGCCATGGAGCGCTTTAAAGGTGATAACCAACTCCTTGAAACGCACCCGAAAAGCCACAGGTAGCCAGTGCAGCTCGCGCAGGAGAGGTGTTATATGGGAGTACCTAGTACATCCCATGATTACCCGCGCGGCCGCATTCTGGACCAGCTGCAGCCTACGGGTGCATCTCAAGGGGAGCCCCATGTAAAGAGCATCTGCTTAATCTAAGAAGTTTTAAAAGTAACAATAGCAGATTTCACCTGTCCCTATTGTTGATAGATATGCTGGGCTATACTTTTTATCCCAAGGCTCTAATATAAACTAATGTTAATGTTTGAGTATTTAAGTTGTAAATGGTTATTTGCACAATTTATTGCTCATCCTTTATGCTAAAAAAAGTGTCAGGTGAAGACTAATTTTATTGCTCTGGAAATATTCTCTAGGTTATAGTGTAAGGCTTAGAAAGTTCTAGTGAAATCAACAGATTATGAGCACAATTTGAGGTTGCATTGCAATCTGCAAGGAAAAATAAGACCAATTGACCATTTTTGTACCATTTGCTTTTTTATAAAATGAAAGAAAATATTAAGGTTTTTCCTCTAACCCAGTTTTCATTTCCAAATTGCTTTTCTTTCATTTTTAAAAATCCAATTACAAGTTCATTGAATAAAGTAGGAGATTGCAATTGGTATTTGAAGTAGGATCCATTCCTGGTAAAGAAAGGGATCAATGGCTAAGATGCTGAGCTTGTTGATCAGAAAGCTTGGCAGTTCAGTGCTTCGAATTCTTAGTGCTGTGTAACGGAGTGCATTCCTGTTACTTGTCCCAGCTTCTGCCAACCAAGCAGTTTGAAAGCACGTAAAAATGCATGTAGAAAAATAGGGATCACTTTGGTGGGAAGGCAATAGCACTCCGGGTGCCTTTGGCATTTAGTCATGCTGGCCATATGACCATGGAGACGACTTCGGACAGCGCTGGCTCTTTGGCTTAGAAATGGAGATGAGCCCTGCCCCTAGAGCTGGAAACGACTACCACGCATGTGCTGGGTAGCCTTTACCTTTACCTTACCATTTCTAGTATTAGCAATTTCTATCTGTTTGCCTCAGCTCTGCCTATTTTCTACCTTTCTTTTGCTGCTTCTTTCTCCATGAAAGACACAGACTCCCCATCTTACTCCCACAAAAGACAGAAAGTGAATGCTAAATTTGTCTCTGCCACTATTTGGTTAAGAAGAAGTGGCTGGATGTCTTTTTATCCTTTAATTTATTCCTTACCGAATTGCAGCGAGTGGTAATGTAAGGACAAAGGAAGCAATCTATCTACACTTGCTAAAAATATTGTGGGACGAACAAGCAATTAAAGTAAGTAGGAGGAAAGAGAAATTACAAACACGGCTTATAAGAAATGGGAAAGTCTGTGATTCCCCCCCCCCCCTGAATATATGCATGGTATTTGCTTGCACAGGGCAACTAGAAATGCTACTTTCTCAAATTCCTAATCTTCTGGAGAGAATTTTATGCATGCACAGTTGACGTGGGCGCTAAGCAGACATTACATGACTCTGCATTGGTTAGAAGAGGTCCCTGTTGATGTGAACCTGTATTCATGAGAACTGAGCTATTATTACTATTATAGGCCTCTGCAAATGATACATTGCCCCTGAGATTCTCTAAAATTGCCTTGCACTCTTGCGGTTAATGAGAAAAATCAGGAACTGCAGGTAGAAGAACACTAGGATATAGACAGACCTGTAATTAAGGTCTAATTTGCTGGCATCGTGTCATGCTGATTTTATATAATAATGTAATGATTTTATTTGGTAACGTAATGCGAGGTTTTGTATTTCCTTTAGGAACAGTACTGTTTTGTGACTTTCCTGGAAAGTCCGGATTGAAAGATTGATACCAGCAGAGTAGAAGAAATAATATCTGACTGAAAGTAATGATTGTTACAGCTATTTTTTTTCTCTGTGTTTTTCTGGTCAGCAGATCTGTGCAAATGATTGGTTTTCTATTACTAAAGTTCCTGAGAATTCAGAAAGAAGGATGCCTACTAGAGTTCCACCTATTTCAAAGGCTGGTGTGAAAAGTCAAAGCAAGCATACCTTTCAGAAAGCACAACCAAAGAAAGTACCTTTAAAACAAATACTGCGCACTGGTGAAAGGCTGAACAACATTTATTCAAACTCAAGATTGGATGAATCACAATCATTAGAATGCGATGGGGAAAAAGGTGAGAGAATTTTTTTTAGGTATAAGTATGTTTTTTTTTAAAAAAAGAAAATAAGTTTTGCTTGAATTTTGATGCAGTTTCCAGTACTAGATACTTTAGTTCAGAGGTCCCCAAACTTGGCAACTTTAAGACTTGTGGACTTCAATTCCCAGAATTCTCCAGCCAGCCAATCCACAAGTCTTAAAGTTGCCAAGTTTGGGGACCACTGTTTTAGTTAGAATGAGTTCTTAGTGCAAATCAATGGCCTATATATATGTAAGAAGCACCTGTATGCCTGCAAAATGGTCATTACAAGTTTGGGAGATATCGGTCAATGTCATGAATTAATGTATGCTGTTTTTATGTCTGTAAACGGTGGATGTATCAGCCCAAATCAACTCACTTTAGGATGAAGCCTTTTTCATTTGAAGGTTATGGGCAATAACCTTGTTGGTCTAGTGCAGTTGGCCCCATCTTCCTCCATAAAATAGGTTGAGGAAATGGAGATTTAAGGGGAATAGCAAGGTGAACATATGCCTAGACATTATTCTTCAGTCCCAGTTAGATATCCTTTTTCTCCAGTCATAATCTGGAGCATCTCCTATTTCTAGTAGTATCTCATTCCATAAATCTAGCAAGCCTTAAGTCTGTCCACATATTTAAATAAATGAATATAAACAATTTAATGCTGTAATGATCTACCTGTGTATCAGATTCTAAAGACTTTTGATATTGTACTGTATTAAGTTCCAGATGAAAATAAGCTATTCAACTTCAGACATCCCTTATTCTAGAAGAATAACAGAATAACAGAGTTGGAAGGGACCTTGGAGGTCTTCCAGTCCAACTCCCACTCAATCAGGAAACCCTATACCATTTCAGACAGATGGTGTCCAATCAGTTCTTAAAAATCTCCAGTGTTTGAGCACCAACAACATCTGGAGGCAACTTGTTCCACTGATTAATTGTCCTAACTGTCAGGAAATTTCTCCTTAGTTCCAAGTTGCTTCTCTCCTTGATTAGTTTCCACCCATTGTTTCTTGTCCTGCCCTCGGGTGCTTTGGAGAATAGCTGGATCCCTCGTCTTTCCTTAGTTCTAGGTTGCTTCTCTCCTTGATTAGTTTCCATCAATTGCTTCTTGTCCTGCCTTCAGATGCTTTTGACACTCTTCCTTGTGGCAGTCCCTCCAATATTGGAACACTGCTATCATGTCACCTCTAGTCCTTTTCATTAAACTAGACATACTCAATTCTTGCCACAGTTCTTCATATGCTGTAGCCTCCAATCCCCTATTCATCTTTGTTGGTCTTCTCTGCACTCTTTTTCAAATCTTCTTTTATATCGTGGTGACCAAAACTGGATGCAATATTCCAAGTGTGGTCTTACCAAAACATTCTAAAGTGGTAATTAACACTTTATGTGATCTTGATACTATCCCTCTGTTAATACAGACTAGGATTGTGTTGGCTTTTTTGGCAGCTGCAACGCATTGCACATTTAAGTGATTGCCCACTAGGATTTCAAGGTCCCTCTCATAGTTACTATTAATGTAGTGTTTTTAAACTAATTGCTTAATTATTTACAACATTCCATCTTGAACTCTTCATATTTCCTATAAAGGAAGCATCCTAATTTTCTGATAAAAGCTTTGGCTAGATTGAATTAGAACTGTATATATCTCTATATGTTCTTCTATGAGCTCAGAGCAGCTTTTTAACATTTTCCTTATATGAGTTATTTCTTGCATATTTATGACCTATAATTGAATCTTAAGTTTTATTCGAAATTACTCATTTTAATAGTACTTCC
This sequence comes from Natrix helvetica, assembly GCF_964273705.1. NCBI lineage: Eukaryota > Metazoa > Chordata > Lepidosauria > Squamata > Natricidae > Natrix > Natrix helvetica. Next base: position 141,556,823 of record NC_138551.1, read on the forward strand.
TGTCTAGTTAGCAATAATTTTAGTTGTTGGCTAAAATGAAATTTTGAACAGAATGTAAGTATTTGTTTTCCAATGAGGGCTGTAGTGACTCAGTGGCTAAGACGCCGAGCTTGTCAATCAGAAGGTTAGCAGCTCTGCGGTTCGAATCCCTAGTGCCACATAACGGAGTTAGCTCCTGTTTCTTGTCCCAGCTTCTGCCAAACTAGCAGTTCGAAAGCAGGTAAAATAGAAAAACAGGGACCTCTTTGGTGGGCAGGTAACAGCATTATGTGTGCCTCCAGTATTTAGTCATGCCAGCCACATGACCACAGACACGTCTTCGGATAGCGTTGACTCTTCAGCTTTGAAACAGAGATGAGCACCGCCCTCTAGAGTTGGGAACCACTAGCACATATGGGTGAGGGGAACCTTTATGTTTCAAATGAATTGAAAGAGAATACAATAACTTAGTTATAAAATATATTGAGAAGTCTATGATGTTACAATAAGTGATTTGACTAAATGGTGACTTCCCTGCTGCCCTCCTGATGCCCGCATTACAGGATGCAAAAGATGCGACAGTATAAGCCCATACTGTAGCTGGTTTCCTACTGGATAGGCTTCTGCTGAATGCATATTTTGGGGTAAGTCTGGCGACATGGTCATTGCATATTTTCAAATAGCTGAAGATAATTATTTATTTTTGTTTAGCTATTGAGGAAAAAGGAGCATGAACAAAAATAAAGCTAAACCAATCTGTCTGGACAATGAGACTATATAACATTCATCTGGAAAAGATAACCTGCTGGATGATCATTGTAGGATATTATGAAATAAATCAAGCACCATTAAAATAATCTTATTACACATAATTTTAATTCATTATGCAGAATTGTGAAATGCTAATATTGACTGCAGTAGCAACTTTCTCCTTATCTGAATGTAAGCATCTTTATTTAGTTCTATGAATTCAAGCAATTGCTTCTTCAAGAATGGATTTTCATTCCACAGTACTATATTATTCATACAGAAATAGACAGGTACTACTTCTTTCCAAAGAATGAAATAGAAGCAACCCTGACATATAAATCCTAACTGTGTGTTGTAAAATAGCAATACTTTAGAAATAAACTACTGTATAGGAGAACAATGTTCAATCATTATTTTTTTAAACAAAAATCCTTTCATTAGACCTTTTATCATAGAGGGATATTTGCTAGGAGTGGGTAAAATTGAAAATGTTCCATAATGTCCTTTTTTTTTGCTTCATCATATAGAAAAAAAGATAAGTCAAAGTACAACTGAGAAACTGTGTTACTGTCTAGCTCAGCTGAATATGAAATCACAGATGTCGATGTAACAAAATGAAAAGTACTGTTTATGGATAACTCCAAATTGGTATTTTTGTCCAGATCTCTCTCTTTCCTTGTGTTTTAAATAAAGGGTGCATAATTTTGGAAACTCATAGAATAATGATAAAGTTAGTGTCTATAGAGATTTTGGGTTGTCCCAAAGGTGCTTTTTCAAGAAGCAATTGGACTTTATTTTGTTTGAATCAGGCATGGAATCCTCTTACCTTCACTACCAGTTCAGAACTGGGAGCATGCGGTTTTACACATACGCAGAGCATCCATGATGACGTCTAGGTGGGGAGGGCGGAGCCCCCACCACCGCCGCTACCAGTTCACCCCAACTGGGGTGAACTGGCAGATTGCCACCTCCGACTTGAAGACATTTCGCTTCTCACCTAAGAAGCTTCTTCAGTTCTGACTGAATGGTGGGGAATGAAAGGATGTATATTCCCTGCAATCATCTGATCATTAGCACTCTTTCTGAGATTTGTTGAGGCCACTTGGAAGGGCTGGATAAACCTCAAAGTTGCCTCAACGACTCTCAGAAAGAGTGCAAGGAATACAAGTCCTTCCATTTTCTGTCATTCAGTCAGAACTGAAGAAGCTTCTTGGATGAGCAGTGTAATGCCCTCAAGGGAAAATGAAATCCAGTTGCCTTTTGAAAAGTACCTTTGAGAGAAAGTTAGTGTTAGACCTTCTTGAAGGCTCAATTCAGGAGTTGGGACATGAATTCATTTTGTTGGACTTTTCTTATAATTGGCTATATATTTATGTATGTATGCATTTATGTATGTATGTATGTATACATGTGTACACACACACATGCGCGCGCGCACACACACACACACACACCAGTGGTGGTTTTCAAAAATTTTTAGAACCTCTTCTGTAGGTGTGGCCTGCTTTGTAGAAGTGGCTTGCCAGCCATGTGACTGGATGGGCGTGGCCAACTTGTAAAATGTGGTGAAACTCACTTAACAACGCTCTTGCTTAGCAACCAAAATGTTGGCTCAAAAACTCTGTCATTTGAAGTCTTAAAGCTATCAAATTACAAGACCCTTGCACCCCTAAACCTTTAGAAAAAAAAACCCAGGGGTGTTCAAACTTGGCAGCTTTAAGACTTGTGGACTTCAACTCCCAGAATTCCTCCTCTTGCTCTTCATCTTGATGATGTGAGGAGGGGTGGGGGGAGGGAGCTGGAACCGGTTCTAAACAGCACTGTAGATTTGTGGAAGCTCTTCTATCGAAGAGGTTAGAACTGGCAGGAACCCACCCCTGACACACACATGCGTGCGCACGCACACCACTGATAATGTCGTGTTTAGCCCAATTTGTATTTTTTTGTTTTGTGTCTTCTCCTCTACTCTGAAATAAAGCATATAGAAGGTGCTACAGTTGTCTTCCCCCAGATGGAATTTATTGTATGCAGTTACTTTGAACGTATCCTCTTTAAACTTTAAAAGTGGGACGTACCTTAAGTACATAGTACATGCATAGAATCAGGCTGGCTTTCTCTAAAAAGAGATAATGATTGTTTCAAAAATTAGCAATTGTTATGTGATTTGGAGGTAGGATAAGGTTGATTTGCTATGAATTACATCAATACTCTGAAACAGCATTTGCAACATTACATGATAGCTTGAAGTAATTTTCCACTTGGAATTCTTTCTTTTCTGTGTGGGAAGAGAACAGAAGGAGTTCTTTTCATGTGTGCGTAATGTTGAAGTCTCCCCAATTTTTATACTGTCTTGCCTTTTTTTAAAAAAACATGGACTTCAAGCATACATCTTTCCTAAGGCCTGTTTTTAAACGTGGCTTCTTTTATTCTGAAAAAGAGAAAGAGAGAGAGAGAGAGAGAATGAGTGTAAGGCCTTAGTGGCTTGAATCCAGTTAATTATACAGTTGCATATGTGAATTGCCTATGTGAACAATATGTATTTATATGCCAGCAGTTTCTTCCAAAATGTCTTACATTCTTTCCAAGAGAGAATGAAATTACACACTTCATTTGCAGTCCTCCCATTAATTTTAATTATTCCTAACAGGCTTCCTGTTTTCTGATTTTTCATAGTGAATGTGACGCTAAGGGATGTATATAACAAAGTTGGATCAGTGGCCCGTGCTATGGAATTAGAGAAGAGAAAAAATGAACTACCTCCAATTGGGTAATGCATTTAAACTGCTGAAATAGCAATTAATACATGATCTTTACTTTATGATGATCTTATTAGTTCACAGTGCTTAATGACAGATTTACATTTTTATATTATTTTACACAACCAGTGGATTGTTTTCTATTTTCCCACAATTCTATTAATGCAGGAAAAGAAATGTATTATATCCATCTTATACTGGAGGATGGCCGCTTTAGTTTCTACAAGTGGTTTTGCATTTGTCAAGAAATGATAACAAAAGGATCCCTTAAAAAGGGGGTGTCAAGCCCACATCATCATGGTGGCATCACATGACGTATTGGGATTCCTCCCCCCTGCTAAACTGGGACGACATATCTGGCCCATGGCCAGGAGTTTGATAGCTCTGCCTTAGGCAGTTTCAAAAATTGTCATACTGTAATTCATGATGCCCAGGGAGTATTATCCAGTTCTGTTTATAGTGATGAAATTAATTTTTCCAGTGTTAGCGATGACTTCTCAGACTACTATATGGTTCCATCCATTAAGGTTGTGTTGCTACACTCCAAAGGGATTTGCACTCACAATAAAATATTTTTAACAAAATCATATGAAAAATTCTAAGTAGTTTATCTGTGATTAAATGGTAACCTAAAGAAAATGCTATACATTTGGCACGAACCATATGGTTAAACACTTTTGCATTCTGCTAATTAACTCAGTTTTGTAAGTTAAAACACATGCCTAGAAGTATACAATTTAATTGATAGATAGATAGATAGATAGACAGACAGACAGACAGACAGACAGACAGATAGATCGACTGCCACTTTTTCTGCACAATATATTGTTTTATTTAGTTACTTCTCTGATGGAATTACTTGGAAAAATGTTTAAATGAAATGGAACATATTTTGTGTGTGTTTATTTTGTTTAATGTAGTCCAACTGATTGCAACTTACTTGGATTCTCCACAATGAGAGATCCTGAAAAATCATGGATTCCAAGAAATCAGAGAGGTAAATCTTTATTATTTTTAACGGTTGTGTTCAATTTGAAATAACTATAATTTAATATAACATCACTGCACTCTGTTAATCCATTTAAGAACATTTCTCTCTGCAGGAAGAGAAATGCAACATGAGTCTTATTATGTCATTGTAGGTTTTAAGATTTATAGGTAGGTGTCTCCTTTCACCCTGGGAATTTTAATAGTTTTATTGCAATATATAAATAATTCTACAACCTACAGGAACATAGCATATGTATTAGCAAGCTCTTCAAATATGTACAGTTTTATACTTTAACAGTACTTGAGAACATATATTTATTTGAGAACGGTCATATAGCAAAAGCAATGTAATTCTATTTTTCATCTATAATGACTCAATTATTATCTTGAGATTATATGCTCATTCAATTCTTCCCCAGATGTACTTTTTATGTATTTCCAGGGAGGAGAAAATATGTTTGCAAATAGAAATTTTCAGGTTTAATCCAGGGCATTTCCAGACAGAGCCAGAAATATACCAAAACTTCCTAGTACTACTGCTAGATAGAACATTTGGCTAAATGAATCATACCAGACAGAGAATTAAGCATTCTTTTGGCTCACAAATTATCATGCAGCAGAATCTTACAGATTATGATTTTATAGTTTGCACAAAAAATAGTACAGTGTTGAATGATAATAATTCTTTCACCTAAGCATGATTGCCCCAATTCGTATGGTCAAAGGGAGCTGACACAAGACAAACAAGGGACAAATTCAGTCCCTCCATATTTCAGCTGTATTTCTTTTCCTTTCCTCTCATGCGTCCTCTTCTCTCCCCTCTTCTCCCCTCTCCTCTCCCCTCCTCTCCTGAAAGGAAGTAGCCTTGCAATTTAAAATGAAATATCCTTATGATATGCTTGACTCACAGTGGAAATTATTTATTCTTGCTCTTCATTCTTGGTGCTGTTTCAGCATCAAGTAACTGCATTATGCCATGCAATGTATAGGTAATAGCTGAATGCTTATCTACAGCTGAAAATTGATGTTATCTTTTTAGCATGTATATGTAAAATATATTAAAGAATGTGTATACACATGTGCATGGATGAATAGGAAAGTATATAGCACTATGTGTACCACATAGTTGATGGACTACGGAAAAAGGGTAATTGGCTGGCAAGTAGTTTTTAGGTTAGAGCTTGAATAGAAAAGTATTAACATCTAGGAGTAAAACTGGGCTTTGGTTACATTTGTGACATATTGGATAAAGTATGTGAAAATGATCTAGTACGGTTACTACAGTACTAGTAAATGTAATTATAACTTATAATAATAAAGCAACAGGAAATACTGTATTTATTATAGATCCAGTTAAAACTGGGAATATGCACACTCTCTGTATTACTAAAAAAGCACTACAGTAAAAGGTTGACTGATCAAATACACACTTCAACTGAAAGTTAATTTCTCAAGCATGGTCCATTTTATGGTGACCAAGGCATAGAAAATATTGTAAATGGTAAAGACCATGAATTAATGAACAAAGGTAAAATGTTTATATATGTGTGTGTATGCCAAATTGTGTATCTATGAAATAAAGGAAAAATGGAAGGATGTGATGGAACAATGACAATATTTTGATTTTGTGGTTAGTAGCTAGTGAACAGTTAACATGGAAGTAAAGATGTTGGTATAAATTAAGAAAGTATGAATTGGTGACATCTACATTATCGGGTGGGGGGTACATGCTAAAGTGGGAATCCATATCTTGGTGACAGTAGAACATTTGGTTCCAGTGAATGGAAGAAGCAGAACTAAGTTTTGGAAAAATCAAGTTCTGATATTCTGAATCAATGTAACCTGGAGTAACATTTTTCTATGAGCTAACATGTAAGAATAGGTAGGAATAAAATGAGCGAGAACAGAAGAAATGATTGAATTGGCAGTCTACATCACTCCACCTGACCCCGGTCACCCCACCTGTAATTGGATTGTATATATCTTTCATATATTTATATTTTGTAAATAAATAAGTAAATAAATAAATTTAAAAAACTTGAATTGTGATTGGTGAGTATTGGGTAGAAAATGCCCAATATGGTTTAAAAATTGGGGGGGTTGGAAACCGGAAGCATCACAACGAGACCAGTTGGAAAATAGTGGGTTCCGATGAGTCCTGTGAAAATCCAACCGGACAAACCGCTATCAGGGGTCTTCGGACCAGAACCATCTTGAAGGGATGGGGAAGAAGGTGAAGCATCTTGGACAACCAGAAGAACTGGCAAGTTCCTCGGCAGGTTGGAGAAAAGATCTCCAAACTGACAGTGGGGACAGCAGCCATATTCAAATGACTGCTTTAAAGTTGGGGCAACCGAACTAAACTTTTTAAACAGGAGCGGTGTTAGAACAGAGTTTTGGATTGGATGAGTGAGTGGCCAACTCAAAGATAAAAAGAACATTTAAATTTGGTTTTAAAAAGAGTCCCAGAACAAAATTAGCGGCTAATTGACAGTCAGGAAATTTCATGGAGGAAGAAGGATAAAGCAGAGGTTAAAACTCTAAAGCCTCAGAAGATTTATGTTGTTATAATTGGCTTTGAAGGTACTAAAAGAAAGAACCAGGGGGAAAATTTCTCTCCCCCCTTTTTTCTTTTGTGTGGATTAAAAATGGTTTTTGGCAATGTTTGATGGCCAGCTGGTCAGAGTGTAGTGTGGAGAGAGAGCCATCTACAGGGGAGAAGAGAATATTACAAGATCTAGTGGAAGAACAAAAGTGAAAGTAACAGCTGCAGAAATTGACCTTGGCTACAGGAAAAGATACTTTGATGCCATGAGAACTTTTAAGGAGTGTTTGTTTTTGCAACATTGTTTTTGATTTGACTCTCCATAGCTGTGGAAGGAAAAAATATCTTAATTTGGATTGGATTGGACTAAAACTGGAATTGGACTTTAGAACTTGGAAATAAAAAAGGGACTGCATGGACTTTAAGTTTTAATCAAATGTGATATAGCAGAATTTTTTTTTAAAAAAATGTAAAATTAGTTAATCTGGCATCATGGAACTCTGAATGTAAGATGAACTGTTTGATATGTTAAAAATGCATGTGAAAAGTTAAATGGTAAGCAAAAACCAGAATTCAGATGGAGCACTCAGAACAGGAAAAGGGGGTAAAAGAAGGCTCAAATGAAGAACAAGAAGATAATATGGAAGGAAAAGGGACTGAAAATGAAAAATAGTTAGATGATTTCACTGGGATTTACAGTGGCACAAAAAAAAAAAAAAAGACAAGGAGGAATGTCTCCCCAAAAAGAAACAATTAAACAGCAAAGAAGTGAATAGCGGGAAAAGATTGGGAAAAACCCTGGAGAAAACTACCAGAACAATAGAATTAAAAGGGAGAAAAAGGATTCTGAAGAAAAGATAGAGTAATTCTAAAAATAAGAAAAAGAAAAGAAGAAGCTAGGAGAAAGGGGGGAAAGAAGCGAATCAAAAAGAAGTGGAATTTTTGAGAGATCAAGAGAAAATGGTTAGAGAAGGAGGAAGGAAAAGAAGGGATATATTAGTAGATTAAAGTGAAATGTGTTAATACTGTTAACAGTATGTAGTTAACTAAGATATAAGGAAATTATATTAACATTATTAATTGTAGATAATTAATTAAATTAAATGCTTATTGTCTAAAAACTGAATTTGAGGATGTGTGCTACTTATAGTAAAATAAACCAACAGATGGAATATGAAATGATAATTTGGTTTAACTTTGAAGGTGCAATTAATGATACTGTTTATGTATTAAGAAAAAAAGCAAGTATCAGATGAAAAATATGGAAAGAGAATAATATGGCTGAAATAGAATTATGATGTAAAATAATGGGATGTTAAGGGGGAAAACCTAGACAACACTTTGTTTATAAAATATCTTAAAATTTGTAATAAAAATTAAAAACCTTGTTTTTTAAAAAAATTGGAGAGTTGAGTGTGTGCACATGCGTTTGTGGGTGTGTATGTACTGTGTGTGAGCGCAAACAATACCGTCCAAGTGGAGAAAGAAATATATTAGCAGAACCTACAAAATGTTGGAGTTGGAAATTAGTAGAGAATTAAAAGGAATCACAACAGAGAAAAGTACTTTTTTGGATGAATGGGTTCTAGGCTACATAATGCCATACTACAATTAATAGAAAGTTGTCTATAAGTGTAATGAAGAGACTGGAAATAATTGCTATTATTACATCTCTCCAGTAAGGCTGGCAATGGGTAGGTCACTGTTGTACATATGACATAAGGATGATATAATATGGATACTTTAATTTTATTTTGAAAATGAACTATAAAAGAGTTTTCCTTTCAATTTTTTTTTGCCAGTATTTATTTTTTATATCCACTGTAAAGAGGGATGGAAATCAAAGCATGAAATTAATAAATTAACAAATGTTTATCTGACTGGATGGATGAGGAAAGAAAAATATTGTAGGGAAGTGCATTGTTTTTACTCAATGGATTCATTATAGAAAAAAAGGAGACTGGACTTCATCTTTTGCTCAATAGACATGGATACAATTTCATATCACTCTGGTTAAAATCGGCTACAAAGATATTACTTTTAAATGGGGCAAAACCATAAAGAATAAATTTAGAAAATCTAATCTAGGCCATGCAAGGTTAATTGCTTTAAAGATTTCCAACTAAGGTTTTAGGTAAGGTAACTATAACAGAAATATAAGTATAGAAGTAGACATTCTCCCATCTTTTAGTGATACCTCAGATTCATTATTTTAGTTTTATCCCAATCTAGGTTGTCCAGAGCCTCACATCCTAATAAACTTCAGAAATAACGACTAACATAGAATGGAAATATAGATTCCAACAAATGCAGGTCTTGGTATGAGTGGAACAGGAGTGGGCTGCTACGGGTTCGCCCATGTTCAGGAGAGCCCGTAGCTAACATTATGGCCTTACTTACCTCACTTCCAAATCGGGCCATGTGGAGACTTCCAGGAAGGGCAGGTGGGTGGGATGGAATGGGTGAGGCCAGTCAGGGGTGGGATTTGGAGGTTGTCACCTGCAGTTTTTGCAATGCAATTCTATGTGTCCCTAAGCAGAAGAAAGCTTTGGCATAATATAAATGTATAAATAGTGACACATTCACCAACATATTCCCTTTATGGCCAAAGATATCACAGTGGAGCAATGAAAAAGCATCAGTTTCTCCAATGTGGATTTTGAGGTGAATAATCTCTCTACTGTGGAATCCCCGATGCTCTCTAAGTTTGGTTTTCTGGCAGATATTTCATTATCCAACTAGGTAACATCATCAGTGCTAGTGAGTATGGGGGTTTGCTTTATATGCAGCAGCTTTCCTAATGGTATTGGTGGATTTATGACTTTGTCCTTGGTAGTTCCTTGATGAATGAATGAATATATATGTATGTATGTCTGTGTGTGTGTGTGTGTGTGTGTGTGTTGTATTTGTGCTGATAAATAGTCTTCTGTAATGAGTCTTCTGTAATGAGCCGAAGGACAGAAAGGGGGAGTAGTGAGCTCCCTCCCATATTTGGGCATACCAGGGGTTGTAACACAAATACATACACACACACACACACACACACACACACACATAATTTATTTATTTGATTTGATTTGATTTCTAACCCTAACCCTAACCCTAACCCTAACCCTAACCCTATATATATATACACACACACACATACATTCTGCTTGATTGTTTGGTGTTAATGCCTACTTCTCTAGGTATTGGCTGCTGGATAAGATATGTTCTGGTCTTTTTTGTTTCCTTCTTAGATTTTTGTTGTCTCTTTTGAATGATGTATAAAAGTGTCTATTTATTTTTATTTGTCCAATGACGGCTGATTTGTCTGAATGTCAAGCTTCCAGGAATTCCCTAGCACTTTTAAATTTAGCTTAAATATAATTTTAAGATGCTCACATTTGCCCAGTTGAAAACGTGTTTGAATCAGCACATGTATTATGACATTAAGGTGTTTGCATTATGTCTTCTAACTATTAATTGGTGTCCATGGTTGTGCTCTGTTTATCTTTGCATATCAATCCTACATGGGCACTATCACAGTCCTTACACTGTAATTGTCGATGAATGACAGTTCTTCTTCATGCAATAATAATTATCATCAAGTGCTATTGCTAGTACACTGACTGCTTAGTTATTCAGTAATGGCCTGTATCTCATCCTAGAACTTGTGTTAGAGTCTCTGAGCTTTTAGCTTTGGGCAACATCATCCACCATGTCTTGGCAAAGGGTCTAGTGTAGCTCACTAATCCATGATTCTACTGCAACCATTGCTTCTTGATAGGTAATCACAATTCTAACACAGGCAGAAGGTTTGATTTGGTTTGATTTTGAAGCAAAGGAAACATGATACTGTACAGAGGAAATTAAATCTGGCAATTATTTTCCATTTCTTATCAACGTTCTTACCCTTAACCTAACTGTTGGAAAAAAGTAAACTGTTAGTTTGGGATGAGGTTCTGTCAGTATGTGACGATATTCAATTATGCATGACCAGTCTTAAGTTAAGCACTTGGTCAGTGCTATGGATGTTTGTAAAGGCCATGCATAGTAAACAGTTGGATAATCCAATAACAATGGCCCTAGCATATATTCTGAATGGGTTGTGCTACTCCTGAAAGAGGGTTTGTGATATAGAAGTCCTCAAGATATCTTGCCAAGGGTAATTCAGCTTGGATACCAGTGGTTGAACCTCTGTATTCTATGTGGGGCTACCTTTAATGATGGTCTGGTATAAAATATGGTAGCTAGATTGATAGTAGGACCAATTTCAAATTTGAAATCACTGCATTGGTTTACAAATAGACTTCTGAGACCAATTCAGGGAACTGCTTATTACCTTTAAAACCCAATGTGGTACAGCTTACGATGCATCAGACAATAGCTTGCCATAGTCAAATCTATCCATCTGGTCTAGACATATAAGGAGAGGCTCTACAAGGATTTTTCCCTGGAAAACATACATGGAGCCAATGGTAGGTTGCAGGCGGTACGCCCCGATACGGGTGTACCGGTGCCTGCCGGGAGCACCCGGTACCGTTCCAGTACGGTGCTCTAGAGGGCTCACCCGCCTGCTGTTCTTAAATGTATTTAAGCTCTTCAGTGCTTCTGTGCACGCCACGGAGCATACGGCACCTGCGCAATGCTCTGCCGAGCAGCTGGAGCATCGTAGAGGCGTCACGGAGCATTGCAAGATACAAGGATGCATGTGCGTGCTGCATGTGTGTACATGCGCTCATGTGATGGACGCCAGGCCCTGTTGCACCATACCGGTTGCACCAGGATCTGGAACCCACCACTGCACGGGGCATGCATGGCATGGCATGCATGCCCCATGTGGTACAGTTTCCTTTGTGGTACAGTTAGCTGTTCTTGAATTTTGCAAGCAGATATAATCAATTCTATTCCAGCAAGTCTTTGTATGGAACTGACTGGCACATTGATCACATATTTGTGATTCTAGAATGGTTTATTATTATTTTTATATCACTATACTTTATATTAATATTTTGTTATTGACATAATTGTGTGAGATGGGATAGAAAGAAAAAAGTCTTCAAACGCAATGTTTATTCTTCCCTAGTTCATACCTTGATTTCCTATGACAGTAAATTCTAACCATTTTTAGCATTCATAGAAGTGACTTGATTGGATGGGTGAGAGAGAAATAGGATAAAAAATCCTGATTATCAGCATACCTAAAAACACCAAAGCTGGGTAAGAGATTGACTACACTGTCAATATTTACTAAACATAACAAAGTGTATTTTAAAACTGATGCTATTATCAGAATTAAGTTATCAGAAAAAGGAATTAAAATAATTCAAGAAATAATTTAAAGATACAGTTTTACTTACATGGGATTACAGAGATATTATTTTGGTTTTTTAACTATATTTGATCGATACATTCTAAATAGTCTAAATTTCCTCCTTTTGACAATATTATTGAAGTAATTGATATTTGAATTGAATCCTCTCACCTGATCTTTCTAAAAATTAAACTTAAATGCCCAATTGCTGTGAACATTTATGAAAAGAAGACCCAATTTTTGAATTAAAGGATCTGGAAGGATTAGAGTGAAGATCAGTTTGTTCTTCCCAGTACATTCTTGATTTGCTGGAAGTAACACTCTCAAGGATTACAGCTCTAGCCACGCAAAATTTTAAACTGGGAAAGAAAAGGTCAGAATAGGAATTAATCATATTTTGAATAAAATAAGAAAAATATCGTTGCAAAGAAAATATATTAAAAACTGCAAAGGCCATGCAGTCTATAGTCACACCAGTAACAGTAATATAATTTCATGTTTTAATAACATATTCACATTTCTGAAATAATATGTGGATACATAATGAAGTATCTCAGAATTCATGAGGGATCCATAATTTTATTTTTCAGTATACAGTATATATTGACCATTCATTGAAAATAAAAATATTGGAAGCTGGTGTGTTGCTTACAGTATTCATGTTTCAACATTCAATTTTGGTTAAATATACTGTGTACAAATTAACACCTTTCATGATGCTTTGATTCAAGGTTTGTTGATGTATATATAACAAATACAGTCTATATTGAGAAAATCCCTCAGTCTAGATTGTATAGTTTGAAAAACAGGAATTGGGTTTTTGGGGATGAAAGTGATGTCACAATAAGTATTGTGGATTAATGTTGCAGATGGACTGAAAAACACAACTATTTGTGGAATTTCAAAAAGGAAATGCTGCATCATTTTTCTCAATGCTATGAGATTATCAACCTTTCCCTATCCAGGAAAGTATCCCCTACCCTGGCAGTATTATCATCAGTCACCAGCCAAATCTACTAAAAGAGTCTTGTTCCTATAAGGGCACAGGGATCCCAGAAACTGAATTCTTGGGATCTCTCTGTTTGGGTGTGAAACAGTGGAGATAACACTAATTCAATTTGAGTATAGTACTTACAGTGATGAAGAAATTTCAGTTCAAACCCTCCAGGTACTGTATAATCCAGGAAAATACATTGTGACTTGGCTTTTGCCGTTAACATTTTTCAATTCTTCATATAATTGCATGGGGAATGAAAATTTTTTATTTTATCATATTTCAGTATCTGGTTTTGTTTTCCAAAGAAATTGGAAGTTTCTAGAGGAATTATTTAAAGCCATTTAGCTGAGTACTTCAGCTTCAACCTCAAAAATACATGGCCAAACAATAGATACAAACTCAAGGTACAAACTCGATTGTAGAAAATACGACTTTAGCAACAGAGTGGTCAACGCCTGGAATGCACTACCTGACTCTGTTGTTACATCTTCAAACCCCCATAACTTGTCCCAAACTGTCTACTGTTGACCTCACCCCATTCTTAAGAGTTCAGTAGAAGCGTGCATAAGTGCACCAGCATGCCTACCATCTCAGTCCTGCTGTCCCCATTTATTTGTTCTCATTGCCTTTGTTCATGTCCATGTTTATTCTTATACCAGTTATCTTGTACATGCTTGACAAACTAACTGACTGACTGACTGACTGACTAAATAAATAAATAAATAAATAAATAAATAAGATAGGATGTCTTTCCCATAGCTATGGTAATTGTTCCTTAATTCTATTGACTTCTCTGCCAGATGTTTGTGGATTAGCAAGACCCTTCTTTGTTTTCTTGATGTAGAGCCAGAATTCATGCGGTAATTTCAACCCATTTCTTTTTTATTTTCCTTGAAATTAATTTTAAGCCTGGATTATTTGGGAAGCTGTTTGATGACAACAAATGTATTTACTTTCTGCATCTAGAAATAAAAAACTATAGATAAGGGATAGTAAGAATATATTAATTTTGGTTATTATATAGAAGGTAAAGAGTATATTTACTAAAAGCTTTAGTAGTGATTAGTGAAATCCCACAGGAAATTATTTGCTTCTAATGCTGAATATTGTATTTCTTTAAAGACACATGTCTAGTATACTTTTTTGGGGTGGGTAGGTGGGATGCTCTAATTCCTAGACCAAGCGTATCAAACTCAATTTCATTGAGGGCCACATCAGTGTTGTGTTTGACCTTGGTGGGCCAAGGTGGGCATGGCCAGGGTGGGTGTGCCCAAGTTGACATCACTTATGTCAGGGGGAGCCTGTGGTGGCTCGAGAGCTCTGCCAGCAAAAATGGACTCCTGAACTCCCTTTTTGACAGGGGTGGCCTCCTACAAACCTCTGCCAACAAAAATGGAGCTCTGTTTTCACTGGCAGAGGCACCATGAGCCGGTCCTTCACTGTTTCCAGGGTGGCTCTGTGGCCCAGATCTAAGCACTCCGCGGGCCGGATTCTGCCTGCGGGCCTTGAGTTTGACACCCCTGTCCTAGACCATCAGTGAAAAAGAGGAACTGAACATAATTTTTAGACCAAAGGTTTGGAAATGTCCCAATTAGCTATCATGAAAATGGCATCTCCTATGCATGCTTTGCTTTTGAATATCTTCTTCGTGAATATGTCCAGTGTGTTGATTCAAAAACTGCTGGAGTTATTTTAGTGATGCAAACTAAATTGATTTTTGCAATAGGAGAAATATATGAAGACTGGAGAGGAAGAGTGATGTCAGATACCACAGTTCCATATACGATGCTCAGCAGAGAACAACATGAAGCAAGATTAGTAGAAATAACAAGACGAAAAAGGCCCAAGGAGGTATGTAAGATTGCTCCAGTTAGTAAAATGTACAGTATAGTTTAAGAATTATAGAAAAGAATGAGGAATGCAGACACCACTTAAGGAAATTCATTCTGTAACTTTCTGTTTTCTTATATAACATACTTCATTAAGTTTTAATAATTTAACTTAAAACAAAAAAGGAGAAATCCATATGATCTTACCTACATTTTTTAAAAAATGTAGAAATATTTACAACCTAAAAACTATGGTTGGATCGAGCTAGGCCCTTCCTAGTGGCAGAACAAAGAAAATTTCAGACTTAATCCCCAGTGATTATGATGTAACAATGTCAGGCCAGTTTGGTAGAGTTAATAGGTTTTTTTAAGTGGGGAAAATAGCTTTAAGAAAGAAGCATGCACAAAAAAATAAAGATTACAGCATATACTAGCTTTCTTGCTGCTGCTATTTGCAGAGTTAAAGAAGTGAGCAATTATTCATGCACTAGTTTAAGTAGTTGGTTTAGGTACTTATTGCAAGTGGAACTACCATATTCTTGGAAAGTTGTTGTTTATAACAGAAATTTTGAACTACAGCAATATCTCCATTAATAATTGTATTATGTAAATCAGAAGGCAGAAACATGGGCAGTTTATGAGTCAGTGTTAAAATAACGACACATGCATTTAATCAATTCACAGGCCATAACTATTCTGTTGGTTGCAATCAGCTGCAGCTGTGATAATTCTGAGTTGCATCTACAAATCTCCCTTGGGTTGTTGATATGCAGGTATGGCTCCTCCTGTCATGAGTGGTGATTTGATGGAATAAAAATGTGAATTTTCTGTGAGGCACATTTTCAATGATATTATATTATGAATTGTGATGTGACAATGCACATTACCCCCCTTAATTTTCTGTTTCACCTTGGCACTTATTAATTAGCAGAAGTTGTTGTGGTTTCCTAATCTGCGCTAGCTGCAAGGAAAAAAACAGGCGAGGAAGGAATCAATAGTTTTCAGACTTAAAAGTAAGTAAGTAAGTAAGTAAGTAAGTAAGTAAGTAAGTAAGTAAGTAAGTAAACTTTTATTTATAAACCGCGCCCTTTCCTAAACAGGACTCGGGGCGGTGTACAGACATATTAAAAACCATATAGATAAAAAATATAGATGTGCATAAATATATAAACATATAAACATATAAACGGAGGAGGTAGAATGTGCTGTACCAAATTTAAATTAAAATACAAATATAATTAAAATTTCCCTTTAAAATTACACAATAAGATGTTTGCCAGGAGGTTAAAGATGGGACTATACATCAGTCAAGCCAGCTAATTGGAACAGGTGGGTCTTAAGCTTCTGTCGGAAGGAGCGGAGGTCGTTAGTAGTTCAACATAGATCTGGTGAATGCTTATGAAAGCCATCAAGAGGATAGGCAAGCATCCATTAACTCAGAATTGGAAGAAAAATAAAATTCTAGAATTAGGTCTGTATAGGCTTAGACTTTTATAGTCCAGAGTAAACTGATTTTCTGCATACATAATTTCATTCTAATTGGCAGTAAAGGGGGACTAATCTTTCTGAATCACATCTGGGGCCAAATAAATCAATCCCTGACTAACGGGTTAAATTTAGCTGAGATTTACAACACTGCCTGTTGTAATGCCTGACATTACTCTCTCAAGCCTCTTGCTACTCAAAGGGTTTAAGAAAAACTCTAGACCAGGTGTCAAACTCGATTGCATTGAGGGCCACATCAGGGTTGTGTTTGATCTTGGGGGGCTGGGATGGGTATGGCCAGCTCAACATCATTTGTGTCGGTCCCTGTGGTAGCCCAAGTGCTCTGCCAGAAAAAAACAGGCTCTAAAGGCTCTGCTTTTGACTGTGATGGCCTCCTGCAACCCTCTGCCAGTGAAAATGGAGCTCGGGAGGGCTGATTGCATTTTTATTGGAAGAGGGTTGTAGGAGTCCGTCTCAGCAAAAAATGGAGCTTGGGAGCCCATTTTCTCTGGCAGAGGCACTGCAGGCCGACCCTTCATTGTTTCCAGGGTGGCCCCACAGGTCAGATCTAAGGGCTGCATCCGGCCCACGGGCCTTGAGTTTGACACCCCTGCTCTAGACTAAGGAGAAAAAAATGTTTCTCTCATTTCTGAAAATATAAAAACAATTATGACTCTTAAGTTTCATTTGTAGGTAAAACATCTAAGTTCTTTCCTAATGGAATAAAGAAAAATCAAATAGTCATATTCCAGAAATAATTGATAATTGGTTACTAAAAAAAAAAAAAAGAACATTTGGGAGAATCCAGATTGGACACATTTATTTAAGTTTTGAAGGTAAAATGCTCTCAGAAATTAATAGTTTCAGCTTCAAGTTCTCTTCCTCCAAGACCTAAGGAATAACTTCCTCATCTTATCTAATTAAAAATACTGTAATTTCACAATCCAGTATAGCTTTGGAAAATCAAGTAATATTTTACACAATTAACTAATGTATTTAATACATTATTAATACAAAACTTGTCCAATAGTTTTTTTTTTTACATTAGCTCAATAACAACTGTGCTCCCCCCCCCCCCCCACAAATTCAGGCACACGTAACAAGTGAGATTTATTTTTTTCTTTGTTTATTAGATTTATTTGCTGTCCATCTCGACTTTGATGCAACTCTGGATGGCTTGCAACAGGATCCACCACCGCTTCTTCTTTAGGGGTCAGCGGAGGATCGGCTGCGACAGCCTTGCAGAGCAGCGCGCGGAGTCCGTCTCTCTCCTCCTCCTACCAGCCGAAGGAAAAGCCCCGGGGAGACGGGCTCCACACGCTGCTCCGCCGGGCTGCAGCGCGCGGAGCCCGTCTCCCCGGGGCTTTTCCTTCGGCTGCAGGAGGAGGAGAGAGAAGCCACTTCGGCCACTCTCTTCCAGACGCCCAGCTGGGACCGAAAAGGCGCCCTTTTGACCAAGAAGGGATCAGCTGTGGATGTGGAACCGCGGGGTCTTTTCAAGTGCGTAAGCTGAGCAGAAGGAACATCCGTTCCTCAAACCCGGACAGCGCTACTCCCACCTCCCCATTGTCCGAGTTGCAGCAAGTGAAGTGCCACGAGCGGCAGGCAAAACGAGGCTTCTTTGCCAGCCTCCCAGCTGGCAAAACAGAAATTTTCGCTAACTGGAAGGTATGTGTCTGTGTGTGTGTGTGTGGGGGGGGGGGGAGAGTGAGAAAGAAAGAGTAAGAGAGAAAGGAAGGAAGGGAGAGAGAGAGAAAGAGAGAGAGAGAGACAAAGATAGAAAGAGAAAGAGAGAAAGAAAAAGAAGGAAAGAGAAAGAAAGAACGTTGGAGAGAGAGACACAAGAAGGATGGAGGGAAGGAAGGGAGGAGGGAGGAAATAAGTGGGGGAGAGAGACGAAAGAAAGAAAGAAAGAAAGAAAGAAGGAAGGAAGACAGAGGAAGAGAAAGGAAGGCAAGAAAGAAAGAGGGAAAGAGAGGCACAAGAAGGAATGAAGAAAGAAAGTAAGTGGGGGAGAGAGTCACAAGAAAGAAAGAAGAAGGAAGGAAGAAAGGAAGAGGGAGAGAGAGACACAAGGAAGGAAGGAAGGAAAGAAAGGAAGGAAGGAAGGAAAGAAAGAGGGAGAGAGAGACACAAGAAAGAAAGGAAGAAGGAAGGAAGAAAGAAAAAGAAAGAAAGAAAAAGGAAGAGAACTTATGATCACAATTGAGACCAAAATTTTGGTTCCTAACCAAGAGCATTGTTAATTGAGTTTCACCACATTTACAAGTTGGTCACTCCCACCCGGTCACATGACCGCTAAGCCACGCCCACAAAATAGGCCACACCTACGGAATAGGTTCTAAACAAATTTGAAACCCACCACTGGTACAATGGGATTTTATCTTCATCCATCAACCACTCTTAGTCCCTCATTGGGGCCCCAAGCCAGCTGGCAGAACCAGACCTTCAGGGATCCAAATATCAGAAGGGTGAGAGCAGATCTTGCCTCAGGGGGTACGATATTCCAAAGGACAGGAGCCACAGCAAAAAAGGCTCTTCTTCTGGCAGCAGAATTCCTTGTCCAAAGGTCCCCAGCATGCCTCTTTTGCCAACATAGGTGAGCTGGGTCAGTCTCACTGGGGTGAGATCGTGGTTCTGAAGTAACTTGGACCCATGCTATGCAGAACTTTAAAGCTGATAACCAAACTGGCAGCCAGTGCAGTTGATAGAGCAGTGGTATAACATGGACCATTCTAAAGCCCCAAGAACTGCCAGTGCTGCAGCACTCTGTACCCATGGCAGTTTCTGAATGCTCTTCAAGTATAGTCCAAGCATGAGATGGACAAGGATTCAGTGGCTAAATGCAGGGGCTCCTGATCCAGGAAAGCCTGCCACTTGTGGTCAACATGAAGTTGTGCAAAAGTTCTCCTGGCCTCTTTGAGCAGGAATCGTGAGTCCAGGAGAAGCACCTGGTTGCAGATCGGGTCTGCCTGGGCTAGTGCAACCCCATCCAGAACTAACGTTCTTAAAGTCCCATATCTTGAAGCTTCATGCACCCAAAGCTATTTGGTCTTAACAGCATTCAACCAAAGACTTTTGTCCCCCACTCAGGCCCCTACATGATTCAGGCCCCTTGAAAGGGCAGCAACAGCATCACTTGGATCACATGGTGGAGATCAGTGGTGGGTTTCAAAATTTTTTAGAACCTCTTCTGTAGGTGTGGCCTGCTTTGTGGAAGTGGCTTGCCGGCCATGTGACCAGGTGGGAGTGGCTTGGCAGTCATGTGACTGGGTGGGCGTGGTCAACTTGTAAAATGTGGTGAAACTCACTTAACAACGCTCTTGCTTAGCAACCAAAATGTTGGCTCAGAAACTCTGGCATTTGAAGCACACAAGTCTTAAAGCTGTCAAGTTACAAGACCCTTGCACCTTTAACCCTTTAGAAAAAAACCCCCAGAGGTGTTCAAACTTGACAGCTTTAAGACTTTAAGGTTTAGATAGGACTCTTAGAGGCGGGCGGGACGATTGGTGAGCCAGCCAATCAGTGAGTGGTGGAACCTCTTCTATAGAAGAGGTTAGAACTGGCAGGAACCCACCCCTGCTACCTACCTACCTACGTACCTACCTACCTACCTACCGACCGACCTACCTACCTACCTACCTACCTACATACATACATACATACATACATACATACATACGTATACATACACACTTTTCCTTTCTTTCAATGTTTTTTTCTATCTGTTCCAAAGAACAGGTTAAACCAATACATCAATGGGTTATATTTCTGTTGCTGTTTACCTTAGCCAGATGCATTTAATTCAGAAAAAGACTTCAATATTCCTTACAAATATATCTTTCTTTTGCACAATATTCCTTAATCTATCTGAACTCTCACATTGCTGTTTTTCTCGGTAAATTTATGACACTTCATACATGCACAAAACAAAATTGAGGCTCTTCTTTTTAAAAGATGCGAGTTTAAACATACAGGTTTTAATGCGTGAAGCTCTCTTTTACAGTTTCTGTGTGGTATGGCGGGTGGTCTTCTAAAGCATTAACATACATAATTTTTATTTCAGTGTGTTGAACCCCAATTGGAACCATTTGTGTTTTCTATTGCTTGTATTAGAGATAAAAATGGGAGAATAAAACTGCATTGTTTTGAGTGCCTCTTTGGATTACAGCCACAGGTTGAATAGAAATATTGCTTCATATTCTCCAGCCATTTTCCACTCTCTTGTATTGAAACGTTTAATTATCCACTGTTTCCATGTTTATTGCAATTTATTCTAAGCATTGCATTTAGTTTAAAGCAAAGCCTTCCTAACTTCCTCCCTCCCTTCTCCTCCTCTTCCCTAGAAGACGAAGACACATAAATATAATTAATGAGAAAGTGAAAAGGATTGGGCCACATTTAGACATATTTGAAGCTTTTAAAAAACTCCGAAAAGTTCCTTCACAGGAAAAAATTGAATCAGCTGCGACCTGTATTCAAAAACTTTTCAAAGGATGGTTTGACCGTAGCAAAATGAAAAGAATAAAAGTGAAGGTAATGTATTTTAATTTCATTAATATGAGAAATTCCCTTGTTGTGAAATGGGGCCCTGTGAGGCAGTTGGGCCTGCTGATAGTATACCTGGCTCCCCGCCATACATCAGCGACCCTGCCTGAGCTCCTCGAGCTAATCTCATCGGTGGCGGTTGAGACCCCCAAACTTTTAGTAATGGGGGATTTTAACCTGCTGTCGGTGGGAGAAGCATCAGAGGGGGTTCGGGAGTTCATGGCTTCCATGACAGCCATGGACCTGACTCAAATGATTCAGGGCCCGACACACGAGGGAGGTCACACCTTGGACCTCGTTTTTGTCTCTCGCCAGTGGTTGAGTGATCTGGGAGGAGTGAATTTAACCATCACTCCTCTATCATGGTCAGATCACTCACTCCTCCGACTTGACTTCCCTGGTGCTACCCCTCGCTGCGGGGAGGTGGAACCGGAAAACACTAGATGGTTCCGCCCCAGGCGCTTGATGGAACCAGACAGGTTCCAGACGGAGCTTGGGCCACCTCCTGCAGCCCTGACCCGCCCTCGGGTAGAGGACCTGGTGGCCGCGTGGAATAATGCGACTACCGGGGCCTTGAACCGGGTGGCGCCTTTGCGGCCTCTCCGGCGGCAACGATCCACCCTGGCTCCTTGGTTCACCGAGGAGCTAAGGGTGATGAAGCGCCGCAAGAGATGCCTAGAGAGTCGTTGGAGATCCTCCCGATCCGAATTGGACCGAGCACAGGTACGAGCCCATTTAAGGACGTACCTAGTGGCATTGAGAACGGCCAAACGTCGATATTGTGCCGCTCTCATTGCATCCGCAGAGAACCGCCCTGCCGCCCTGTTTCAGGTGTCCCGCTCCCTTCTGTTTCAGAGGCCGCGGGAGGCCCCTCTACAGGGTAGAGCAGAGGAGTTTGGGAAATATCTGCTGGATAAAGTCGCTCAAATCCGGAAGGATTGGGTCCCCTTCAGTGGCCCAGTCGAGACGCCAGTGGCGAGTCTTGAGAAACCTTTTTGGGAGGAGTTTGACTTGGTTGCCATCGAGGATTTGGACAGATTGCGTGGACGACTGCGACCTACCACATGTTTGCTGGACCCGTGTCCCTCCTGGCTTGTACTGGCTTCCTGGGAGGTTACACGCGACTGGCTCCTGGGCCTAGTGAACGCTTCGTTGGGTGAGGGGTCTCTCTCGGCCGCCTTGAAAGAGGCGGTGGTGAGACCCTTGCTCAAGAAGCCTTCCCTGGACCCTACGGAGCTGGCCAATTATCGTCCTGTCTCCAACCTTCCCTTTTTGGCGAAGGTTGTAGAGAGTGTGGTGGCTTCTCAGTTCCCACGTCATCTGGAGGAGAATGATTATCTAGACCCGCGCCAGTCCGGCTTTCGCCCTGGGCACAGCACTGAGACGGCCTTGGTCGCGTTGGTAGATGATCTCTGGAGGGCCAGAGATAGGGGTTGCTCCTCTATCCTGGTCCTATTAGACCTCTCGGCGGCTTTTGATACCATCGACCATGGTATCCTGTTGCACCGACTGGAGGGGTTGGGGGTCCGGGGCACCGTTTTGCGGTGGTTCGGCTCCTACCTCTCCGGCCGGACGCAACGTGTGTTGGCAGGGGAGCAGAGGTCGACCCTAAGCTCCCTTACTTGTGGGGTGCCACAGGGGTCGGTCCTCTCGCCGCTCCTGTTCAACACATACATGAAGCCGCTGGGTGAGATCATCCGTGGTTTCGGGGTGGGATATCATCTGTACGCTGATGATACTCAGCTGTACATTTCCACCCCGAACCACCCCAACGAGGCCATCGAAGTGATGTCCCGGTGTGTGGAAGCCGTACGGGTCTGGATGGATGACAACCGACTCAGGCTCAACCCTTCCAAGACGGAGTGGCTGTGGCTTCCGGCCCCCCGGTTCAACCAGATAATTCCATCTCTGGCCATTGGGGGCATTCAACTTGCCCCCGTGGAGCGGGCGCGCAATTTGGGCGTCCTCCTGGATGCCAGGCTGTCCATGGATGAACATGTGACAGCCGTGGCCAGGGGGGCGTTCCACCAGGTTCGCCTGGTGCGCCAATTGCGCCCACTATTGGACCGGGACGCCTTACGCACAGTCACCCATGCGCTGGTGACGTCTCGCCTGGACTACTGTAACGCTCTCTACATGGGGCTTCCCTTGAAATGCACTCGGAGACTGCAGTTGGTCCAGAATGCGGCCGCGCGGGTGATTATGGGGACTACCAAGTACTCCCATGTGACACCTCTCCTGCGCGAGCTGCACTGGCTTCCTGTGGTCTATCGAGTGCGTTTCAAGGTTTTGATTACGATCTTTAAAGCGCTCCATGGCTCAGGACCTAGTTACCTGCGGGATCGTATTCTGCCCCATACATCCCTACGATCCATCCGCTCGCACAGAGAGGGACTTCTCCAGGTGCCGTCTACCAGACAGTGCCATGGGGCGGCGCCTAGGAGCAGAGCCTTCTCTGTGGCGGGCCCAGCCCTGTGGAATGACCTCCCCCCGGATATTAGGACTACTACTGACCTCCGCTCCTTCCGTGTCAAGCTCAAGACCCACCTTTTCCAAATAGCTGGCCTGGCTCGACCATAACTTCGTAACGCTCCTGATGGGTTTTTTAATTTGGTAATTTTATTAGGGGATTTTAAATTGTATTTTTAACTGTCTTTCACTTAAGTCCATCCTCCTCCATGCACATATGTATATGTCTCTGTTCTCTGGTATATATGTTTGTCTTATGTGTATTTTTTATCTGTTTGATTGTACGCCACCCCGAGTCCTTCGGGAGAGGGTTGCGGCTAATCAAATAAAATTATTATTATTATTATTATTATTATATTGTGATGGACTATAATGGATTATATCTCTGGCATGTTTGCATTACTGTAGCTAGTACCTTGTTCAGCTTGAACAGTAATGACTGATATAAAAGAACATTAGCCTCAAAATTTGAAAGATGCAGTTGATTTATACAAGAAATAATCCCTATACAAATCTGAAAGCCCAATGATTTTTACAGCCCTTACTAGAGAATACTGGGCCATTTGGACAAAATAGTCTGGTCTATTAAAAGGGCAGTTTTCTGTTTAGCACAAAAATATATTGTCCACAGTCTCAAACTCAATAGGGACTTCATTTTACCCATTATCAAGTTGCTATACACAACAATTGATAGATTGTTCCAACCATTCTATGGTTTTCCTGGCTTCTTTTTGTCTTCTGGCTAATTGTAGCCATCTCTTTGTGTGCGTGTGCGAAAAACCAGTATTTTCTGTCCCAAAGATGCTTTTTCCCCAAAAGACAACTGGACTTCATTTTTCTTTTAAGGCATTTTGCTTCTCAACCAAGAGCATCTTCGGTTCTGCCTCAATGGTAGAGAATAGAAGGATTTATATTCCCTGCAGCCATCTGGTCGTTAGTTCTCATTCTGAGAGTTGTTGAGGGCACTTGGAGCTTCATCTATGCCATCAGAGTAATCTGAATAGGGTGGAACCTTCTTGGAACTGCTGAAAGGACTGTGTTGTAAACAGGAGATAGACCCTCCCCCCTAACATTGAATAGAGAGGGCCATTCAATTTTAATATACATGCCTTCTTTGACTCTTTCAAACCATTGGTCCTCTTGGTCCAGAATGTGGACTTTTCTGTCTTCAAAAGAGTGGCCTTGGTCTTTCAAATGCAGGTGGATTACTGAATCTTGTCCTGGTGAGTTTGTTCTCCTATGTTGTGCCATGCATTTATGAAGTGGTTGTTTTGTTTCTCCAATGAACATATCTTCACATGTCTCACTGCATTGCCCTGCAGATATCACATTGTTTGTTTGTGTCTGGGTGTTTTATCCTTGGGGTGGACAGACTTCTATTTTAGTGTATTCTTGGATTTAAAGGGTGCATGTATCTTGTGTTTGTGTAAAATCCTCTGGAACTATTCTGATATTCTTGCAATGTATGGAACAACAACATTGCTTTGTTTATTGTTCTCTTCTTTGTCTTTTATAGAGGTGGTCCTACTGGGACTATCTTTTTTTGGATTTGATGGAGGGCCAACTGGGGTAACCACATGTTCTGAGGGCTTCCTTGATTTGTTTTAGTATTTTTTCTCTTCCATCTTTGCTGGTAGGCACATCTTTAGCCGGTGATGTAGGGCTCTGATCACGTCAAGGAAAAACAAAGTCCAGATTGGGGACAACCATAACCTACATGACTGAGAATCTCATAGACATCTAGTATTTTCTGTTACCAGATTATTAGATATATAGCACTTCAGCAAACTTTGATCTTTGCCATAAAATCCTTTAGTCTTTAGTATCAAAATGCAATATTACAGGGAAATTTTTTCTTGTTTTTATGACAATTTCTGGAAGGTTTTCTTACTTTGTGCACCTATAATTCTTTACCCTGTAAATGTTGTTTTTCCCAATACCACTTTACATGTATGTAGGTATGTATGTATGTATGTATGTATACACACATGTACACACACACATATACATATATTTGTAATTACAGGCTAAAAACCATGGTCCTAATATGTTAGCTGTTATAAAGGATTATCGTAGAATGATGTTTCGAATTAAACGCCTTTGTGGCATCTTGGATACAACTACACCACTAATATTTGAACAACTGGAAGACTGGCTTGACAATAAAATGCGTATGTATTTTTCAGAATAATCTGTTGAGATTATTGTTACCATATCTTTGTTAACTATTTCAAAAACTATTTAATACCTTCAATTGAGGTTGCTTACATTTTCTCAAAGGTGGTGCCTTTTTTAATAGAATTGATAATATATCCTGCTTTCCCCAAAATAAGACCTCCCCGGATAATAAACCAAATTAGGCTTTTGAGCCCGTGTGCTAAAATAAGTCCACCCCCCAAAATAAATCCTCTCCAAAAATATTGCAACACAGCAGCAGCCATGAGGTGACCACACTTGCTGCCTCCTGCACTTTAAAAATAATAAGACCTCCCAGAAAATAAGGCCACGTGCTTATTTAGGGGATCCAAAAAATAACACTGTCTTATTTTTGGGGAAACACAGTAAATTACATCTTTTGGGAGAGACACCATAGTTTATTGATAGACATTTTCCCCTGCAGGAACCCCAAATGTAATCTGTATCATTTTCACTTAAATGTATCATGTGACTGTTAGATTCTGGGCAGTAAAGATATATCTTGGTAAAATACTATTACTATTTTTCCGAGCACTGTATGTTCTGGCAGAGTACTTTATGTTGCTAGCATTTATGTTGCTAGCCTAAAATACCCAAATGATAGACATTCAGACATCCCCAACAAAAAGCAAGCAAAGAAACGAACAAACCAGAAAGAAGCATGCTAAAATTCTTGACCTTTTCTCCTTCTTGTACTTCCTTGTCTGAGAAACTTTAGCTGGACTCCAAAAACAACCTGGGGAAAGTACTGACAAGAGTTAAAATAGCCATGTTGCAAGCAAGAAGTGGGGAAAAACCATTTAGCATCCACTTCACTCATTATGTTTCAGTCCTATATGTAAGATAGGAACAACACCAGAGGTGGTATTCAGCAGGTTCTGACCAGTTCTAAAGAAACGGTAGTGGAAATTTTGTGTAGTTTGGAGAACTGGTAAATACCACCTCTGACTGGCCCCGTCCCCATCTATTCTCTGGTCCAGAGTCCCAGCTGATCAGGAGGAAATTGAGATTTTACAGTATCCTTTACTTGCCACACCCACCAAGCCATGCCCACCAAGTGCCCACAGAACCGGTAGTAAAAAAATTTGAATTTTTGAAAAATTTTGCATTTTTGATGTACTGAATAATACATCTGCAAATTCTGATGATTTCATTAGCTATTTGCCTGGCTGGTTTGATCTGGAAGGTTGTGTGTTGATTTCCATTGATTTAAGCAAGGTCATCTATTGAGACCCCAGATTTTCTCAAAATATCCACTGGTATGTGATTCTCCTTGAAATTTAAATTCTCCTCCCACTCTACTATTATTTGGAAGATATAGCTATTCTCCTAGGCCTTTGGTGAGGATGATTGATGTCCCCTTTCTTCCTTTTCGTTTGCTTTCTCTGCCATAACGGTTCCTTTGTTTTGTGTTGTTTTTGTGCTTTTTGTATTGTTCCTTGTTTTAAAATGTGTTTAATAATTTATAAACCACCCTGAATCAATTGGAAGCAGGTGGTAGGTTAATGTTATGATTATTAATATTAACAATAATAGTAACAAGATGTAAAAATAGGATAATTGTATGACAAAATACATTAGGATGTCATAAGGATGGAATTGTGTTATATAACAAGACAATCTGAGATCGTGCTGCCATCTGAATTGGCTCAACTAAGAAGTATACAAGCTCATTGGCTGCATTTGCACAATCCTCGGCTAAAATATGATTGATGTGTCTGCTTAACATAGCCAAGAATTTGCAAGTGTCATATTTACCTTTTTAAATTATTTTCAGTTTTCAATAAGCTAATTGGTTAATGGTTCATGTGTTTTATAAACTTGAAAATATGGTACGTTTTTCTATTTTATTATTTTGTCATTCAGAAGTGTTATATAAATTACCAAGAAAGAATTGTATTTTTGTTTAACATGTTTGCTTGTAAAAAAGCTGTCAGATAAAAGATTTTCAATTTGAATTCTATAGATGCACTCATAAGACACCATAATGTTACATAAGGCTACAAACATTTAAGTATCTAAATTCTGTTGAAATCAATAGAGAATTGCAATATCAGGGAGGATCAATCTGCTTAATACACTGAAAACTCAAGTATATTTTGCATACTTTTCAGTGCACAATTAACTATTGAAATAATTTTCATTCTTTGAATAAAACTTAATTGTGTCTAGCTAACACTGGTTATTTTCAGGGGCATGTGTGTCAAATATATCTTACATTTTTTTTATCTCTTAATAGAGATATTTGCACTGATTTTTATGAATGCATACTCATTTTTTAACCATGAGAAATTGTGTTGTTCTTATTGAGCATTTTTATTTAAGAAATGCCACAATCTTTATTTAAGAAATGTCACAATCTTTATTTAAGAAATGTCACAATCTTCAAAACAAAGCAGGATCCACAGAAAAGCTTTAGAAAGTAGCAGAAAAAAGAAAGCAAGAAAAAAAAATCCCCCAGTCAAGGTATATGCAAATCTAAATCTCAATACCTTAATTCCTATGAAAGGTTTTCCCATCTTCATATTTCAAAACTTGATTCAATCTACAAGATGCATCTTCCCCAGTTTTAATAAAGGAAAATGAATAAAAGACGTTTAGGCCAAATACTTCAACCTCTACTAATGATGTCATTATGCTTCTAGTGCTTTTTTTTTTTAAACAAAGTTTTATTGGTTTTTTGGTGTTTTACAAAAAGGAAAAGGTATGGGGAAAATTACAAATTGTGGCAGCCGCAAACTGCGGTAGGTATACCCCCCCTCCAGACTCATGGTGTACATTTGCATAGCATTCAAATATTACATAATAACATATAGTCAGTGTGGTAAATTCATTAATAATTTCAGTCAATTTATGTCATGTGGATTTTCTTACTTATTTGTGTGATCTGAGCTTTCTTGATGTCGCCCCATCTCCCCCCGTTGGCAGTGCTCTGGCCCCTCCCGTGTCTTGTGCATCTACTGGGATATCTTCTGGTTTTTCTAGGAGTAGTTAATTTTTTTCCATAAAGGCCTGCACCTCTATGGGTGTATTAATTCTGACCCTTGTCTCCTCCCAGAATATTAACATACCTTCAGTCAGCAACCAACGAAACCACACCCCCTTCTGGTATAATTTATTCGCCAATTGCGAATAATATTTTCTTTTCTCCCTCACTTTCTTGGGGATCTGTTTCAGTATGGTTATCTCCTTATCTTTGTATGTCAGGGCTTGTCCCCTTTGTGTATTCAGAATTTCATCTCTTGTGCTTTTCCTAAGAAATTTAATGTGTACCTCCCTGGGGACATTGTATGTTCTAGCATATGCGGAGTTCACTCTATAAACCAGGTCTATTTCCCACCCCATCTGTTGTTTTTCTTTCTGAATATACTCAGCCAAAATAGTTGTCATGATGTCCCTTATATTTTCATCATCTGTCTCCATCACATTTTGAAACCTAAGATAAAAAGACATTCTCTCAAACTCTATTTTCATTTGTTGGGTGTCAAGCTCTTTGTTTCCCTTCTGCACGCCCTCTACCCCCCCCTCATCTCAGCCGCCCCCCCTCCAAGAGATCCAGTCTCTGTGAGTTCTTATTAATTTTTTCCTGGTTCCCTCTAATTTCTTCTTTCATCTCCTTCAGTTGTTTCTTTATTTCCTCTTGTCCCTGTAGAATTTGCTGAAACATTTGATGAAACTCCAAGTCCGTAGTTTTAGCTTGTTTAAAGGCTGTCAATGTTGATTGTGTACTCGGACTTGAGGTTGCAGATGTCGGGGCAGAGGCAGCAAAGCCAGGCTTTCCAGGAGGTGGTCTTTTAGAAGTCATTATTAGTAATAAAGGGCCCAGTCAGTATAGAGAGGAATCAGTCAGAGTGGTAGAGCAGCCAAGGGAGTCCGGGGGGTAGAGAGACCAGGCACAGGGGAACTCTCTAATCACCCTGGCAGGGAACAGGCGTTTTTCACTCCAGAAAGTTCAAAAACAAACAATCCACAAGAGAATTATCCAAATAACACGGAGACAAAGACCGGAAGCCTGAAGCTGAGAAGTGGAGTCAAGTTCACCTTTCATGAAGACAACGGAAGTGTGCCATCTTGCCCTGCCAACTTCGGGTACTGAGGCAAAAAATAAAGTTTTCAAAATTCAAAGTTCCCAAGGCTTCCAGTTCACATTGTCTTAAAACCTAAAGGTTTAAATCTGAAGATCCATTTAGTTGGAGTGTGACCTATTTGGTTTGGCTCTCCCCCTCCTCCTTCCCTTGGGGCTACGAGCACGTTTGTTTCTAGCCGCTTGTCCAAGGGGGGGGGAAATCCCCCTCCCCTCCAGCCGCACTTCTCCAAGTTAGCCAAAAGTTCCAATTAACACAACTGACAAGTTTTAGAGTTGGTGATAGGTATGAAGGGAGTCTACACCTCACCGCACCGCCGCCGCATCCTTCAGCTTTCTTTTTTTCTTCCGGACAGCCTCACAGCGAAGACGCTTCAGCGCGCCTCCCCTTCGCGCTCCTCGGTGCCTGGAGCGAAGCGAGAGCCCCCCGATGGCCGCCACCGATGCAGGGGTCCTCCCGCCGTGCCGCTCCTCCGGCAGAACGCCTCTCCGGGGCGTCCTGTGCCCCCCAAGGGGTGGGGAGCCCACCGGGGATGCGCGGGGCGAGAACCGGAAGTCGCTTCTAGTGCTTTTTAAAGAGGTACGAAGGGCAGATAACATGAAATGATGTTGACATTTGTTGATAGACTCTAAATGCTAAATATTTTTATTATGCAAGAAGAATAAGTGGCTAAGACATTTTGTTCTGCAGGAGATATCCACTCAAATGCATTTGCAAATTCCAAGCCATGCTTTGGTATTAGAACAAATTATGAGGCTGTTTTTTTGAACAAACAAACAAACAAACAAACAAACCTGTCTCCATAGATTGAAATGGCTCTCCTCTTAGCTAACCATGTGCATTTGACCAAAATTTGTTGACTTGTTTTGTGTGATTTATCCACCATTTCAATTCAAAAGACTAATTTAGTTAATCTACATATACTAATGATAAAATAAAATAACAATAATCAATACAAAGCATCATGTTACATTACACACTGGTGCCAACTATTCAAAAAGTCAATTCCTAAAGGTCTTCCAAAAGACTCCGGTTTTTACCAGTTTCCAGATTGCCACTAGAGTAGGCACTATCAGGTGGATCAGGTGAGAAAAATCTATGTAGAAATGTGATATTTTACATACAAAGTCCAAAGCACCCAGAATGGTATCCAGCATTTTATTATTCATGTGACTTGATCCTCCTGGTTGATTATAAATTAAACATGCTGGGAACATCACAACATTAATTGAAATGTACCTTGCAAGCTAATCTGTTTGAATCTACTTGATTGTAGATTTCAGGAATGAAGTGGGGGAAGCCACCTGCCCCTCCCAGAAGAATGAAATATTTTGAGGAATATTAAAAAAGGCAGAATGTTATATTTCCCTAAATGAGAAATGGAGAAACATGCTTTTTTTTTAGTGGCAGGAAGAAAACTACTCTTACTAGCCCCCCCCCCAAGCAGTTATTTTGTGCCCATTAAGAAAGATTGGGCCAGCCTATCTACAAAACGAAAGACCTTCAGCTCCAGGATGATGGGATTAAGAAGAACAGGACATGATCCTCCAGGACTAAATAGGATTAATCCACTACTATTTAGCAGAAGATTCAGAGCTCGCTAACTGCACAATCTCCTAAGGGCATTTCAGACATTGCATGATTCCCCAGTGCTGTCCAAACGTCAACCAAACCTGGGAACTCAGACAAACACGTAGGATTCACATTTCCTCTTTTGCCTGTAGAGCCAGCTATAACCCCTACATGACCCCATAGGAACCTGACAATAGAATGCATGCTCTTGCACAGGAACAGGAAGTTCAAATGCAAAGCCCAAAGAAGGTATAACACCCCCACCCCCACTCTCAACTCCGTTTCGTCAGATGACCCAGGACTGCGGTTGGTTCTGTTCATCATTACACCATCTGTCCAATCAGTCTCCATGTTTCCAGTGTCTTTCTCCCAGCTTGGAACTGAACCAGATGGATATTTCTTCCCACAGAAGCAACTTCAAATGTGTATATTTTTTCTCTCTGAACTAGAGTATTAGAATGACCCTTCTGACCAATATATCAAGGTATTCAAGTTGCATTAAGTTATTTTGATATGCAAGACATATTTAATTATCTTTGCATTTTAATATTGGACTTGTTATCTATGTGTAAATTCATATGTAGTCAAAGAAGTACCTTGTGCCCATGACATTGATCTGGGACAAACTCAGTTTGCAAACAAATTCAAATTAGAAAAATCTAAAGGCATCCCTAACCCAGAATACACTAGTGATGACTGAGCATTCTTAGCATTGATACAAGTCCGTCACCTACTTGGTGAACTTTAATGGAAAAAAATATCCTAAGGCTATTCAACAAACAATGTTGGTAGAATGTGTTGCATTTGTAATGCATCCCGTATAAATAAGCATAGTGTCCCAATGAGTCATACCCAGTCAATTAAATATAGAACAATATAGAGAAAATAAACATAAACCCAAATGCACATATATTGATAAAAATAACACAGGCAGCAGAAATTAGAAAGGACATATACATAAGATAACTAAAATAAGATAAGATAACCATCAGGATCTCAATCAGAAGAACTGAACTGGCTTGAGACAAGAACCATATCAAAATCATACTAGTAGCAAAAGATAGTGATGTCCTCCTAAGAAGAACTTAATCAAGGGTCCTTTCTTGAAAAGACTCTTTGGTTTTTCAGAGTTTTATATTCTTGATGGAGAATGAGGCGTCAGGACTCATTGAGGTACGTGCAACAACTTTGATTAGAACAAAATAACTAGAACGCACGGTATCAACAACTTCAGCACCTTGCTCTGTTTGACAGCTATTTATACGGGAGCTGTCAAGCAGAGCAACCAAAAGCCTGTTTCCAGCCCGGTGCATCTTAGCCAATAGGTGTGAGCCTTTGGTTGCTGGGCTGTCAGTCGTAAGTCGAGGACTTGCAGTTGGTCGTAAGTCGAGGACTTAAGACCGGTCGCAAGTCAAGGACTTTACAGGAGATTGAGCATTTTGGATTAAATAATCAACACAGTGTAGTCATTTCGTGATGTAGAAACTCAGTTTCCTGAAATGGCCCTTTCTGCCTATTTAATAGGAGGCTGCTTTTGATTGAATATGCAGAAAATATGCACCCCTAATGCTTCATTTAATGAATGTATAGGAAAGTCCTTCTTTTAATAGCACTAGAAATTTAGATATATTACATAATTAAAACTTTCTTTAGTCAGACATTGATACCATAATAAATAACCGTATTTTTCGCCCTATAAGACGCTCCGGAATATAAGACGCACCCAATTTTAAAGGAGGAAAATCTAGAAAAAAAAAGATTCTGAACCAAATACTATAGTAAAATATTTTATATCAACTGTATAAAGTTAACAGCAGTTTAAGAACAATTTTATGTCAACCATGTAACACAGGGGTGTCCAAACTTTTTTCAAAGAGGGCCAGATTGGATGAAGTGAACATGCTGGAGGGCTGAACATTTTTCCGAACATTCTTTGAACAATAACAATTAAATGCAAATGAATTATTTTATGCCAAGTTAATTGCAAATGGCATACTTTTCATTTCATAACATTAAGATCAACTGACAGCTGAGTTTTCACAATGTATGCATCTTTTCCCTGAAGACTCGTGTTTAGTACATTCATATGCTTTCTTTCCTCTTTCCGTCTTACTTGTCTATCCTTCCTTCCACCCTCCCTTCCTCCTTCCCTTCCTTCCTGCCTCCCTTCCAGTTCCCTCCTTCCTCTTTCCTCCTGCCTGCCTGCCTTCTTTCCCTCCTGCTTATCTATGCTTCCTTCCTTCCTTGCACCTCCCTCCCTCCCTTCTGCCTGCCTTCTTTCCTCTTTCCCTATCCTCCTATCCTTCCTTTCTCCCTCCTTCCCTGCCTCCCTTCCAGTTCCATCCTTCCCTCCTTCCTTCTGCCTCCTTCCTGCCTGCTTGCCTTCTTTCCTCTTTCCCTCCAGTGTGTCTGCTTTTCTTTCCTTCCTTCCACCTCTCTTCTGCCCTCCTGCTTTCTTTCCTCTTTCCCTCTTACTTGTCTATCCTCACTCCCTACTCCCCTCCTTCCCTCCTTCCCTGCCTGAGCGGGCTTCTTGCATGGCCCCAGCCCTCCAGCCGGTGGCTCATCTAAAACTTTTAACTTCCCAATCTAGCGTTCTCCACCCACCCACCCCCAATCCGCCCGGATCTGTCATGCAGCAAAGAGATACAGTAGCTGGGCGCAATAGCAGCAATAGCAATAAGCAGATCCGGAGAGATTTGGGGTTGGGGGTGGAGAACGCTAGATGGGACACAATCAAACTTGATTCAAAGGCTTTCGCTCCTGAGATCGGTGCGCTGCCATCCAAAATCGCTGCAGCGCCCGCTTTACCTGCCGCTTCTCAGGCGGTTCCAGGCGGCAGAGATCATAGTAATAGCATTTTGGATGGCAGCGCAACGATCTCAGGAGCGAAAGCCTTTGAATCAAATTTGATTGTGTCCCATCTAGCGTTCTCCACCCCCAACCCCGGAGAGATTTGGGGTTGGGGGTGGAGAACGCTAGATGGGACACAATCAAACTTGAAATGCAGAAAATGGGTCAGTATAAGCTTGTTCACGTGCCCCCCACCCATCCTTGCCTGCCTTCTAAAGCCCCCATGTAACAAGCTTAAAGAGTTGGCAAAACAATTATCTTTGCAAGCCCAGTGAAAATTGAGCCATATGCCTATTCATTTGTCCACTGCTAACAAAGTCTCAGGAACAATTTATTCAAAGTAACCTTATATCAGACAATAATTTTAGCACAAAATTTATTTTTTTGTACAAAAGAAATGCTAGTCCCTGTCAAATATCTCAAGTCTTATTTTTAAGAGAATAGAAAGTGGTTCTTTTGTGTCCCTGCTAATACAGTATTTTATAAAAGTCTGTTTAGCTTTTCACATATACTGCCAAAAGAATTTTTAGTTTGTGGCTTCTTGCAGTTATGACTTCCATCTGTTTCCCTTTATTCGTTTATCATTCCGGATTCCAGTTTTCCCCTTTTGGTTTTGGGATGGTATTTTATAGAGATTTTTTTTTTTAAAAAAAAATAATCTCTGGTAGATTAGATTGAAAATGTATGCAATTATATATTTGCAGTTAAAAGTTTTTGTGACGTTTAAGGTTTGAACTTCCGACTTTAGAGAGCCTGGGAACTTTCCCCTGTGCGTCCCACCCCCAAAACTATCTTTAGAATGGACCACCAAACTTCATTCCTCTTTTCTCATCCTTTCGACAGGAGCTTCTTAACGCTTTTTCAAGACAACGCAAATGTATTCTGCATACGCTTTAGATAATTATAGAAAACGACTGTTTGAGTGTCTCTATTTCTGCAGGTCTGTATGTGTCTATTTGAGTGATATATAAAATCTCTTAACTAATTAGACTTAAAACTTGATTTTTAGCAAGTAAGTGACAGCTTCCAAAAGTAGGAAATTGCCGTTTTCCTTCATAGGATGATTTTTTAAAAAAAATATCTTTTGCTCTGGGTTCTCACATTCCCAAAATAATTCTAACCTTCTCTTTATTTTCCTTCCTCGCTTCCTAACTTCCTTCCATCCTAACTTGCTTCTTTCATCTTCCTCCCCCTTTTCTCTCCCTCCTTCCCTAACTTCCTTCCTTCCTTCTCTTTCATCCTCCTTCCTCCCTCCCTAACTTCCTTCTATCCTAACTTCCTTCTTTCATCTTCCTCCCCCTTCTCTCTCCCTCCCTCCCTAACTTCCTTCCATCCTAACTTCCTTTCTTTCATCTTCCTCCCTCTCTCTCTCTCTTCCCCCTTCTTAACTTCATTCTCTTTCATCTTCCACCCTCCCTTCCTATCTTCCTTCCATCCTAACTTCCTTATTTCATCTTCCTCCCCGCTCTCCCTCCCTCCCTTTCTAACTTCCTTCCTTCCCCCCTTACTTCCTAACTTCCTTCCATCCTAAGCTTCTTCTCTTTCATCTTCCTCCCTCCCTCTCTTCCTCCCTTCCTTCTTAACTTTCTTCCTTCTCTTTCATCTTCCTCCCTCCCTCCTTCCCTCCCTTCCTAACTACCTTCTGTCCTAACTTCCTTCTCTTTCATCTTCCTCCCTCCCTCCCTCCCTCCCTCTCTCCCTCCCTTCCTCTCCTCCCTCCTCACATTCCAAAAATAATTTCAACCTTCAATGTGGTAAAAAAAATGGTCTGGGGTTTTTTTTGGTCAATAAATGTTTGCCATCTTAAAATAATAATAATCTCTGGTAGATTAGATTGAAAATGTATGCAATTATATATTTGCAGTTAAAAGTTCAGACTAGGACATTGAGCTGCATTGTCCCACAGAGTGAAGATTCCATCTTTGAAGATTGTGATAACTGCTTACTTTATAAATCTCTTTTTATCTATCTTTTAAAGTTGCTTTAACTAGCGGTTATTATACAATCTTCTAAAAAAAGCAATCCCTTGTCAGTTATATATTACATGAAGACATTTATCTGTCTTGAACAAGTGCTAATAAATGTAATATTAATTGTCATTATTTATTCTTTGCAGAACTAGTCCAGAACATTTAATATGATATCGTCACTATAATCATTTTGTTTTGTGGCCCTTTTCCCTTACAAATAAAAGATCCACCCTTTTTCAAGTATTTTAAAAGGAGATGTTCCACCTATCTGATCTGATAGCTCTTTCTACGAATGAATAAGGAACTATGCTGGAATAAACATTTTGATATATGGTTTCAAATTGCACAAATATTTTCAAGTATAAACATACCAGAAATTTGTTTAATAAAATTATGATGCTGATGATACCATTACTTCACATCAAATATGCTTTTTTCACAGATACAGACCACTTCATTAAAAAAAAAAATCCAACATGGGTATTTTTTTCTTGGTTAATTATAAATAGTATAATAATAGTATACTATTAATACAGCTATCAAGTTATGGTTGATTTTTCTCAAACTGCATATACCTCAGTGTTTCCTTACGTTAAGTTTCATCTCTGTTTTGTTAACTTTTACTTTAGGCTGAGGAAATCATCCCTAACTATTATTT
Source organism: Natrix helvetica (assembly GCF_964273705.1). Classification (NCBI taxonomy): domain Eukaryota; kingdom Metazoa; phylum Chordata; class Lepidosauria; order Squamata; family Natricidae; genus Natrix; species Natrix helvetica. The sequence continues at coordinate 141,593,801 of NC_138551.1, forward strand.
ATTTATTATGAATGTATTTATTTATTTAATTTATATCTTACTATCCATAGTGACTCATGACAGCTTATAAATTTGCAGTGGATCTGGGCTTTTATTATGAATGAATTGAAGCTATTCAATGAATATTGTTATTTCATGGCTTTTCTGATTATTTATAACTCAATGGGAATCTCCTAACTCACTTTCCAGAGTGCAGAATGCTGAGTCTCATACATGTATTTCAATACTCTCAAAAAATTCTGACTACTTGGTGTTAAAATCTCCATATTTTCAAATCTTGAAAATATGAGGATGTTCTGTTCAACTATAGTTATATTTTGATGCTTTGGCCAACACACAAGACCTTCCATCTCGGTTCAACTCAGAATCCTAAAATATAGCAAATATTCTCTACTTCAAAATTTCCAGATAGTGGAGTCACTATAATCATTTTATTCTCATGTATTTGGGGGGTGGGTGGGTGGAATCTGGAATATGTGCATTTAGGTACCTACAGTTCAAATGTTTTTTAATCTAACAGTCTCTGTTAACAAGAATGGATAATACTAATGTAATCATATTCTTACAAAATATTTAAACATTTTGAATCTAAGCAACCATAATTTTATATTGCCATGCCTAGTACTACTGCTAATTACTAAATACAGTAAAGTCCCAGAAATAGAAAATTGCATTACTGTATAAATTGGTATCTAGAATTTATACTAGTAATTGTATAGTAATACAAGTAATTGCAATGCTTTTTAAAATAAATGTTTGGTCCAACTTGCAGGATGTTGAAATCATTGATTGGCTACCTACATGATCTAAGATCTTGGTGCCAAATTGGTTTTTATTCAGTTTCTCTCATTTATTCATGACTACATTTCAGTTCTGTTTGAAAGCAAAATAAATGGCTTTCTGTTCATAAAGATGGTATGAGCGACCTGTGCATTCAGCAGCAGATGTAGCCGCTCCTATTTGCAAGCACTTCAGACTTAAAAGAGACATAACTGCTGCCCAACTGACAATGCCTGCTAACCTTTGACCCCCTGTAACCCTTTTTGAAGCAGCAACTAATAGTTACTTGGACCCAGCCTAGAATACCCTGACTTCAGCCACCCCTTCCTCAACAATGTCCTGATCCATACCGTGTTTCCCCGAAAACAAGACAATGTCTTATTTTCTTTTGATCCCTGAAATAAGTGCTTGGCATTTTCGGGGAGGTCTTATTATTTTTGAGGTGCAGTAGGCGGTGAGCGTGGTCACTTCATGGCTGTTGCTGTGTTGCAATATTTTTGGAGAGAACTTATTTTCGGGGGAGGGCTTATTTTACTGCATGCACTCAAAAGCCCGATTGGGCTTATTATCTGAGGAGGTCTTATATTCAGGGGAACAGGGTACAAATTCCACACTGATTTCTGTTTTCATAGTCATTATGTTATTACAATTATTCACATCTTGCTTCTCAAGATAATAATTTTCCCAGGTGGCTTACTTGGATGAATTTTTTCCTTCGCCATGGCTAGCCACAGTTAAAAGACTTTAGGGTTGTTGTTTCAACCTCTGGGTTGGGTAATACATTTCCCAAGGCCTTTAATTAAAGGAGAGGTGGTAAACCTTGTTCCGGCTCACCATGGGGGTGGCAGATGATGCGTAGTGGTCTTTCAGTGCGCATTGTAGGGTTGTCCATACGACAGCCTCTACGTCTTCTGGGGCAATCAACATCTGTGCCATCTTATAGATTTTCATTCCATAGTAAGTTAGGAATAATCCCCGCTTCCTATTGTCTGGCCGGTCCTGGTAGTCGTTGGCTTCCAGGAACATCTGGAATCACTCCCTGTACGTGTGCCAGTCCTCCGTCTGTGGGTTAAAGATCGCTGTTGCAGGGGATACTTAGGATGACATCTCATGCTGTGGTGCAGGGTCTTGGTCCTTGTGCAAAATGGCTGCTTGTCCAATAAGGGTTCTCAGGTCCCTTTGTCCGTCATTTCCAGTGTTAGATCTGCGAGAAGCAGCAGGCGAGGGGCGCGAGTGAGTTTCAGCACTTTTTATTGCAAGAGTTAGTGACTGCGCTCTGCTGGCTGGGCTGCCAGAGGTCGCCGTTTAAGGAGCTCCAGCAGATCATCTGGCCAATGACAGTTGTTTAGACTTCCCGGGGTTTGGGCAACCAATCCCCAGTGAGCATGTGAAAACATGTAAATTTAACAACGTCCGTCCGTCCGTAACAATCACAGTTCACAATTACTTTTCTACTGTTGCCAAAATGTTTGCTTTACTAATTAAAAAAAAAAAGATTTGTGCAACATTCTAAAAAAGTCTTCCAAGTCAAATTAACATGCTAGTTTAAAAAGCATATAATAGATTAGTCAAGGAAATATTGCCACAAATTTAATTCTCTCTCCCCCGCCTCTCTCTCTTTCTGTTGCATGAAACCTCTAGGAAACAGCTCACTATTATCAAAAATCAAACTTGTTAAGGAATATCCACAAATCACATAGACAAGTACATTTGAAAAGCATAACAACAAAATATCTCAGGCTAAACATCCATGTATCTGATTTCTTAATCATGTATATTTTATAATGTACAGTATTCATATTTTGCAATATAGAATATTAGCTTTGTATCAGTGAAACGAGCAGTAGTTCACACATAACTCTTCATATAAGTAATCCGCCAGTTTATCTTTGTCCATTATAATTTCAATTTAGAACCACCTTTATTTGTGTTCCCTTTAGCTAATCCATATGTCTGTTTATTTTATGTTGCGGCAAGAGGCCACCCAGTGCTAAAATCTGCTGATATTCGAATTGCTGGTGCTTTAGTTGCCACAGCCATACGAGAGAGAAAGAAGAAGGAGCAAACGGAACAAGAGGAAACACATATGTTGGAAGAGAGTGACTAAGTCAGGAAGCAAATCACAGACAAGTGAGCCTTACAACAACATCCAACTGAGTTAATAGATAAGAACCTTAGTTAACAGATAAGAACCTTGAGTTAATAGATAAGAGACCTTAGTTCTAACTTCATTTTCCTCTAACGGAAATTTCCAATGTTGTAATGAAAAGTGTTTCATTCTTAAAGAAGATAATAGAAATATGTCTCCTTAGACTCTAGGGGGCGATACTTAAAATTCCTATATGCATGGGACCAATATAAATAAATTTAAAAACCTGCTTTGTAAAACAATTTCATTTTATTTCTATGAATCATAATGCATGACACTATATTATTTTGCTATATAGTGATGCAGTGTATGATATAGTGTATGATAATATACCCATCTTATAACTGGGATAGCATTTTTTTTAATCTTCACGGCTCTATTGCTGCTTTTTGATCTCAAAAGTCTTGTGTTCTTTAATTTTTTTTTAAAAAAATAGTTTATTTCAATAACGGTTGTTCCTTTTCAACAGATTCCCACTGAGCTGTAACTGGGTCCATCAGAGTTGTAGGACTACTGCTGTCATCTTCTTGGGGCACAATGACTCTAGAGAATACTGAGATGCAGACATTTTATAAGACTGCTGCCTACATTTGGAAACAAAAGCAAAAAAAACAACAACCCCAAACTCAGTAAGGATGGTAAAAAATATTTTTTCCTTTCCATAAATAAATTGGCACTCAATCCTCATCAAAGAGAAAGAAATATTGGCTATGCTCACTGAATGTCCACTGTTGTTGTTTTTTGCCAACTACTCAATGAAAGTCATCGCTTATATGTAAATGAACTGTCAATGGTTTGCCACTGTTGGCAATCCCTGGACTTTGAAGGGTATGTCTTAGTAAGAACCAAAGCTCTTCACAGACTTTGATTTCCTGGAAATAAAATAGAAAAGTCCTCTGGGATTAGGAAGGACACTTGTTTCAGATAAAATGTCTAGACAGTAGCAATATATCTGGGGCTTTTATTATAGCAAAACTGCAAATTAGAATGGAGTGCAGAGAAAGTTCCTGTGACCCAACTGAGTTCGAAAACAGTGCTTCTGGCTGACTTTTCCCCCCAATGCTTAAATCCATAATAGTTCACTCCAAATACAAAATAATGGATGCTGTTTCAGGGATTCAAAGCAGAGGTGGTATTCAGCCGGTTCAGACAGGTTTGGGTGAACCAGTAGCAGAAAGTTCAAGTAGTTTGAAGAACCGGCAAATACCACCTCCGGTTGGGCCGCTCTCCCGCCCCTGTTGTTCCCTGTCCTACAGTCCCTTGTTTTTTAGCTCACGCGGCAGAGCAGATTGCTGAGCGTCAACTGAGCTGAAAAATAGCCCAGCTCATCAGTGCTGACACTGAGGGCAGTTTTTGAGTGCTGCGCGGATGCACACAAAGCGCTCTTTTTATCATCTCATTAATGCTATTTCTCTTCAGTGTGTAAATTATCCCATCACAGATAATAATTCCCACTTTATAATACGTGGAATTTAAGGAATATACTAATTTAAGATGTTTTTGTTTCATCACTGACAGAAATGCAAGTGCTACGAAATTCTTTTTTTTTAAAAAAAAAGGAGGAAAAAATACTTGAGAAGAAGTCGAGATTCACATGATTGGGCAAATTGAAACATTAGGATTAGATTTTACCAGATGATGAAAAAGTAAAGCTCTAAAACTAAAACAGAAAGTGCTCTTTTTGAAATGTGTTCATGTTGCTTTTTTGATATTTCCCTTTCCAAAAGTACTTGTACTTCAAATGTCCCCTTATATTTGTCAAGAATTTTAAGTCTTGGCAGAAAATATTGTTGGAATATGCCAAAACAACTGGCAATATTTTCTAGATGCTTGTGGAGGTTGAATGACAGTCACATGCAGAACTGACTGGAAATTCATGGTCCAGTCAGACTACTGCATACTTCCAGCCCTCCTGGGCTATATACCAATACAGAATGATCTATCAGTCACTAGTTATTGCCCCCATTCTGTATTGTGCAAATATACAAGTGTGTATATAAACTCTGGATCCAGATCATTGCTCCTGGCATCCCAGCTAGAATTTATGGGAGTTCTTATCCAAAAACATTAAAAGGTTAATAGCATGTAACTTTCACTAACCTTCTTTAGTTATACAGATTTGGTATTGATAAGATAACATTGATAATGAAAAAATGTACTGTAGATAATTTTACTTTTTCACAAATGGCTTTTAAATTTCTCTGCTGTTCTACATGTGGGTGTGAATGTGGTACATATATCAGTACAAATACATATGCAGGTGGGATTTGAATCAAGTACTTTTTAAAACATCAGTATCTACCACTATCACCCTATTTAAAAATGAGGAGGAAAACATTTATTGAAAACGTAGCATTTATTCTGAAATCAGCACAAACATCGTTATTGTCAGAATAAATTGATATTTGCAGTAGTACTGGAGCAGTTGATTGTATGATGCCTCCACAAACAAGAACCAAGAAATGTTGAATGCTGAAGTAAGTCACTAATGTTGCAGGTGTAACCTTAGTTTACAGGTTCCCTGTCAAACAGTGAAGCTTCTAAAACCCGGACTGTTTTTCTCCAAGATTAACAGATTAAGTGTGACAATTTTTAAGAAGTAACTGTTTAGATATTCAATCTTTTTTCTTTCCTGTATTATAATCGATTTTTAAAATAACAACTGATATTTTTGATAATGTGTAATTGCTCTGGGGAGATGCATTTTAGAAGTGTGGTACTGAAAAGGAAAGAATTCCTTCCTTCCTTCCTTTTTCTTCCTTCCTTCCTTATTTCCTCCCTCCCTCGCCTTCTTCCCCTCCCCCATCTGTAACAGGACTTTAAAAAAAATTGCAGTGGTGCCTCATTGGGGAAAAGGCAGCATTTTCAGAGGTTCATTGCAGAGAAAGAAGGAGTTTATTTTAAAAATCTCCTCCTCGTGAACTCTTGTGCCACTCCTAAATTTATTTTTTTAAAACAACTTCTGTTGAAGCTATAGGTAAATCTAAGTGTCTCAAATTAAACCTAGTTTGTGATTGAATTTATTTATTGGCCAGAAGTATGTTTAGGTATACGCTGACATATGAATCTGGTGTAACCAGGGAATAGTAACAAACCTAGCCATGAACATCTGCCTGCATCTCTTTAGCATATATTTAATGAGTGAGTATATTTTAATACATTTTTATTATGGGCATCTTACTTGTGTAACTAAGTTTAAATGGGTGAATAGATAGAATGTAAGTAGAAATGTGCCATTGTTAGTAGGACAGATTGGGCATTATATCCCACTCAAATTAAACCTAGTTTGTGATTGAATTTATTTATTGGCCAGAAGTATGTTTATGTATACGCTGGCATATGAATCTGGTGTAACCAGGGAATAGTAACAAACGTAGCCATGAACATCTGCCTGCATCTCTTTAGCATATATTTAATGATTGAGTATATTTTAATACATTTTTATTATGGGCATCTTACTTGTGTAACTAAGTTTAAATGGGTGAATAGATAGAATGTAAGTAGAAATGTGCCATTGTTAGTAGGACAGATTGGGCATTATATCCCACTCAAATTAAACCTAGTTTGTGATTGAATTTATTTATTGGCCAGAAGTATGTTTATGTATACGCTGGCATATGAATCTGGTGTAACCAGGGAATAGTAACAAACCTAGCCATGAACATTTGCCTGCATCTCTTTAGCATATATTTAATGAGTGAGTATATTTTAATACATTTTTATTATGGGCATCTTACTTGTGTAACTAAGTTTAAATGGGTGAATAGATAGAATGTAAGTAGAAATGTGCCATTGTTAGTAGGACAGATTGGGCATTATATCCCACTCAAATTAAACCTAGTTTGTGATTGAATTTATTTATTGGCCAGAAGTATGTTTATGTATACGCTGGCATATGAATCTGGTGTAACCAGGGAATAGTAACAAACGTAGCCATGAACATCTGCCTGCATCTCTTTAGCATATATTTAATGAGTGAGTATATTTTAATACATTTTTATTATGGGCATCTTACTTGTGTAACTAAGTTTGAATGGGTGAATAGATAGAATGTAAGTAGAAATGTGCCATTGTTAGTAGGACAGATTGGGCGTTATATCCCACTCAAACATCAGCCTCTTCTCCCCTTCTGTCCTTCCAGTTGTTAATTCTGTTTCTTGAAATAAAAGCTTTTTGGCTTCTACTGAATTCTGTAGCTATGTTTTCTTTTTAGGCAATTACTGTCTATGTTACTACTTATATTCATCTGAGTTGGTAAGGCATGAGATGGGTTATCTATACAAGTAAGATATACTTGATCAGGTATATACAATAATGATCACCTAAATGTTCTTCGAACTCCGGTACTTGGGTACATTCTCTAATGGTAACAACAATTTGACAACAAGAGGAGGTGGTAAGCTCCCTTTTGTATGCAATAAACACAGGTGATACAGTCATTTGCTGTTTATTTTTTATTCTGGATTTTTGCATGGAGCATGAGGTTGAATTTGAAGACCAAAATGAGCCTTAAAATATGTTTCTGTGAGAGTATGTTGTACAGAGCCAAGTCTTTACAGTTTGAAGAGTTTGCATTTCAAATGGACTGTTCATAGTGTTTCAGCCATAAATTTGGATTCACATTCTTCATGAATGGCACTTATTTTAATTATGATTATGTGCCATCAAGCAAACACATGCATAGGTTTAGAACAGAATAACACAGTTGGATGGGACCTTGGAGGTCTTCTAGTCCAACCCTCCTGCCTAGGCAGGAAACCTTACACCATTTCAGACAAATGGTTATCCAAAATCTTCTTTAAAACTTCCAGTGTTGGAGCATTCACAACTTCTGGAGCCAAATTGTTCCACTAATTAATTGTTCTGTCAGGAAATTTCTCCTCATTTCTAAGTTGGTTCTCTCCTTGATTAGTTTCCACCCATTGTTTCTTGTTCTACCCTCAGGTGCCTTGGAAAATAGCTTGACTCCCTCTTTTTGTGGCAACCCCTGAGATATCGAAACACTATCATGTCTCCCCTAGTCCTTCTTTTCATTAAACTAGACATACCCAGTTCCTGCAACCGTTCTTCATATGTTTTAGTCTCCAGTCCCCTAATCATCTTTGTTGCCCTTCTTTGCACTCTTTCTAGAGTCTCCACATCTTTTTTACATCGTGGCAACCAAAACTGAATGCAGTATTCCAAGTGTGGCCTTACCAAGGCATTATAAAGTGGTATTAACACTTCACGTGATCTTGATACACAGTTAGCACTCACCCTTCTCCTAGAACAGTGGTCGGCAAGCCGCGGCTCGCGAGCCAAATGCGGCTCTTTAAACATTTTAATCTGGCTCTTCTGTGTGCCGGGCGCCCGCTTCCCTCCCTCCTCTCGGGCTTCGGAGGGAAGCTTCTGCAAAACCCCGGCGAGACAAGTCTCCCAGGCTGTAATTTGCCGAGCTGTACGCGCGCGCCTGTTTTCCACGGTGTGGAGCAGCGGCGAGATTCTGGGCGGCGAGCGATGATTCCGGGGGCCATCAGTGGGGGGGCAGGGTCCCCCCTCGCGTTCCTCATCTTCCCGGATGGCCCCCGGAATCATTGCTCGCCGCGCAGAATTTCGCCACTGCTCCACGGCGTGGAAAACAGGCGCGTGCGCACAGCTCGGCAAATTAAAGCCTGGGAGACTTCTTGTCACTCGCCAGGGCTTTTAAAGAAGCTTCCCTCCGAAGCGTTCCGAGGGAGGGCTGTAAACTTCCCTCCGAAGTCTTGGGAAGTTCTGAGGAGCCCCCCAAGCCAAAACGCCGCTGCCAGGTAGTTAAAAGTACGTCTCTGATTCGTCTCTGTCAGTCTCTCTCTGTTCCTCTCTCTGTCTGTCTGTCTCACTCACACACACACTGTGGTCACCTTGTTGAGTGTTCCAATCACATTTCAAATGTGATTGGAACACTCAACAAGGTGACCACAGTGTGTGTGTGTGTGTGTGTGTGTGTGTGTGTGTGTGTGAATGAGACAGACAGAGAGAGGGAGTGAGGGAGGGAGTGAGGGAGGGAATCAGAGAGAGACTGACAGACACACACACACACACAGAGGAGGAGGGAGGGAGAGAAAGATAGACAGACAGAGAGAGAGACACACACAGAGTGAGTGATTAAGTGAATGAGTGAGAGACAGACACACCCACATACACAGAGTGACAGAGAGAGGGAGGGGAGAGAGACAGAGGGAGAGACAGAGACAGACACACACACACACAGAGTGAGTGAGAGACAGACACACACACACACACACACACACAGAGTAACAGAGATGGGGGAAGGAGGAGAGAGAGACAGAGATACAGAGAGAGAGAGACAGACAGATAGACACCCAGAGAAAATGACAGAGGGAGACAGAGAGGGAGGGAGGGAGAGAGAGACAAAGAGCCAGAGAGAGAGAGAGAAAGAAAAAGAAAAAAAGAAAGAAAGTGGGAGAGAGAGATGAAATTAAAAGCAACAACATACAAACCTGACTTACTCAAACTATCCAAGGAAATGCAAGGCCAATGTTCACATTAGTGGTTGTGACTTTGTCAGTCATTGTCAGGATGTAATTTTCTCTACATTGTAAGGCAAATTTTACGGAATTTAACGTTATCGATAAATAATATCGTTCTAAAGTTTTTATTTTATTAGTTGTGTTATTTGTATCCTCCCGACCTATGTGGATACTTGCATGCGGAATATTCTCAATAAAAACTTATTGAAACTAAAAACAGTGTACCATCCTATGTATTTTCGGTTTTAAAAATGCGGCTCTCCAAATAAATTTCAATCGTGGTTTTGGCGAGATTTGGCTCAGTTGAAAAAAAAGGTTGCCCACCACTGTCCTAGAAGAATGAAATATTTTGGGAAATATAAAAAAGGCAGTATATTATATTTCCCTAAAGAAGAAACATACTCTTGGAAAGCAGCACCCACCTTTTTTTAATAGCTCCAGCAGGACTGGACCAGCCTAACTACAAGTCAAAAGACCTACAGCTCCAGGGTGATGGGATTAAGATATGGCCTTTCAGGACATAATAGGACCATTTAGCAGAAGACACAGAGCTCATTGCATTGCACAATCTCCTAAGGACACTGCATCACCCATCAAACTTCAACCAAACCTGGGAGCTCAGACAAATATGACCCCATGGAAATCTAACAATAGCCAATAGAATACAGGGTCTTGCACAGGAAAAGGACATTCAAACGCAAAGGCCAAAAGAAGGTATAAAAGCCTTTCACTCTCAACTCCATGTGTTCAGCTGCACCATGTGCTTGGTAGTTCTGCTTCACCATTAAACCATCTATCCAACCAGTCTTCATGTTTCCAGTATCTTTCTTCTGGCTTGGAATTGAACCAGATGGATATTTCTTCCAACAATTTGAAACACTCATATTCTTTAATATTTCTTGTGTTTAATATAAGCATTATAAATATTAATGGTATGTGAACATGATCTTGCATTTCTCATTAGTATATAAAATACAACATTCCTCCTGTTCCAATACTTGATTCTGATTATAATGAATGCTAGAAATCCACTTTTTCTGTTGGTAAAAGAAAAAAAAACCTATTTTAAAAAAGTAGCACAATTGTTAATGCCTTTTCAGCTAAAGCTTCGCTTTCCATATACATTTTTATACTTACAGAAGCTTCTAGTTAAGACTCTTTAACAGTTCATGGGACACCTTCAAGTTATTTGCTGAACATCACCGGTTCCCAGAAATTGTTAAGTGTTGTTTGTCTTCCTCCATCTTTTCCAGCATTGTGCTACAGTGGAAGCAACCCCTTGTTGCCTAGGCAACATAGGGTGAATTTTGTACATTTCCAAAGCTCTTCTGAAATATTGATAAAAGGACACCCACTTTTGAAAGAAGATGCAAAGTAGTGATTCTGACCAGGTCTTCTGAAATGGAGAAATGCTATTAATTAAACAGCATGTGCAACTCTCTCTCTCCTTAAAGGATTATCTGCTTTCTTTTTTCTTTGTCCTGAGGTCATCCATTGAAACTAAAATGTGAAAATGTTTAGGAACAATGAAAGGAACTGTGCCTTTATGTAAGGCATGGTATGCTATGAAATCTGCTACCACAAATGTATTGTCACTATTAATTTAAGTAATTTGAAAAGTGGAAGGTTGATTGAGTCAGTAGAGAAAAAATGTATCATCTATTAATGATTCTATTGTCATCAAATCCCAGGCAGCATATTTTGAATCCTAGCTGCTGATCAGGAGTAACATGACACAGGAATATCATATCTTTATCCCTACTTGTGAACTCCTATGGATGCCCAAAATAAGAAGCCTGACATTCCTCCCATTGTGTAGTTGTCACAGACCTCAACATACAACTTACAAAAAATAATTGGATATCTCACAGAGCAGAGAAAATATTCCATTAACTCTCAAATACAGTACATACAGGAAATGAAAGACCTAACGTTAGAGAAAGATGAGATTATGGTTTCATTCAATGTCACAGCTTTCTTGACATCCATAGCAGTGGTGGGATACGACTGATACGCATGAGTACGGGCGTACCGGTGCCTGCTGGGAGCACCAGGTACCATTCCGGTATGGTGTTCTGGAGGGGCCCCCTGCCCTCCTTACCTGTATTTGAGCCGATCGGGGCTTATGCACACAGAACGTATGGCGCCTGCGCGATGCTCTGCTGAGCAGCTGGAGCATCACGGACAGTAAGTACACATGCGCACACTGTACTTGTGCTGCGCTTGTGCATGTGGTGGACCCCCGGCCCCATTGCACTGTACTGATTGCAACGGAATCCGGAACCCACCACTGATCCATAGGCCCAGAATTAATGAAAGAATCCATGGCAGCAGTATTATACGACACACCTGATCTCACCAAATATGCTAACTTGAAATACAGGTATGCCTTGAAAAACGATAGTCCATTTAATGACCATTGAAAGTTACAAGTGACACCCCAATAATTCTGTTTCAAGGATAGACAGCTATAATGCCCTTATAGTTATTATGACTGACCACATGGATGCTACAGCACCCCCACCCCTATTATCCCATCCCACCCTGATAGGACCCCACAGCGCTTGGGCCTACACCTCCTGGAAGCACCCCCAACAATTCCTTGTGGAAATGGTGACTGCTTTCAGAGATTTCTGCCCCAATCAGCTGGCCATTGGAAGGCTGCAAAACTTTCCTGGCTGGCTGTTATAGGCTTGGGAACCCAGTCCTCCATGCAAAGGAAGCAGATTCTGGACAAGCTTCCCAAAGCCTTTCCCTTGTTTAGTGCCTCGGTCTCCCAAAAACTCACATTTCTTCAATAAAGAAAACCCCAAAAGCTGTGAGACATGGACTTGATCTTTCTCACCTCCCAATTAGTTGCTAAAGCTAAAGTCCCCAATCTCTGGTCTCCAGTCTCTCTCCTTTTAAAAACTTTACCTTGAGTCTGGGTGGAAAAGTAGAGGAATAGAAGTAAGCAAGCAAAGACAACGTTACTGCAGCTTTTTTTTTTTTTGCCTTGAGGAACTGACTAAAAGAAAATTCAACTCTAAAAGTTTAGAAGACGACACAAGCAGTAAAATGGCAAATGCTGGGTCTTTGCAAAACCATTCAGCTGTTTTTGTGACTGCCTGAAGATCCCAGCTAGGACTGTCAGATGAACAGCTAAAAACTTTGTAAAGGACCCTGCCCTTATGCTGCTCATGTTCTCTACCCAGCTAAACTTTTGGAGCTGATTTTTTTTTGTTTGCTTGCTTTCCTTTCTTTCTTGCTTCTGTTCCTCCTTCTTCTAAACTTGCTCCCCACAGATATCCCAGAAAATATAGGAAAATATCCTCCTAATATACATTTCAAAAGCCAGTTTGCTGCTATGACTGCATTCCTTGTCCGGAGGGGACCTTCTCCACTCAGGAAGGTGGGTCACACTGAGGAAAATGGGAGGCTTTGTGGAACTGGATCCACCCAGAACATTTTGATAGAAAGGGCAAGTTAAAAGACAGATTGAAGTTCACCAGTTTTTTTTATTTTTATTTTTAACCTGCACAATTTATTATTTAAAAGGAAGTAAATCAAAAAAAAATTTGGAGGGGCTGGGAAGAGTTGGGAGGAGGAGGTGGAACACTGAGCAAGCTTTACTACTATTTAAGGAAATATAAATATAAAAGGAGGAGAACCGGTGGTGTAGTGGCTAGCAAGTCTGTCTAATATGTAACACATCCCAGGTTCAAATCCCAGTAAGGGTATGATGAGCTGATGAGAGCTAAATAGCTTGAAATGGATCCATACTAGTCTCCCTATATTTGTTTATCAGCACAAATACAACACAAATATAAAAAGGCAACATTAAAAAAAATATGGGTTTCTGCCTGCATGGTTTTCTGTGATGAGCCGAAGGACAGAAAGAGGGAGGAGTGAGCTCCCTCCCATATTTGGACATACCAGGGGTTGTAACACACACACACACACACACACACACACACACACAGCAGCTACTGAATTTGACACCTTTAAAAATAATTCAGGCACTTGTTCCTACAGGTAAAAGTGATTGTGTGTGTGTGTGTGTGTGTGTGTGTGAGAGAGAGAGAGAGAGAGAGAGAGAGAGAAGGAAAAGAGTTCAGGAGGAAGCTGTGGGAACCAAGAACCAGCATGGTTGCCTGATCCTCTCCCTGAGAATGCCAGAATGATGTGAAATGCCATGTTTGACTGGCTGTCAGCTAGGGAGGGAAATCGAATATATAATTCTTTCTTGATTTCCTGATAAAACCTCCTTTGCAGAAAGTGTTCAGCAGAACAGCTGTCTGGGATTTCAGTTTGGGATTGTTTTTATTTTGGTATGAACTTCACACCAAAATAATAAAAACAAAGTAAATAAAAAAATGTGTAAAATTTCCACTGTATTTTTTTAATTTCCTCAACCAGATATTTAAAATAGCTGTTTTCATATCCTTTAATTTCCCACTCTACAATTTCTACCTAAAGCGTTTTCTCTGGTCCTCTTCCAAGCTTGTCTTGTTTGTGAAGGGCTGGAGAAGATGCCCAGAGAAAGGGGACCTTGAGAAGGAGGTTGGAGAGATCCTATCTAAAGGCAGCCACATCATTGACCAGGTCACAAACCTTCAATGCTGCATAATATCCATCCAGGTCCAAGAAGGGGCTGAATTAGGGGGTGGGGGACTTTGAGGTTTCTAGGATGAGGCACCCATGGAAGCTCTTCTGCTCCCCATCACACAGATTGCTGATCAGTTGGTAATCGATGTTTAGGTCTATGAATGGCTCCCAATTGGGAATAGGATCCCTTTGCAATTCATTTTAAGGAGGTAAGAAAAGATCTGATGGACCAGAAGAAGGTCAGTCTAAGATTCACAGGGACCAGACAGAGGTCTCTGGTTCTCCCAGAAGCAGAAGAAGGCAGAGACTTATGGCTTTGCTCAACATGGAACAGACATTTTTGCACAATTTCACTTTCTTCCATCACACACCACAATATTGGACACTCGGACATCTCACACTCTAGGAATCCCCAATTCTGGTATCCCAAATTAATCTGAGAAAATATTTCCAACTTTCACAGCCCCATTCAATAAGAACTAAGGTGTGACTGGATCTCAGGACTCTCCTGGTGATTGGCCCAAAGTCCCCCAGGAAGTTTTCATGCCTAATGGAGGATTAGAACTGGAGTCCTCTGGTGGTTGGCTCCAAGTCGCCCCTTTGGCTTTTATTTGAAGGTAAATAAATGTAAAAACATGAGCTATAACACCATTATGATATTGGAAGAATTGTTAATGTTTCTTTTATTTGAAAGGAGATATTCTTTCCACTTAGATAGTAGGCAGGAGCCAAAGAAAATGAAATCTACTTGTTTCAGAATGGGAAATGATTGAATGGCTGTACTTCTTGTATCTCCCTATTCAACCCAATAAATCTTGCTAAAGAGAACTCTGTGAAAATCATTCAGAGGACTATAATATTCAGCAACTACCAATGAACCAGACACCTTATGAAAAATAATTGAGGCACTTGTCCCTACTGACAGAAACTAAAAGTTTGTGTGTATGAGAGAGAGAAAGATCATAAGAGGTAAGAGGAGAGCTGTAGGAGCCCTGCTCTAACGGTGTTGTTGGATCATCTCTATGAGAAGCCTGGGAATGGCAGAATGACCTGGAATGCAGGGATTGACCTGCTCTCCATCACTATTCTGTCCTTCTTTCTTGCTTTCCTGATAAAACCCCTTTCACAGAAAGCATCGACCGGAACAGCTGTCTGAGGTTTCACTTTGGGTTTGTTATTATTTAAGTATCTACCTTTTAGAAATCCCCACTCTATTTTTTCCTTCCTCATCCAGAGAATGAAAATAGCAACAACTAACACTATTCCGGCCCTTTAATTTCCCACTATATAATTTGTCCATAAAGCCTTTCCCTGCGTTCAATGTCGCCTATTCATCCAGGTCAAGAAGGGGAGGGGGAGTAACATCCAGGTTTCTAGCAAGAGGCACCCATGGAAAGTCTTCTGCTTTCCAACCACAGAGATTGTGGGTGGATGAGGAGTCAGCCTGGGGTTTCAGAATGGCTTCTGATTGTCACTCGGCTCACTTTGCAAATTCCTAACCCTAACCCTAACCCTAACCCTTTTCTCCAGGTTCAGGTAGACCCGATTCCTCCCCTTCCAGACGGTCCCCGCCTCCAGTCCCTTTGGGGGCTCAGGAAAGCCTCGCCTGGTTGACCAGGGACCCTCGCGGCTCCTCCTCAGAACCAGCAGAGGATGGAACCGTCGGGTGAGTGGATTTAGGAGAAGAGGCTGCAGCACGGGATCACGTGGCCTTGGTTTTATGGTACCAGGGGGGTCTCAAAAAGGAGCAGGAAGACCCCAATCCCTCATTCAACACACACACACACAAACACACACACACACACACACACACAGCCCTCCATTCCCACGTCTGGTGGGTCAGGCAAGGCCATTCAGGTGACCCTTACCCCCCCCCCGCCGCCCAGAGGCTGTGAGGGTCCGGAGGGAGAGGAAGCAAACCCCCCCCCCCATCACTTGGAAGACCAGGAATAAGACGAGGCCAGGAGACTGGTGGGACTCCACTCTCTATGAGGGTCCCTGCCCGTCTCCCCAAGGAAGAGAGGGTGGAAGCCTCCTGGTCCTCTCCTTCCAAAATTGTCATACAGGGAGACCAAGTTGCCCTTCCCCCTCCTCCACAGCACTCCCGCCTCTCCCTCCATTATTTAGAGATCTTTCTTCAGGCTCTTTGCAGCGTTTCTGGCAGTTTGGTGAGATTATTAAAAGAATGAACGTTTTCCTACTCGCGAATTGGGGGGAATGGAGAAAATGTAGGGGGGAGGGGCAGTTGACTGGGGGGCGGAGCATGGCGTGTCCTCTGTGGGTGAGAGGTTGAAGGGGTGCCTGCAGGTGAAGGTGGCGTCCAATGGCTCCTCTCCAAAGGGAGGCGAGAGGTTTTGGCAGTGCGGGGGCCATGATTGCAAGGCCGGCGGGGGTCGCGTGTTGGTGGTCGTGGCTGGTTCCGGCTACCTTCGGGTGCAAGTGGAGTGACAGCTGAATGTTTGGGCAAGGAGGGAGGGGAGCAGAGAGGCGCAGCTGCCTGGAGCGTCCCGACTCCTGGGGCTAAGCAGGGATGCGGAGGGTCTCCTCTGGACGGGCGACCAGGGCGAGCGCTGCGGAAAAGCCAGCCGGCAGGGAAGCCTGTTTCCCCCAAAGAAAAGCCTCCCCTTCGCTTCCCCACCAACCCTTCTCAAAATCCCGCCTCCTCCTTTCCCTTCGCTCTGTCCCGCAGTTCCCAAACTCCCCCCTATTAGGAGCGCTCCTCCACCCCCTGCTAGTCTAGCCTCGCTGCCTCGCCCTTCCCACAGGGGGCGCTCTTCCTTCCCATTGGCCCCACCGAGACTCCCTCTGCCGCCCCCGCAGCCGAAGGACTCCGCAGCCCCGGAGAGACTCCGGTTCCCCCCCCCCCCCTCGCTGTTTGGACTCCAATCCCTCCGTTTGCGGACTCAGCCAGAGGAGCTGAAGGGCGAGAAGGAAGCTGGGAAGGCTAGAGCTGCCCTTGGTGGTGGCCTTTCAGCTCACCCTTCACAGGAGGCTCTTCCTTCCTCCCGTCCCTCTTCTTAGCCTGGCTCTCCCTCGGGATCCCCTTCTCTTCCACTCTGCTGCGGAGCTCCATCTGGCCAGGGATGATGGATCTGGCCGGGGAGGATGGAAGCTCCCGGATTTTGCCTTGGTTGTTGAGTTAGATTACCTGGCTGGGTTTAAACGGCTTATGTGGAGAAGCCTCAGCCTGACCGACTCAAAACTTCAGAGCTCAAATCAATGAGAAGCTTCTGGGCACGTATTTTCTCTCCCCCCACACACATCTTTCCCTCCCATGCTCTTTTCCTCCCCATCAGCTGCCCCCAAGTGCCTGGAGTTTCTTTGTGACGTCCTCTTATTACGCAGCCCTTACGCAGCAGAGCAAAACCCACCCAGCGAGGCTAGCCCAACAAAATCCCCGGGAGCCTCAATCAGCCCCGGGAAGAGCGAGGACGCAGTCGCAGTTGGAGGAAAAGGGATTCAGAGGGGCGGCCAAATGGAGAAGAAAGGCGGCGTCCTCTGACCACGGAGCTCTTTGAATGACCATCAGGAAGGGCTGATCGGCCAATTCCCTGAGCGGCCCTTCTCCTCCTTGACTCTGAGCACAAACGGCTTGGAGCTGGAACCGGAGCCTCTCCGGGGCTGCGGAGTCCTTTGACGAGGGCAGCAGAGGCTGCGGGGGCGGCAGAGGGAGCCTCGGTGGGGCTGAACCCTTTGAACGGAGGAAGAGCGAGGCAGAGATGTGGGAAGAGCGAGGCAGAGATGAGGCTAGACTGGCGGAGCGGGAGGAGGGGGCAAGAGGCCTGGGAGCGGTCAGAGTTTCGGGACTGTCGGGCACAGCGAAGGGAAAGGAGGGGCTGGGATTTTGAGAAGGGGGGGCAAATGCAGAAAGCCCCCCTTTCCCCTGGGCGAAAGAGGGAGGGGAACACCTGCTGGCTGGCTTCCAGGTGAGACCCTGCGCATCCCTGCTGAGCCCCGGAGGCACTGCAGCCGCTCCGGGAGAATCTCCGTGGTTCTTTGGCCCCTTGAACTCTGCAGTCGCTGCTTCTAATTGCCGCCTCCCCCCACCCCCACCCCCCAGCCTTCCTGTCCCCGGACACAAAAGGCTCCTTCGGCAGCTCAATCTCCCAGCTCCCCCGCTTACACAAATATACGTATACTCCCCTTGCCTGTCCAGCACACAGGGGTAGCTGGAACAAGGCACGCCAGCCACACACACACCCCGACCGCGAAGCCATTGCCCCTCTTTGGAGAGGATCCGGAGGACGCAACCTTCCCCTGCGGTCGCCCCTTCAACCTCTCACTCGCGGAGATGAGCCGCCTTCCGCCACCAATCAGTTCCCACTCACCCCTGCCGATTTTCTCATCTTCCAATAATCCCTGCTTTAAAAAAAAAGTGATTGTGTGATTAAACAACATCTTCGTAAACAGGGCGCAGATCAACAAATAAGAAGCGAGGGGACGAGTAAGAGAAGTATTCGAATCCCCCTTTCTTTTCTTTTCTTTTTTTTCTCTTTTCTTTTTTTTCTCTTCTCTTCTTTTTTCTTCTCTTCTCTTTTCTTCTCTTCTCTGGATCCTCCTCGTATTCCAGGCAAGGAATAACGGATGGAAATTGATCGATTCAACCTGATTAAAACATAAGAAGAACGGTTGCAGGAACTGGGCATGGCTAGTCTAGCGAAGAGAAGGACCAGGGGAGACATGAGAGCAGTCTTCCAATATTTGAGGGGCTGCCACAGAGAGGAGGGGGTCAAGCTATTTTCCAAAGCACCTGAAGCCCAAACAAGGAATAATGGATGGAAACTGAAGGAGGAGAGATTCAACCTGGAAATGAGGAGAAAGTTTCTGACTGAGAATAATCAAACAATGGAACAGAAGTTTTGGGAGCTTTATCCCTGGAAGCCTTCAAGAAGAAACTGGACTGCCATTTGTCAGAAACGTGTAGGGTATCTTGCTTGGGGGGTTGGACTAGATGACCTCCAAGATCCCTTCCAACTCTGTTATTATTCATCTTCCCAAATCCTGCTTGATGGTTTCCTTCTGGGCCCTTGGAGGCCCCTTTCCCTCCACCCTTGTGCGCATACACACCCCTGTGCAGAAGGGGCCACCGAGGCAGGGCTGCCCATTGCCAAAATGGAAGTGGCCGACAGAGTCGCCTGGGCTTCAGACCGACTGTGGACAGCAACGTCTGGGGAAGGTAAAGGTTCTATTCTCCAGATTCTCCAGATTCAGGCGGGCCGACGACACGCGTCTTTTGTTGGGGTTGGGTGGGTTCCTCCCCATCCGGACCTTTGCAGCCTCCAGGCACCTTGTAAGCCCCAGAGGGAGCAGCGTTGCACGTTTTCCTAGACGCTAAATATTGAGGTTGAGAAAATTGGGGGGGGGGAGTTGATTGACTGCAGAGCGTGGAGGGTCCTCCATGGGTGGGAGGTCGAAGGGGCCACGGAAACGGGGGCTGCGATTCCTCTCCCAAGAGCAGCGGGGGTTGGGCAGCGCAGGGCAAGGACGAGAAGGTCAGTTTTGTGTGTGTGTGTGTGTGTGTGTGCGCGCGCGCGCGCGCGTGTTGCTGGTCCGTGGCTGGTGGGGCTCATCACCTACATTTTGGCAAAGGAAGCCCCCGCCTGGGTGGCGCCTTCCGTCCTCCTCCTTCCTCTCCCAGAGGGAAACTTCATTCCGGGTTTGGGGAGATCCAGATCCAGAGAAGCAAAGACAGCGGGATCCACTCATTGCTCTTCTGAATCCATCTCAGTGTGGAGGGTTGTGTCTTCATCACAGCTGTACAAAGGCTGACAGTTAACTTTTGGGACCAGAGATTGGCCCAGAGGCCCCCAGCTAACTTTCACGCAGAAGGTGGGATTCAAACCAGGAATATCTCTGTTTTTAGGCTACTCAGCCATGGTGGTGCAGTGGTTAGAGTGAAGTATTGCAGGCGCCTTCTGCTGACTGCCTGCAATTTGGCAGTTCAAATCGCACCAGTCTGAAGGTTGACTCAGCCTTTCATCCTTCCGAAGTGGGTAAAATGAGGACCCAGATTGCTGTGGGCAAGAGGCTGACTCTGTAAACCGCTTAGAGAGGGTGTGAAGTCATATATAAGTGTAAGTGCTATTGCTATTCTTTGACCACTAGGCCCCCGCAGGCAGACTCAGCCCAGGAAGCGTAAGCAGCCCCTCCCCACAGAAGCGCCAGGTAGGGGGTCGAGGCTTCCCGGAAGGTTTGGCTCTGCCCGGTTAGGAACCCCCCCCCCCCAGTCGCCTCTGATTGTGACCTGAGCGGCCTTCACACCCAGCGCAGAAACATCGGAGTGAAATGGATTCTGTGCATCAGTTCCTCTGTGGAGCCCCCAACAGAGACGACCCGGATTCCCCGCCTGTGGAAATGGGGGCCCCGAAGACCCAAAGAGAATCTCCCTCCGAAGGGAGCCGCCAACAAGCAGGCTGGGCAATGGAGCTCAGCCCAGAGAGGGGAGTTTTCGCAGCCCCCGCAAGAAGCGCCCGATCCCCTCAGGGGAAGACCAGGCGCAGCTACTCGGTTGACAGGTGACGTCACCGCTTTTCTGGGCCATTTAAGCTTGAGTTGCGCTCCAGAGGGAACCCCACACCTGGCAAAAGACCCAACTACCCCCCCCCCTTGCTCAGTGGACCTTTGGAAGCCACTTAAGAAAGGGAGGGGGTTCCTCCCCTCCCCCTCTTCTTTTTTTCTACTTAGTATTTTTATTTTATCACTTTCACTTTCTGGGCCCCCGTCCTCTCGGCCTGAGCCCCCCTCCCCCTCCCCCTCCCCCTGCTTTGGCCCGCAGAATCCCCCTCCCCTCAGGGCTGGCCGAGAGCCTCTCCAGGAAGCCGGCAGGGGGGAGCGTAGCGGGCGAGGAAGCAGCGACCGCCTGCATCACCTTCCTCCCAGCCCAGCTGCAGGGACGGAGGGCTCAGCGGGCAGCTCTGTGCCTCTTCCCTCCTGCCCCGTTGGAGCTCAGATGCTGCGGGAGCCCCGCCGAAGAGGCTGCCCAGGGGAGTAGGGCGGGGAATGGGGCGGCCCAGATCCGAGAGCGGGAGAGCCTCCCCGGGAGGGCTCCGTGGGGCTTCAGCCGAAGCGGGGCTTCTAAGCGGCAGCTTCAACCGATGCCCCCACCCCCCACCCCACCAGAGGCGGGCAGGCGAGGAGGATGGCGGCAGAGAAGGGATTCTCCGTAGCGGCAGATCCACCAGCGCTGGGCTCTTCGCCCTTCGCCCTTCGCCGAGGTTGCAGCCTTGAGGGCTGGGGAGAAGGGGATTGGGGGAAAAGAATAGACTGCTTGAGGGGAGTCGTCTTTTATACCGACTCCAAGGCAGATGGAAACACCCCCCCCCCCACTTCCCCAGAGATTGCTGCCTCTCGTTGGGGGGTGAGAGAAGAAGGGCCGAGCCTCCACCAACAGCTCCCCCCTACAACTTCCAGACAAGCAGAAGATTGGGCTGGGGGGGGGGGGTCTGGAAGTCCCTGGGCATCAGCCCAACAAACAGTCGGCAAAGTGGCCGAAGGGGGTCGGGGCCTTTTGGCTGCCCTCCCACTGAGCTGTCAGCGGGCAGCTGCCAAACAGAAGGACCGCCGCCCTCGCAGTTCCCGGTCGGAGAAAGATGCGGGGAGCGACCTATGGGGGGGAATAAGGGAAGCCGGGCGTCCTCTGTGAGCGTGGGGAGGGGAAGGGGAGAGAGTTCAAATCTGCAACTGTGTTAAAAGCACCGGAGGCAGGCAAAAAAAGGGGGGGGGATTTGACACCCCCTAGAGAAGATTGACTCCCCCTCCCTCACCCCTCACCCTCCCTTCCGAGAGGTGCAACCTGTCACAGCCGCTGCTCCTCCCCTCCCGAAAGCGCCGGGCAGCCAAGCGCGCAGCCGGCGCTGTTTCTCCCCACCCCGACGGGTCGCATCCTGGAAGGGAGAGAAACGCGGGCGGCTCCCCGGGGCCCCCAGCTGGAGCCCTGCGGGGTCGATCCGCTCCCCCCAAGAAGGGCTTCCCCGCCCCCGCTCATTTCGCCC